>NW_006399788.1:12334449-12394193 GCF_000299155.1 Elephantulus edwardii | reverse complement strand
TAATAAAATATTTTTAAGAGCCAGTTGTCATTTTTTATATTTTCCTGGGCACTTGTGTGTGTATATCTTTACATATCAGCAAGTGTTTATTGAGTCTTTATTATATCCTTAAAATTTTTTTAGGCCCTGGGAGTGCTTAGAGCTTCACAAACTACATACGCCCACTTCTCCCTCTTCTCTATTCCCAAGGCCTCGGTTCTAATTTAGGTTCTTACCTCTCTCTAATCGTGGCCTCTTAACTGGTTTCCTGCCCCTAGTTCCTCTTCTGCCTCCAAAATGTACATCTGCTAGCACCAACCTGATGTTTGCCCTTTACGTGAAGATGTGGGAGCTCTGGTGGCGTAGTCCATAGAGAGCTGAGCTAGTAACGCAAAGGCATGCTTCTCTGGAGGTTCGAATCCATCAGGTGATCTTTGGGAAAGATGGGTAATCTCCTCCTTTGCGATCTACAGCCCGTAAACCGGATGTAAATCACTAGGAGTTGGAACGGAAAGATCCTCAGTGCGTGAAAACATAGAAGTAGCTCCCATAGCCTGCAGAGGGAGCTCGCACTGGCCCCTGGCTCTGTGCGAGGCTGAACCTGAAGTCACACAGTCGTCGTCTGCTTGCAGCAATCTGCCTTTTCTCCAGCCCGATGGTACCCCACTCTTTCTTGGGACTCTGCAGGCAGGCCCACTGCTGCTCTGCGGGTTCCCGAGGCACCTTGTTTACAGTCGAATCGCAGGCTTCAACGCTGTGTCTGCATCCTCCATGCAGAGACCACTGTTCCCAGAGCCGCCATGGTGAACAAATTAGGCACAGCTCCTACCTTCTCCGAGGCAGCAATCCAGTCGGGGAAGACAGGCATTGTATAATTAAAAGTGTAATGAGTATTAGTATCATCCAGAACTATCGCAAATAACCAGGGGACCTAGGCTGATGTAAGGAAGCCAGGAAGACTTCCTGTGGGAAGGGGCACGGTGGGGCAAGAGGCCTGAGGGATGATAGGAGTTCCCCGAGGTAGGGGCGGGGCAGGGCTGGAGTGGCTGTGCTTACTTGGCCCGCTTTGATGGGGACCTTGAATGATGAGTAACAGCTAGATAAAGCATTTGTGCACTAGGGGTTCCAATTCATGTGACCCCATGTGTGTCAGAGTAGAACTCTGTAGTTTTCAATGGCCGGTATTTCATAAGTGACCTTTCTTTTAAGGTGCCTCTAACTAGACTTGAACCTCTAGCCTTTTGTTTAGCAGCTCAGCGCTTATGCATCACCTAAGGTAGAGTGAAGATCGCAGGGGAAACAGCTGATTATCTCCCCTCATCCCTTAACTCCCTTCACTGAAGGCTGTTGAAATGCTGAATTTTTTCCAAATGTATATGCCCAGGAAAATAATCATATACCTGAATATCAAGAACATAGCACATACATAGAACTAGCAATGGGGATGGGAGGTGAGGCGGGAGACCAGGGGAAGGGAGGCTGCAGTTTGCTAACCATGTGACGTGGCCATTATTTGTGTAAAAGCATATTGTTGTTAAAAAAAAAAAGCATATTGCGTTGTGTACCTTTGAGGTATGCCTGCCCATAGCTGATCCTCTGGTGGGTTCTTGGAGGCAGTTAATTGCACAGGAGGAGTTTGCCCAACCTTCTCCTGCAGAGCAGCTGGTGGCCTCGAACCACGGCCTTCGGGATTGCAGCGCAGTTTTTTGCCACTAGGCCACCAGAGTATGTAGATTTGATTAATTTAATGTTTATTTGTTTCTCAGAACGCGAGGCATTTGTGAGAGCCAAGAGGCGTTGCCTTTGAATTTTAGAGCCCTTTTTCCCTGGCCCTGGACAGTCTCTGTATGTAGCAGAGGCAGAGCATGTTAAGTTTGAACCGCCCCCTGCCTCTTGGCCCTGCACGCTAAGGATCGCAGTGAGCAGAGAAGCCTGGTGGAGAGCTCCGGACCCAGGTGGCTGCCTGTAGCAGTAGGAAACCACCACCTACACCCCTCTGGGAGGCAATGGATGTCGCAGTGGAGGCTCCGGGAAAGTAGTTTGGGTTTCCACGTAGCTTGATATCATTCTTCCTCCGCCCGACCTATTTTGAGACATTTCTGCCATCTTTTCCTCTCCCACACATACCCTTAATATGACTAGAATATAGCTAGTTTGAGCTAACATATGTTCTTATAATTATGTTGCTAGCGTGATAGATTATTTATTCTACTTTTTTTCTTCTTCTTTCTGAGTCTCTGTTCTCTGCTCTAAGACTGAGAAGCTTGTTTAAATAAAGAGATACTAACACACCTTGACAGCAGACTACAAAA
Organism: Elephantulus edwardii; assembly: GCF_000299155.1. Classification (NCBI taxonomy): domain Eukaryota; kingdom Metazoa; phylum Chordata; class Mammalia; order Macroscelidea; family Macroscelididae; genus Elephantulus; species Elephantulus edwardii. Next base: position 12,391,902 of record NW_006399788.1, on the reverse strand, counting down.
AAGAGAAAAAAACCCTGAAAAGCCCCAACCTTTTAAGAGGTCTCAAATCTGCATCCCATCTGTTTAATATGCAACCTAACGCTCTACTGTGAGGTTCGCTTTCCCAGCGGGAAGCAGCTGAAAGGAGAATCGCAGGCTCCCTCTACCAAGCTGTCAATCCAGACTGTGGTGCAGGAGCCCTTCTGCATCCAGTTCCTGTCGGGGTGTGTCCTCTCATCCAGTGGGGACACCCAGTAAGTGGACTTGGGGTGAAATGGTCCTAATGCAGGAAGGGACCTCCACAGAGCTTTGGAGGAGTCCTCTTCGATTACAAATTAGAGGTCTAAAACACAGAGAGTAGGACCTTGATTATGCTGCTAACCCAAAGGCAGGCAGTTTGAATCCACTATTTGCTTCGAAAGAGAAAGAGGGAATCTCCTCCTGTGTGAATTATGGGCTCTGAAAACCTGCCAGAGGGTCAGCTGAGAGTCAGTTCTGACTCCATGGTAGTGAGTGAATAAGAGAATGAATGAGGACAGCAAACGTAGAGAAGAGACAGATCCCAAATCAGCCATTCTGACTTTGAACTTAAGTGCCTTCTCCTCTAAATTACGTAAAACTGGAAGAGTTGGTGCCCTTAGCTTGTATGTTGTTGTTGTTCAGTGTCGTCGAGTCATAGGCAACTCATAGCGACCCTATGAACGAAAGTCCTCGACACTTGCGTGCTCAACTTTCATTCTCTCTCCAGCTTCGTAGGGTTTCCGGAGGCAAGCTATTTGTGGAAGTGGATGCCACTCCTGCTTCCAAGCTTGTTTTGACCGGGGAGCGACATCAAAACACTGTCCACCACGGGTAACCATTATTGCATTTGACACATCAGTGTCACAGTGTTCGGCTACACAGCAACCACAAGTTACATCTATATGGCAAGTAGACACAACAGGCCTATACAACCTAGAAAAATGTTTCACCAAAAACAATGAAAAACAGGACTGAGGGCCATGGATTAGAAGTCACCCACTTCGCTTGTATAGGAAGCTGAAAATTTCCTTTCTCTTTTCTGACTGAATTATAAAAACTCCACTCATCTCTTCAGTCATCCATTCAGTCAAAACCTTCTGATTATCTGTTATGTGCTAACCATTGAGGACATGATATAAACTCAGTCCAAAGGAGATCTTATATTCCAGGATTTCCGAATTGGTAGGCAGATGGACAAGTGAAGAAATAAGCTTTCTTTTGCCAACATGTGAAGAAATACCACAGCAGTGTTTTATTGTTGTTGTTAGGTGCTGTCCAGTCAAGTATGACTCACAGAGACCCTATGAACAACAGATCTGAACTCTATGCCGTCCTCACACTTCCTGACACACTAGAGCCAACTGCCAACAGTCAACACGTCAATCCACCTGGTTGAGGGTCTTCCTCTCCTCTGCTGACCCTCCAAGCATCCTGTCCAAGAAGAATGTGAGACAAAGCCTCGTAATTCTTGCCTCCAAAAAGCACTCCAGCTGCACCCTCTCCAAGAAAGATTTGTTTGTTCTTTTGGCTTTCCACGACATGTTCAGCAGTGTTTACTGAGCAGTTAAATGGTCAAGGTGCCATGGAAGTCCAGAGTGAGGGACCCTACCCCAGCAGGCCTCAGGAAAGGGCTTCTTCATCCTGGACCATAGGTTCTTGTCTGCACCTGTAATTGGACTAGATGTCCCTGTGAGGTTCTTCCTTCCCGAGTACTAACAGCTTCTTGAGGATGCAGGACCAGGAAAGGACAGATTCCAACATCCTAAGAGCTTAAAACATAATGGGGGAAATGTTAGTGGTGGTGTGTGCTGTAAAGTTGATTTTTTATCTCATAGCAACCCTATTTGACAGAGTGGAACTGCTTTATTGGTTTTTATGGACTGCAATCTTTTAGGCATAGATCTCCATAGAGTCACTGGGTAGATACGAAATCTCAACCTTCCAGTTCACTCTTGAGGGCTAAACTTTTGCCCAGTAGTACTCCTTGATGGGGAAAAGAAACTCATGCATACAGAACAAGGAGGAGGAAAAATTCAAATGATTCTGTAGCTAAGTTACATGACTAAATCAAGAAAACCCACTGCTATTGAGTTTATTCCAACTCCTAGAGATCCTGTAGGATAGAATAGAACTGCCCCATATAGAGTCTCTGAGGCTGTGAATCTTTGCAGAAGCTGACAGCCACATCTTACCCTTGAGAAGCAACTGGTGGATTTGAACTGCCGGTCTTTTGGTGAGCGACCAAATACTCAGTCCATGGAACTATGAAGATTTTTTTATGTTATGTTGTCGGTACATGCCATCCACTCAGAACCAAGTTATAGCTGACTTTCCAGTTGGTTTTCAGAGACTATAAATCACATGGGAAGTGATTGCCCATCTTTCTCCAGAAGAGCAGTTGATAGATTTAACCTGCCTACCTTTGGGTTGACAGTGCCACTAACTGCTTACCCACTAGCCCACTAGAGCTCCACCTTGTATGTTAATATGATACTTCTAATAAATACTAAGGAAAATTAGAAAGCAAGGAAGATTAATATGAGTTGGAATGGAGGGAAAGCAGCTGTGTGGGAGGGGGGAACATTCTTTGGATTTCAAATAAAGTCAGGAGTTTGCATAGGTGAAGGGAAGATGGTAAGAATAATGCAGGCAGGAGAAAGCTTGCAGGAAGGAGAGAACATGGAAGGTTGGGGAGGGGCCAAAACCCTGCAGTGGTCTGTGATCGCTCTAAAACTAATGACTGCCCAGCCAGCCAGTTTGCAATTCCCTCAGTGTGCTGGGTGTTGCGGTTTACATCGCGGCTATCCTAGGTAAAAGTAGAGCCTCCTTTCATTCTTCAGGGTGTTCGTATTGAAATCATCGAACAAAGGTATCGTTTCTGGTGACCCTTGAATATTACTCTTTCCTTTGCCTTCTTCTCTTGGGATGTGTACTTGAGGGCTTGGTTTTGTAAAACAGGGAAATGCTTGGTGCTTTCTCTTCTTTGTGGGGGTCAAGGAACCAAATCTTTAGCTTCAATGTTTTCCTGGTGGTGGTGTTAAAGAGGCACCATGTATTGTACTCAGTGACTTCATGGGCTATATTAGCTGTGCCCTATGGGGTTTTCTAGACTGTAATGGTAATGGCAGTGGGAGCAGATGAGCAGGTCTTTCTCCCAGGGAGCTTTGGTCCTATTTTCTTGCTTGGTCTCCATCATTCTCTCTTTGTCTTTGAGTTGGAGCTGGCTCACACCTAACCCTTCATTGGGCTTCTGAGTCTGTAAACAGCACTAGCTGAGATTGTCCATCTTTCTTTTTCAGAGCTGTTCATTGATTTGGACCCTCAGAGATTTAGCTTTTGGGTTAGGAGTGTGAATCTAATTTGCTTTTAGAAACTATAGAGAGAGTTCTCCACATCTCTGTGGTAACAAATAGTGGGTGCCGTCTCTCCTCCTAAGCGAATCTCCAGCTTTTTTAGAGCCTCCATCTTTGCAAGCAGGTTCGAGAATTGAGTTTGATGACTTGGAAACTATTTAAAAATTCTTTGGACAGAGTCATCCTAGAAATAACAGGTGGCCATTGGGAAGTGAGGGGGTGGACTGCTTCCAGTGGTGAAGCCATTTATCATGTTTAGTTGCATAGGCCAACAAGAATTTTGGAGCTGAGAATAAAGCACAGTACCACGTGGGACTTGATCTTGCTCTCACAGCTGTTAATCCCTACCTGGGTGAGTCTGGGGTCCAGCTCACATCACCGTTCTGCAGGCTCTCACTGCCTATAGAAAGGGTTTTAGTCTCTGGCACTGTCAATCCAACACCTTTTTATGAATACTACATTTGCTAAAATAATAAATGAAAATGAGGTTTTGTGTGTCATTTCAGCATGTGTTCTATATAATGAAATAAGATGGTAATATCAAATTACTGGCTAATTTAATTGCCTGGAAAATTAATTTCTAAAAATGCCAAATAATTTCCAAATCAGATGGATTAGGGAAGCAGCATCTATTTTTGATTTTTAATTTTAGGGAGAAACTCATATAGTATATTCAGATTTTTTTTTAAACTTTGAAAACCTATAAACACTGCTGTATGTTAGGCAGACAAATCTGTATGAAAGGGGGGAAAAAAGAAAGAAAAAGCTTCTACTTTCATTTCGAGTTGTACTTATTTTTGTTCTAGTTTCTTCTTACCAATTTGAGTTAAAAAATTGTGGAGGCCCCAAATATAATCCACTCTACAAACCTCATTGCATAGGGTGCAACAATGAATGAATGGAATCCCAAAATCTCTGTAGATGTTCATTGAAATGAAAAATAAACAACCTAAATTTAAAAAAAAAGGTTATGCACTGGTGTTAATATAAATTATCTTTTTAAAAAATCCATCTATATGGGTAATGTTTTAATAAGCTTTAAAATATGCTATTTTTTTCTCCCTCTCACTGGTGAAAGCAAAATATATAACTTAGAGTGGAAAAAAAAAGTCTGATTACATCATGACATTGTAATTGATTTTGTAAAAATATGTATGAACGATTACATGAAAATTCAATTTTCTTTGTAAACAAAAAAGTTATAAAATAGAAAGCAACCAAGGAAAAAGATAAAAAAAAAATTGTGGAGGATTGGCCTCATTTGTTCACAGCTTCACTGGGCTGTGAATTATGCATTTCTGGTACAATTTGGAGCAGCAGGCATTAAAAGACTGCCTAAAGGTTGTCCAAATCCTCAGATTGTGGCTCGATGCCGGAGGCAAATGATGAACAATTAAGGTGACATCTTTGACCCTGGGTCAATGGTTTAACAGACTTTAACTCCTTCCTCCCTAAACTACACTTGATCTTTCTGGGTTTTTCCTCCAGAGCAGAGAACCAATCTTTTTGCTTTGCTTTTAACTCCAGTATATCTTACTCCTGTAGGTCAATGTCCAGATGACAGCAACAGATAAGGTGCTACTGATGGCCACTGTAGCCTCATCTAGACCAGAAGTTACAGGTGATGGCCAACAGTGGCTTGTCTTTCTTCCCTAATAGTCAGGAACCTTCAGGAACAAGGAAACATTCAAAATCTGAAAACTTAAATGTTGCCCATATATCTGACTTGTACAAAAATCCGTATGTGCTTTCTGGCCTTTCTCAGACTTTTAGGACTTACAAAAACCTTTCTCAAGACATAAAGACAAGTTGCCAAGAGAAGAAGGCCTCCAACTCTACATCCCAATAGCATAACATTGCAAATCTCAGGTCATAGTTTATGCATGTGTCAAATGCAATAATGGTCACCTATGGTGTACAGTGTTTGGGGAGCTCCCCAGTTAAGCAGGAGTGGCATCCACTTCCGAAATAGCTTGCCTCCAGAAACTCTATGAATGTGGAGAAATGATGAAAGTTATACAAGTGCTTAGGTCTTTTGTTCATAGGTTCGCTATGAGTCGTCTACAACTCAACAGCACTTAACAACAGCAACAACAATTGAAAAAAACCCCAAAAACTAATAAAAAACCAAGACCAATTTTATTGTACAAACATATTTTTCTTTTAAACAAAAACATACTAATCTGTTGTGAACTAGCCATCTTGTTTTAGCAAAATATGGACTAGGAGAGCCCATAGTAAAAGTTTGAAGGAAGCAGGACCCTTGTCAAATTAGATACTCAACAAGATGGATTGACACAGTGACTGCAGCAATGCACTCAAGTATGTCAGAGATGACGAAGATGGCACAGGATAGAACAGGGTGTCTGTCGTTCTCTTGTTCTTAGGGTTGCTATGAGTTGTATTCAGCTTGATGGCACCTAACAACATGAAGTCGATGTGCCAGGAAACTGGGAGGAAAAGGCTAGCTCAGTAGAGTGGCTCAGTTCAGTTGCTCTTGTTAAGAAGGTCTCTTTATAAAAGCTGGTCTTCAAATGGAGGTTCTTGAATACTTTCCAGTCTGGCAAGCTGGATTATTCACTTTCCTCAAAAAAACTCTGAGGTCAGCGTGGCCTATCACTTATTGGTACCGTTTGTATTTGAAAAGGTGATGAGGTTAATGTTTCTAAAATAATGATGTAGCCTTTAACTGATTTAAAAACATTTTACCAAAATGCCATTCTGTGTCTTACAGATGAGTGCCTCAGGCCAGCTGTAGGCAAAACTGTGAAGTAGGCCAAGTTTATTTTCAACTTTCCTCATTGCCTGTAAATGCCATTACTTACTTCCTCTATTTTTCAGGGTCACCCTCATTTTCTCCATTCGTACCCCACTCCAGTACATACCCCCTTTCATTCAATTCAAATAATCTAGTGGCTGAATGTACAAAACTATATGAGTGTTTTCCTGATGATGAAGACATGACCTGAAACACTATCCCTATTAAACACTAGTGACTTTGATTATGTTACCCTTCCGAGCAAGCTCAACCAAGGCGCTCTGTAGAGACAGCTATGGTGAAACGTCATCGCATATACTTTGACCATGTTATTAGGAAAGGCTAGCCCTTGAAAAAAGATAATCATGCTGAGAAATTTAGAGGGTCAAAGATAAAGGAAGACCTTCAACAAGATGAACTGACCCAGTGACTGCAACATTGGGCTGGGCATGGAGGAGATTGTGAGGATGGTACAGGACAGCGCAAGGTTCCAATATGTTGTAAATTAGGTCACTAAGACACATAGTTGACGTGGTGGCCCCTAATAACATTGACAGGAAAACCTCCATTTCTAAAGAATCTCCCCAAAGAGGCTACATTTAAAGCAATGGAAGACATCCTAATGGTTCATTTTAAGGCAGTAGTTGTGTACCATCAAGTCAGAACCAATCTATAGCTGACTCCTATAGCAGATTTTCAGAGGCAGTAAATTGCATGGGAGGAGATTGCCCATCATTCTCCTGCAGAGCAGCTGGTGAATTAGAACCACATGTCTTTGGATTAGCAGTTCGATTCCTTACCACTAAGCCACAAGAACTCCTTAAGGCAGTGGTAGGAGGGATTTTTATTAGGAGATTTTTAGTACAACTAGTAGTTCCAAGTAATTGTGAAGTCCATGGCCTGGATCAGGGACACCTTAGTCTATAAATTGACATCATTGCTTCTCAGTACTCCTGAGAGGTCCCTAACAGTAGACTTTCCCAGTGCAATTTGTCTTGTGCCAAGAGTGTTGATTGTGGAGCCAAGAAAACTATAATTGTTAACAACCTCAATCTCTTCTCCATCTATCATGGCGCTGCCAATTGGCCCTGTGGTAAGAATCTTTGTCTTCTTGATGTTTAGATTCAATTCATATTGAAGATTTCAGTCCATGACCTTCTGCAGCCAGTGCTTAAGGTCCTTCTCAGTATCAACAAGCAAGATTGTTCCATCTGTATAATGAAGGTTGTTGATGAGTCTTCCTCCAATCCAGATACTATATTCCTTCTCATAAGTTATCTGTCCTGTATATAGACTGAAAAAGATATAGTGATTTTGATTTCTGATTTTGAATCATACAGTGTTGCCCTGCTCTGTTCTGAGGACTGATTCCTGGTTCAAGTATAGGTCAGAGAGCTGGACAATGATTAAGGATGACAGAATAATGATAGCTTTGAGTTGTGACACTAGAGAAAAGTCTTGAACATACCATGGACTGCCAAGAAAACAAATAGGTCTGTCTTGAAGAGGGTGAAACCAATTTTCTCCTTGGAGGCTAGCATTTTGAAGCTCCACTTCATATACCTTGGGCATGTGGCCATGAGGGACTAGTCCTTGGAGAAGGAGAGATAGTGCAGGAGAGGAAGACTTCGGATGAGATGGATTGATACAATAACCAGGGTCATGGGGGTTGTTGTGTCAGAGTCAGTGAGACTGGCTCAGGATAAGGCAGGCTTCAGAGATTTTGTACATAGGGTCGCTATGAATTGCAGGTGACTCGAGGGGAATATAACAAAATAGTTCCAAACCAAAAACTTGTTAAACAAAAAATATTTTTAAAGTGGTCACAATACAAAATATGTATGAGTTATTTAATAGAAAACCAATTTGCAATTTAAACTTTCATCTAAAGAGAAAGTTAAAAAATTATCATATTCACAACTTGATTATGGGGATACTTTTAATAATTAAAAGAGTTCTGGTGGAGCCATGGTTAAGCACTCAGGTGCTAATGAAAAGGTCATTGGTTCAAATCCACCAACTACACCTTGAGAGAAAGATGTTGCAGCCTGCTTCTGTAAAGATTTGCAGCCTATAAAACCCTGTCAGGCAGTTCTTCTTTGTCCTATAGTATCACTATGAGTTGAGAATTCCTTGATGGCTGTGGGTTTTGGTTATTTAATATTTTGTGGATTTTAGTTCTTTAATAACTATTAGTTGCATAGTAAAGTTGTCCAGGGCAGGAATAGGGGAGGACTGTATAACAATGAAAGAACTTTTTTTTCCAAAGAAAAAAAGCAAACCTGGGGGGAGGACAGGCAGGAAAATGTGCAATAGTGAATGAATGGAAATCCAAGTTCTTTATAGGCTTTCATCAAAATCTAAAACTAAAAGAAAAAAAAGAATCCCTGTGTGGCATAAACTGTGAAGAACTCAGTGACTTTCTGAAAGGTTGATAGTTTGAATACACTCATAAAAAAAGAACCAAAATTCAAAAAAACAATACCCCCTCAAACTCATTGCTATCCCATCTGATCCTCTGAGGATTTCTAAGGTTGTAAATCACACGGGCAGTCAAGCAGCTGGTCAGTTCAAACCATCAGAGAACAGATACCTTTGGGTTAACAGCACAGACCTCTAGGGACTGTACTGTGGAACCCACCCATTCAAACACAGAACCCATCTATAGCCATCAGGAAAGACAAGCTTGGTGATCAGTTTCCTGAAGGTCACAGACTTGGACATCCTTTGGAGCAATTCTGCCCAGCACACACGAAGTCACCATGAGTCAATGGAAAACAAATTGCAAATTACAGAAGGTGTCGTCTACAAACCACGCTAGAACAAGATTGCTTGATTTGAACACCAGCTCCACTATTAGTATCACCATGTACAAGTTATTTAACCTTTCTATGCCTCAGCTTTCTAATTTCTAAAATAAGAACAACACTAGTACCGTGTCTCACTGGGTGGCTGTGAAGATGAAATGTGAGAATCTGTAGAGTGCGTTTGAATCAGTACTTGGTTCATAGTAAGTAGTCCAGATATTGACAACTAAGATGCTGAGGATCACTGAAAACATTTGCAAAGTAGGGTGGTGTATTTCTGCAAGATCTATATTTTACTTAGCCTATGATATTTAGTGTGTGTTTGAATTCTTGGATCACTAGCTGAAACCCTCAGCTGCCCAGGGGTCTGTAACCATAGTCAGAATTCGGATTAAAGGCGCACACTTGCTGGCCTCATTTTGCAGAGACAAGGGATCAGACAAGGCTGAGGCAGCCAGCCGCTAAGGTAGGATTAGACTTTGGAGCTCCCAGAGTTCCAAAACCCGGGAGTTCTGTGAGATATATTCATCTTTCAGTTAAGGCTCCGTTTATTTCCCTGGTGTTCAAGGGCTCAAGGAGGGAACTACTATTTCCTTTACTTTATGATTCATGGTTCTGTTCTGTCATTTTGGGAAAGGCCTGGGGCCTCTCAGCAGTGTTATCACTGTACAATTATCTCAAGTGAAAGCACACAGCAAAGACCGTTGCCTTTTTAATGTAGTTATAAATGTCGCGTCAGTTTGAGATTTAGGAATGTGATCAGGAGCTACATTTCTTAGTCAAACAGGGTATAATTACAGTGGGACTCTGGGCTCATTCCTCACAAGGCATTGTAACTGGGGAAGAGGAGCTGGTTTGTTTCCGCCGCATGACAGGGGTATCTGGAAAAAGAGAAGATGATTCTCATCCAATCATCTTCTAGCCACTCTATGAATTTGTTTGCTCACAGTTGTGACAGTGGTTGTTCTCTTGGAGTGAGTAACAATGCCTGCTCCCCAGAGAAAGAAGAAGTTAGTCTTTCATTCATCTACAGACCCTGTGGGGCAGTTTGTGTGACAGGGGACCATTGACTACATGTTGTCATTTTTTATTTCTTCAAAGTAGGTCAAGGAGAAAGTTAGTCACTTAAAAACCCAGTTCCTAGAGGATTAGGCTCTGATCAGATTCCCCCTCCAAAGCAGAGGATGTCCGTAATAATGACCTTATGAATGAATGCATGTGTGCATGCTCACCCACCAAGCCCTATGCTTAGAATCATGGATAACTTCCTTGAGAGGGTGATGTGCAGGTGGAATCCTCAAGAAGAAAGTGGAATCACCCAGCTAGGGAAGGAGGGGATAGCATCCCAAGCAGGAGGAGCAACATGTTCAAAGGATAATGGAGTTGGTGAAAACTCTAGTTCCAGATATGTTGTTATGTGCTGTCAAGTTGCTTGCACAACAGCCCTAAGCCCCGTTCTGTCCTGTGCCAATCGCACTCCCTCTGACACACCCATCCCGATTACCCAGTCACTGAACCAATCCACCTCATAGAGGGTCTTCCCCTCCTGCGCTGTCCCTCCACCCTCCCAAGCATGATGTCCCTCTCCAAGGACCCGTCCCTCCTGGCAACATGTCCAAAGTATGTCAGACGAAGCCCCAGAATCCTTGCCTCCAAGGAGTAGCCTGGTTTAACCCTCTCAAGGATGAATCATTTTGTTTTCTTAACAGTCCACGGTACATTCAATACTCGTCTCCAGTACCACAGCTCAAAGGCATCAATTCTCCTTCTATCCTCCCTAGTCATTGCCCAACTCTCTGATGCATAACAAGTTCTTAGTCTCCAGAGACACACCATTGTTTTTGAGTACTTTAGAGAGGTCCATAACAGCCAACTTTCCCATTGCAATACGTTCTTTGATTTCCTGGATGCTGGTGCCAAGAGTGTTGACCGTGGTTCCAGATATAGAGTTCTAGAAATTCTAATAGGATCCCTATAGCAGTGTTAGGAGCACTGAGGTTGGAGAAGGGGGAGGTGCCTGATTATAAAGAAGCTCTAAGAATTATAGATTTTGTTTTAATGGAACACAATAGTGTTGAAAAGAAATAAGAAAGCGTGAAAAGTACTTCTCTTATTTCCCCAACAGTCAGCTGGGATGGGGGATGAAGGGCAATTGTCGCTAATGGGAAATATTTGATCTGAATTCTACAGAGGATTCACCAATTGCCATTTTCTGTCCTCATCTACCCTATTTCTATTACCCAGACAAGATCCTACCCTTAAACTGTCCCCATGTCCCTCTTATTCATAAACTGTCACCACCCTCTATGGAAACTTCATCAACCAAGAGGGAAACATCCCAGACTTCTCTTTGAGCTTCACTGTCATATCCATTCAAATCCTAGTAGGTCTACCCAGCACCACAGTCACATGCATGCCCCTACTGACAGATGCGTAGTGGCTGCACCTGAGACAGACTGACCTGGAATTGAACCTGAGTCTCCTACATAGAAGGTGGAATTAGCTTTCACCTTATTCAAAGTGCTTTTCAGATAAAGGCTTCAAAATTTAGCTTTTTCAGATGGATAAGCTTTAACAGGAGAGTCCTCAAGTCAAAGAACATCTTATCAGAAACTATTGATTTTAATCAATACCGTTTCCCTCTCCCTGTTAGACAGTGGGCAACATGATTTGTGTCTATGAGGACTCACTGGTGCTCTCTCATCAAACTATTTAAGGGGACAGGTTGCTTTTTGCCTGCCCACCAGCATCTTGAACCTGCATTTCCAATTGCCATCTCTTGTTGTTTTGAAGCCACACTTAAGCATTCTTTAAAATAGTACAAAGCTCTCTCAAGTTTGGAATGAGAGGAAGACAATCTTAGCAGTTTAGGAGTTGGAATCTTTAAGGAGCACTAGGAATATAAATTCCCTTTCCCCTGATCAACTTAGTTCCCCTCCAACATCACTAAAAACATAACAGATCTGGAATAGAACCACCCTCCTCAATGATTTCATCTTACTTGGATCCACAATCACATTTCTTGATACCAGAAGCCAGGAGATCAGGAGATGTATCGTTTTGGGCAAGTTCGCTGTCAGGGACCTCTCTAAAATACTAAAAAGCAATGAAGTCGGTTTGAAGACTTAGGTTTGTCTAATTTAGACCATAATCTTTTCGGTTACTTGCTATCCATCATGAATCAGGGTGACAGAAGAAGAATTGATTTCTTTGAATTGGGGTGTTGAAGAAGAGTATCCCATGTCATGTCATAAGAATTAACAGTTATTTCTAGGAAAAAGTGGAGCTAGGGTGCTCCTCTGAAACAAGGGTAGCACAGCTTCATCCCTGATACTTTGGATATGTTGCTCAGAAAGGCTATTCCTTGGAAAGGGATTTCATGTTTGGAAAAGTAGTGTGTCAGAAAAAAAGATGAAGACCCCCAAAGAGATGGATTGACATGGTGACTGCAGCAATGGGCTCAAGCATATCAGATAGGGAGGATGGCACAGGACAGGGCAAGATTCAGATCCTTTATAGGATTGCTAAGAGTCGCACTCAACTTGAGGACACCTAACAACAACAATGACTCCTAATTCCAGATACAGACCCATAATTCAGGGTTTGCCTAAGACTCCATTATCAAACAAAAACTCCACAGGCTCTCAATGTACCACAAGAACAAACACAGCTCAAGTGAAAAGAGAAGGAGAGGCGAGAAATGGTTTACTATATAAATGATCTCACACCTACCTTGTCCTGATATTTTGGATAGAGAGACCCTCACTATTGAATGAACCTTTTTGCATTTTTTAGCCAAGGGATGCAGGCTTTGTTCAGGCCAAGAGTCATAGAAAAAAAAATTGCAGGAAAATTACAGAAGAGGGTGGCATCTGTGTCTGGGTCCTCTTCATAGGTGAAGTTGGCAACTTCTTGATATGTAGAGGGGAAGAACTGTCAAAATGTCCTTCATCCAAATTGCAACATAAAGTAAACATGTGGGTATGTATAGCCTAGCAGACACTTCTGGGAAATAGGGTACTGAGTGGGTTTAATTTGGGAGCCATATAGTTGTTGTTGTTGTTGTTGTTGTTAGGTGCCAGCAAATCTACTACAATTCTTAGTGGCCTGTGAGCAACAGGTCTGGCAAGCCCTCTCCTGCACCATCCTCACTGGCTCTGATATACTCCAGCCCATTGTTATAGTCACTGTGTCATTTCAGCTCATTGAAAGTCTTGCCTTCCTTTGCTGACCCAGCATCCTTCCAAGCATGATGTCTTTTTCTAAGGACTGGGCCTTCCTGACAACATGCCCGAAGTATTTAAGTTAAAATTTCACCATTCTTGCTTCTAAGGAGAAACTTCTTGGTTGCCTTTCCTCCAAGACAGACGTATTTGTTATTTTGCTCATCCATGGACTAGTCAGTACTTTTCTCCAACATCACAATTCAAAGGCATCAATTCTTCTTTTGGTAGTCTTTATTCATTGCTCAATTTTCAGATGGATAAACAGCAATTAAAAATATTGTGCTTTGGCTCAGGCACACCTTAGTCTTTAAACTGACATCATTGCTCTTTAGCACTTTGGAGATGTCCCTGAAAGCAGATTTTCCTTATGTAACATATCTTTTGGTTTCTTGACTGCTGTTACCATGGGAGTCGATTGTGGACACAAGTAAAGTTTTACTTGTAAAAAAACCCTTTAACAAAATAAAGGACAGCAATAGCAATTATGTAGGACTTAAAAACCAAAGCACAGGATCTATATTCCAGGACACAGTCTGTAGGAAGTTTTGCTGCTCAACTAAAAAGCCATGCCTCTCTGGAAGTCCACCAGTAGCTCAGAAAGAGAGGCAATCTCTTCTTTCTTCTCTGCAGTGAAATCTGCAGAGAGAGTCAATAATGGGTCAGTGGTTCTGACACCACAGCAGCAAGGGGGTTTTTGTTTGTTTATGTTTGAAAAATTATCACATGAAATAAAGATGAGTGTCAGTCCTTTTGCTTCAAATTGAACTCATTTACATTGGAGAAATCTGAAGTCATGACATTACTTTCTTAGGAGTAGGTCTAATCCTGTAGTCCTGTCTTACCAAAGAAGGCCTCTGGGTGGCACAAATGGTTTGCTCTGGCTAGAAAGAAAAAGGTTGGCATTTTAACTCACCTAAAAGCAACTGCAGAAGAAAGGCCTGGCAATATGCACCTGAAGATTACAGCCAAGAAGTCCTGTGGAGAAGCTCTGTCCTGACACATATGGATCATCAGGAGTTGAAGCAGGCACATTGGTAAACAGGTGTGGTTTTTTGAGTTGGGCTACCAGAGGAGGTATGTCCGAACACAGCTACAGCACTGGCCCTGGGGCAGGGTTTACCACCTTACTTAATAAGTGAGTCACCATACTCACTTTTTAGAAGACCAACTATGTCCAATGGGAGAATGTCAAGGGGAATTCACATGGTATATTCTGATTTCTTATGGAGATACAAACAAAACCCCAAAAGACAATTTTTATTATTTTTTTTTCCAAGTTGAATAAAGCTTTTAATAAAACAGTCTTTGTTTTTCAATATAATCAATACCTGTAAATTCTCTTTTAAAGCAGTAGCAAAGGCGACTGTAGCAAACAATTTTTATTCTTATAAGGGAAGAGAAGATTTGACACAGGAAAGGAGAAGGCTACTTGTTGTTGTTAGGTGCTATTGCAGACGCAGCTAGACCAGGCAATATACTAAAGGTCTAGAGACTGCTATAGGCAGTGGGTGCTGTTATACATTTGGAGCTCAGAAAGATCATGTCAGCTGGATGGTAGGTTATGAAGTTGTTTATAAAGTTGAGATTATAGCTCTGTCATCTCTTTTTCTCGAATTGGATTCTAACTCCCTCAAGGACTGGAACTTCGGCCTCATGCTATTATCTCGAGACATAAGCACCCAGTATGAGCCAGGCACGTAACAAGTGCATAACATAGTTTAAACATTAGGACAAGTTTTTTTAAAATAGAATGTCCATTTTTAAAATGTTGATCTCTTCATTTAGACTTTTCCCAAATGGAGAACAGAAGTCCTTTCAAAGTGTAGTAGGGCTCAAAAATCTGAAGTACATCTGGACCCTTTTTTGTCTCTGGGTTTTTTTTCTTTGCCTAAAACTGAATTCTGGATTTCAATAATCCACCCAAATAAGAGGAGAGTCATGGAATTCTTTGACATCTTATGCTGTTTTCTATTACTTCCAATCAGGAATGAATGGGAAGAAGAATCATTTTCAAGATCAAAACCATCCTTTTTCATAGTGTTTTTCCTCCCAGTGAGAATTACACTGAGAAGAAATGCATTTTTTCTGGGCTGTCCAGCTCATCAGCTCAACTTTACAAGTTCTGTTTTAAGGGGTGGGGAATTGTCACATAATCTGTAAAATGGTGATGTTGTTATATGCTGTTGAGTCAGAACCAACTCATAGCTGACCCTTCAGTGAGTATTCTGAGGCTATAAATGTCACTCTGGAGACTAAGGTGTGCCTGATTACAGACCATGGTCTTCGCAATCACTTCCTATGCATCAGAGAGCTGGACAATGACTAGGGATCATAAAAAGATAATTGATGCCTTTGAGCTGTGGTGCTGGAGAAGAGTATTGAATGTATCATGGACTGCTAAGAAAACGAACAGGTTAATCCTGGATAGGGTTAAACCAGGCTGCTCCTCGGATGCAAGGATTCTGAGGCTTCATCTGATATATTTTGGACATGTTGCAAGGAGGGACAGGTCCTTGGAGAAGAATGTCATGTGTGGGAGAGTGGGGGCATGGCACAGGAGGGGAAGACCCTTTATGAGGTGGATTGATTCAGTGACTTGGGTAATCAGGATGGGTGTGTTGGAGACAGTGAGATTGGCACAGGATAGAGCAGGGTTTAGGGCTGTTGTACATAAGGGTCGCTATGAGTCAAGCAACTCAACGGCACACAACAACAACAAATCTCACAGGAGCAGATGGCCATCTTTCTCTCACAACTGGTGGTGAATTTGAATCGACTGCGTTTAGGTGAGCGATGCAACACCACTAGGCTAGGTGTATGTAAGTGAAGCAGTAACCATGTATTTTTTGAACACCAACCACATACAAAACCCTGTGCCAACAGGACGCTGTACAGGAAAAAATACAGAATTAGGAGTAAGAAATCCCAGTTTTAAATGAGACATTCATTTCAGCCAAATGGCTTCTCTAGCCTTTTTCTAAGTTTAACAATTTCTTCCAGAGGAGAAAGAAATATTTTATTATAAATGATGATAGTGTTACAGGAAGGCTTTAGGCCTTTTATTCATAAGGACCCTATGAGCTGTGCTCAACTCGAAGGCAATCAACAACAGCACAACATTATTAGTTCAATTGAGATCTTACAAAGTTGAGAGATAAGGTACTCAGATTTGAACAACAACAACAACAACAAAAGACTACTATTCCTCAGACAAATCCTTTTCAGACTAGTTTCATGAAAAGAAAAAAAAATCCCATGTTGAAGGATGTTCACTGTGGTGTTAAGTGCACACATATCATATACAACTATAAAAAGTTCTATCTTCTACTCCACACACAAAAAAATACACAAACTGACCTTCGAACACTAGAAGAATTGATAAAATAGTCATTAAGTTATATGGTGCCAAAGGGGAAGCAGCCCCCAACCTGGGAAGGATAGGAGGAGAGTAGTCGGGATGGAGTGTTCCAATTTTCATACTGCCGCTCTGGGCCTCGGTTGCCTCAAACTCCTCACTTAATTATCAAGGAGAGAAGATACGTGTAGACTCTCCAATTTAGGCTTACATCGCGTTAGAAAAGGCTTTCTCTTTCCATCTCCAGAGTAACTTTTCCTTATATGTATCTCTTGCACCAGGCCGAACAAGGGCCTGGAGTTAGACTGTGCCCTGGGTGAGCTTAGGCTACCTCCCGAAAATGGGGATAGGCCCCTTGGGTATGCTGTGTCCAGTTAGTAATGATTTAAAAATGCTTTGCAAACCCCCAAGAATGCTGTTCCACAGCACAAGGAAAACAGTGCATTTCCAGGACACTGATGCCTAAAGACATTCTCTTCACTGGATGCAGGAATTTGCAGCTTCTCTGGATCCTGAACCAAACTTAATGTAGGTCCGTCTATGCCTGCTTGAAAGTAATTTTCAGGCTATTTAAGGACTCGGGGAAATCCCTGAATTGTGCAAAGGGCTAACATGCTCATCTGCTAACCTAACTGGAAGGTTAGCAGCTGAGTCCAACTGGAGGCCACTCAGAAGAAAGACCTGGCAATCTATATTTGCAAAATCATCCACTGAAAACCTTACGGTAATCAGCATGTAGAGCTGTCTGCATAGGCATGTGCATTTGCTATTGTGTGAGGTGCTATAGAGTTGATTCTGACTCACAATGATTGACGGCAATGACCCTGTGCACAACAGAGTGAAACACTGCCCATTTCGTACCACCCTTTGAAACCTTCTGTCAGAGGCCTTTGGGGTAGCCACTGCGTGCACACATGTGTATATTCTCATGCCAGACACCAGGACATGGTAAATCAGCTGTTGTTGTGTTCCATCAAGTTGGGGGTGACCCACAGCGCACCCTCCAGTGGGCTTTCAGAGTCGGTGAATTGTACTGGAAGAGGTTGCCAATTCTTTTTCTGCGGAGCAGTTTGTGGATTAGAACTGTGTGCCTTTGGGATTGCAAGGCAGCTTCTTGAAGATATTCATTAGAAGAATCTTTCAATATTTCCCGAGATTTATGACATAAATTTTAGAAATTAATAAACAGGAAATGCAAATCATCTGTAGTGTCACCTTGCATACGGTATGCATATTCACGTGAGTGTCCACAGTGACCCACAAAGTTGTGTATCTACAACCCGACACCGTTTCAGCACCTACTGGTCACCCCAAGGGACCGTGAGTAATGTTATATAGTTACCAGTTTTTCAAAGTGAAAATGCTTGTTAGCAGTTTGGAAACTGCAAATTGTGAATGTCTCCAGTAACTGTCCTCTAATTAATCAAATAAAAACACTACGTTTGAAAAAGTTGAAGAAATTGCATATTTACCAACAGGGGAGGCTTTTTGGGTTGTTATTGGAGAAATTGCATGTTTACCAACAGGGGAGGCTTTTTGGCCCACTATTCTGAACCTCTCTGGGAACCGCTCCCTTTTCCCACCCACAGATTGCAGGTTTGTGGTAGACATGGAGCACTGGACTGAGGGATGATCAGTTGCATATCTTCCTCCAAAGGGTTTGTCTGGTTGAGCTTACCATCATCCTTTCTCTAACAGACACACCATATTCAAATAGGAAAGATTGTCTGAGAACACGGCTGGCTGGCAGTAGCTTTTACCTGCTTTTAAACCAACAGGTGTTGTCTGAGAACCATTCTGTGTTCTACACTTGGTTGTCTGTTTTTCCTATGTGTTCAAATGCATCCTGGGTTCACCTCTGTCTTGGGACTTAGTATTTCTTCTTACATTTTTCTTTCCAGTGTTTGTCTCCTAAACTGGACTGTGAGTTCCTTGAGGGCAGAATATGCTTTTTTATTTCCACCTAATGGAACAATACTTAGCAAATAATACCCAATAAACATTTGCTGAATGTACAATGATTTCTAACAGCCACAGTGTGAACTAAAAGGAACTAAGTCCTCATGCCATGATGGACATGGAAATGATTCTCTTTGAATACCCACAATCCATCTGAAACTGCTTGCTGAGGTCCATAAACAATGCTTTGGGGAGAATGAAGAGTTTTGGGAGGACAGGACAGGAAGGGGGAGCAGGACCAGTGGGTAGTTGTAGACTTGGGTCTGACTGTTCTGAAGACAGCAGCTGTCTGTTTTGATATGCAAGTAGATTCTTTTGGTCAATCTGGATGTGTTAAATGCTGCTAAGGGAGCAGACACTAGAGGAGCCATGATTTCTAGATCTTCTTATGATGCTATTGTCTCATTTCTAAAAACAACAGATGGGAAAGGTGGACAGAAATGAATTGGAGCAGAGGTCACTTCAGGGACACCAAGGGTTGAGTGCCCCGCTCAGTTGTATGGCATCATGAGGAAGGGGAGACCTTTAATCATGAGACTCCTGCCCCTTCCACTCTTCACTCCCATGTGGTTTGTTGTCATATGCCGTCAATGCATGAAAAATGCTTTAAAGGTAAAGCACCGTAGAAATATAAAATATCATTATAATTGTTAAATCTTGCCAGGGTGAAATATTTCCTTTAGGATGAAATTGTTTGGCACATGGGACAAATAATCCTCGCTGTCAGCCTTGCAAATAGCTAGCAAACATTTACTAGTCTACCGTGTGTGTGGAGGAAGGGGGAGGCAATGGTAGTTGGGGTCTCTTTCGCAATACACATTCCACATGCCTTCCCTCAAGAGGACAATGGAAAATGCTATGAATGAAGTCATTCTTGTGCTCACCTGGTTTAAATCAGTGCCTAACTGGTCAAGTGGACGGATGCCTATTTTAAGGCCTTTGAGGAACCAAACAAATATCAAGGTATTTTATTTCAGATGGACGACTTTTCCAAGCCTCAGTTTCTTTTTTGGCAACTGAAAGGAATTCAGGGAAATGCTCATAGAGGTTCCTTTTTATGGCTAGAAAGGGGGTTTCCCAGGTTAACAAAAAGGGGCGTGATGGTGCAATGGTTAAACACTTGACTGGTCACAGAAAATTCAAGGGTTTAAATCCATTGGTAGCTTGCTCTTTGGGGAGAAAGACATGGCGATCTGCTTCTGGAAAAGTAACAGTCTTGGAAACTGAAAGAAGCAGTTCTACTCTGTCATATAGGATTGCTCTGAGTTGCAAATGACATGAAGGTAGTGGGTTTGAGTTTTGTTCAAGGTTAACAATACTTACATCCCTGGCATGCTGCAGGGAATGATAAGACTAAGAGAGACATCTTCAGAGATTCTTGAGAAAAGTGTGCCCAGGAAGCAGCAGCAGAGCTGATGGAAGGAACTTGTCCTGGGGCCCAGCTCTGACTTTTCACTTGTTCACTGTGTGTATTTGGGGAGGGGTGGGAAGCTTAAAGCAATTCACTGAACTTCCCTGTACCTCAGTTTCCTTGTCAGTAACGTATGGATCTGGTAATTCTCAACTCAGTAGTTTGCTGTGAGGCTCAAAGAAGTCACATGACAACCTGTTTTTGCAAAATACCTTTTAAACACAAGCCATTGCTCAACAGCTTCTACACAATATGGTTGCTGTTGTATATCATCGAGTCAGAACAATTCAGGCCTCCAGTGGATTTTCAGAGGCAGTAAATCATATGAGAGGAGATTGCTCATCTTTCTTCCACAGGGCAGCTGGTGTATTCGAACCATGTAACTTTGTCTTGGTAGCATGATTCTTTGCCACTAAGCCACTAGCCCTCCCCTATAGAGGGTAGGTCTGCCCAGATTTCTCTTTCCACCCTCATTAGACTTCTTACCCCCTAAAGTATCTTTCAAGGAAACCTGGTGAAACAGTACTTAGACAGTAGGTGGCTATTAACCAAAAAGTCAGTGGTTCAAACACACCAGCTGCATGGAGACAAAAAGATGTAGAGACCCGCTTCTGTAAAGATTGTTGTTGTGTTGTTGTCGATTGCTGTCGAGTCGAGCATGACTCATAAGCCACCCTATGAACAAAAGACCTGAAACCTTTCTATAACTATCATCACTTCTCAAAGTTCATAGAGTTTCCAGAGGCATGTGGTTTAGGAAGTGGATGCCACTCCTGCTTCCAAACCCTTGGAAATAAGATGGGACAGTTCTACTCTGTCCTACAAGGTCACCGTGAGTCAGAATTGACTCAGTAACAATGGTTCTAAAGTCCCTTTCTGTTTTATTTCTATCAAATACCCTATTGGCTAATATCACACAACAATTAAAGGAGTTGTGTTTTGTTTTGTCTTAAATCAGAAGGGCCTTAGATGTCATCTAGTCCAACCTGCTAAGTAGTGCAGTAATTCTCTGGATTCCTTGAAAATGGGTTTGTTATCACAGTTTGTTATCATACCTAACAAGCTGGTCTGTTTTGATTTAGAGCCATATTGTGATCTGGGGAGTTTTTCTCATGTTAAGTAGGTTCTGCTCTGTGGTAAGTGCTACCAACTGGGTCAAGTTTCTGTTCACTGGAATGCTAAACCATCTAACCATATTTACAGTAGTTATTCTGTGCCAAACTTCTCTCTTGTGAGGATAGATAGTTCTATCTTGGCTTTAAAGAAGAGGAGAATGATCAAATGTTAGGTGACTGGCCCGAGTTAGGTAAGGGCACACATGGAAAATGATAGGAATGTACCCTCCTGGGCTGCTGTGTGCAGAAGAAGGATGGGCAGTCTCCTCCTGTGCAGTTTACTGCCTCTGAAAACCTACTGGAGGGTCAGCTATGGGTCAGTTCCAAATAGACAGCAAACAACAACAAGGCTGCCATGTACCCCTTCTGCCCATGTGGAAACAGCCCTTCTTCCTAACAACAGACAATCCATTGCATTGCCTTGGTTTCTGTTGTTTGGTTAAATGGTCTCATTACATTAATTGTAAAAGGTTTTTCTGGCTGAACCAGACCATATTGTTCACATACACACACAAGATGCCAACACATAATCAAAATGATGTGGAAATTGGTGAAATCTGTCAGATGTTGATGTTTTTACATTCAACTTAACAACATTGGAGAATGAGATCATTCACAGACTTACAAGTATGTCTCTCTGAGTTTTAAAGTAATACTCTCAACCTAAATGAATCTCATTCACTCTCACTCATTGCCATCAATTATAGCTGACCCTCTAGCAGGTGGCCTAGCTGTAAGAAGCCATGCTCCAGTCTCAAAGGCATGCAGTTCAAAGCCACCAGCTGCTCCATGGGGGAAGGATGGCAATCTCTTCCTCTGCAACTCTCTCTGAAAACCCACTGGAGGGTTGGCTCTAACTTTGTTCCAACTCAGAGGCACAAAACAACAGCAAATCACCTGAGAGAAGATTGCCCATCTTTCTCCCTCTGAGCAGCTGGTGGATTTGAACTGCCTTACCCATTTGGACACCAGTGCTCCCTAAATGAATCTAACAAGGTTAAAAAACTAATTGGGTGGGACAGGAATTGCAGAACATTAACATTAGAAGCATCAGTATGGATGGTGAAGAGATTGAGATAGTTAACAGTTTTAGTTTGCTTGGCTCCACAGTCAACACTCTTGGCACCAGCAGCCAGGAAATCAAGAGACAAATTGCATTGAGAAAATCAGCTGTCAGGGACCTCTCCAGAGTACTGAAGAACAATGATGTCAGGCTGGAGACTAAGGTGCACCTGATCCAAGCTATAGTCTTTGCAATTGTGTGCTATGCATCAGAGAGTTGGACAGTGGCTAGGGATGATAGAAAGAGAATTTATGCCTTTTGGGCTACAGTGTTGGAGAAGAGTATTGAATATACCATGGACTGCTAATAGAATGAAGAGGTTAGTCCTAAAGAGAGTTAAAGCAGGCTGCTCTTTGGAGGCAAAGATTCTGAACCTTTGTCTGACATACTTTGGACATGTTGCAAGGAGAGACCAGTCCTTGAAGAGGGATGTCATGTTTGGGAGGGTGGAGCGACAGTGCAAGAGAGGAAGACCCTCAATGAGATGGATCGATTCAGTGATTGGGGTGGTGGGAGTGAGTGTGACAGTGAGGTTGGCACAGGATAGAGCAGGGTTTAGGGTTCCTTGTACATAGGGTCGCTATGAGTCGCAAGCGACTCAACGGCACATAACAACAACATTAGAAGAACTTGAGCTTTGTTTTATGGAATATTGAACATTATCCATATTCTCTATATTTTATTTTCAGGTCTTCGTCTTAAGGGTGAGGTCAATACATTGGAAAATGAACAGTCGTTAAAGTTTGTAGGGGGCAGCAGGAGATAATGAGACTTAGAAATGGGGTGATTATGAGGATGGCACAGGATCACCCTGTGTTTCATTATGTTGTCAGTAGGGTCTTCATGGCATCTAACAACAGCAACAAGAGTTAGTGGAGGGGACCATGTTGGACTCTGTATTCCCATCACGGGACTGGATATATCTCAGAGTTTAGCCTTTAGGGGAAGCAAAGTACCCACTCTTGGTATGTTTCTTTTATTGTTGTAAAAATATAGAGACCATAACATTTGCAATTTCAACATCTTTCAGGTGTACAATTTAATGATAACACTTACACTAATCATGTGTGCAATCAACACCCATAATCATTGCTAAATTTCTCATCATCATAAACACTCACTAAATAAAAAACACTCTGTCGCTCTGCCCCCCCAAACCTTGATAACCTCAAATAAACTTTGTTCTCCATGCATTTTCCTATTTTTTTTTACTTCAGAGAATGTATAATGTATCAAAAAGATCACTATCTTTTTATTTCATATAACAAGATCTTGTTATTTCATATAACTGATAATGTATCAAAATCATTATCTTTTTATTTCATATAATAAGATCTTGTTATTTCATGTAACTGATAATGTAACATGGAGATCATTTAGACTCACTGCCCTCCTTGAAATAATCAATCCCATTTTACAGGTAAAGACATTGAGGCCCAGGGAATTGCTATGGTGTGTGCAAGTGTCACTCAGATCACCAGGCAGAGCTGCAATTAGAACTTAGGCCCCTGAGACTCAGCCCTGTGTTCTTCCTGCAGCATCACCGAACACTGAGGAGCTGACTTAGTTCTTACTGTCTGGAAGATGGGCATCAGAAGATAACTGTCCTTTCCATCCCTCTTAAAAAAAGGTTATTATTTTCACTCAGCCACAAAGAAAATCTTTCATTTCACTCTTCAATTATCATAGGTGAAAGTCACAATCACTTCAGAAATGTTTCTTAAAATTAGCTTTAGTGTCCTATAAGGTTAGGATGGTTGTCATCTATATTTGTTGTAAATGAAAGAAGAATTTTAACAGCTGTACAATGGGAACTAAAAAAGAAGGAAAAAAAGAGAGCGAGAGAGACAGGGAAAGGAAAAAAAAACCCTAAGCTCTTTTTCACCCCCCAAAGTAAGAGAGAAAAAATAACATTAACACAAAGGAACACTCTTACTAAGAGTAGGTGGAGAAAGGCATCTGAAAAATAATACCTCAAGATGCATTGAAACATTTTAGGGAATTAGGGAATTCTGATCTCCTGAAAAAAAAAAGAAAATTAATATTAAAGACAAGCTGTGAGTTTCCATCTGGCCTTGCCGCTTTCGACGAACGCTTCCATGACGGAATTCATCTGTCCATCAACTGTCAGAAATTCTCCTGTCAGTAAATCCCACGATACCCTGGCAAGCCCACCCCGCTCAAAATATTCCATGCCACAAACTATTCCGAATTCTGAATTCAACGCCCACCCCCATTCTCTGTACTGTAAAACATTAAACTTGTTTCTCTCTCTTTCCCCCCCCCTCCTCTTTTTCTTCCTTTGCCCTAAATCTTTCTCACCCATGTTCTCTAATCTTGGGGTCTGAGAGAACCTAGCTAGAAAATTTGGGTATCCCTCAATCACCAAGATCTTGCTAAGCTTTTCCACTACAGCCTGACAACAGACAGCCCACATCTGTTTTAAAACACTGAGTGGTTGTGAAGTGTGAACTCCCCACTGTTTAATGTAACTACATGACTATTTAATGTACACAGTGGTAGAGCGCTCAGAATGCCAAACTGTTGTGACATGCCTGAAGGACATATATAAACATAATATACTGTGGTTTATTGTGACAAAGAACATCTATACCACAAATAGGGGGATCTGTTTGTTCACCAGGACAGCCAAATGAGGAAGGAAAAATGCTTGTTGTGCTCTTGCCCCCATCCATCACCCATGTCATCAGTGAAACTGATATGAAGCTAATAAATAGATAAACCCAGAATGGGCATTTCGAAGTGCTCTGTTTGAATACTTTTTAATCCAGAAATAGGAAATGAGTTCTTTCTTAAATTGATGTGAATATATAACACAATGAGGGAGAATATGGGAAAGAGGACAGAAAGAATCTGCAGCAGGGACTGCTGAAGGTTTTGTCTTTTTTTTAGAGACTTTTGCTAAGTTTTAGGAGTATCATAAGTAGAGGAAATTTCAGGACAGCTAAAACTTGGTGCAACTTTTGGTAGATTTGAGGGCTGTTAAAAGTGTTATCAATGGATAATCATCTAAAGCTGTTATTATTGAGAAACTGAATATGAAGAATGACACTATGGCTTTGCAAATATATTTCAGTTTTAATATATTTCTCCCAAAAGTGAATTCTTGTACCTTTTGACATCTCATTAATCAATTGATCAGAATTTAGAATTTTACATCTCATTGCTACAATTCTAATTAACCTTTGCTAGGTAGATATTCACTAAAACTCAGCTCTAATTTTAACCCCTTTCCTCTAACCCAAGTATTTGAATAAAATCTTTTTTAAAATATCAGTCTTTAATTAGGAATTAAGTGGAGAAGGCCTGTAATGCATATTGTCTACTGGTCTTTGAAGGATTTTGATAACATGAAATAAAATGTTTAGGCCCAGAAAAACATTCTTCTTTTAGTAGGTCTCCAGAGTATAAATGTGGTTATACTTGTGTACAACTTTTAAGAGTGTATTTTTTTTTTAAAAAACCCAAAACCCTCAACATTGCCATTTTTCAGAAAATAACTATTTATATGGAAAACAAAGCAAAACAAAATATCCCTTAACAACAACAACAACAACAAAGTGAGTTGTGAGTGATACTAAGTGAGTGTCACTTGTGAGAGATACTAAGTAAGAGAAGGAAAATAGACTTTAAACTATCGTCATTACTGTAGGTGTTTATCTTACACTATTTTGGTACAGATCAGGATTCAACTTTATCTATAATATCTAGATCAAAAATACGAGTTCTAATTTTCTCTAATTGGGAAAATTTATTCCCATCTCTGAATGCAGCATTTTGGGGTTCCCCTAATGCTGGTACTATGATCCCTCTAATTTTCCCTAATAACGGCAAGTCACTGAGGGACGGAATCTGAGAAGACCTTTTAAAACACTGGGAGTGCTTTCCTGTTTGCCTCAGGACCGCAGCCTTCCATCCTGGCTGTGGAAGGGATGTCTGAAACCTTGTGAGGACTTCTCTTAAAAAGCATACTTCAAAAGAACAATTTAAGGAAAGTTTGAAAGATGAGCAAAGAAGGGTGGAAGCTGGAAACACAACAGTGAGGGGATAGGGTACTTTTGCAAAAGCAGAGAAATGGGGAGTTTGGGTAGGTCTTTTCCAAGCTGGTTGTCACTTCAAAAGATGGTGAATTGGTTGTTTTTGCTTGTACATGATTTCATATCATATTCTTTTCCACTCATCTGCTGCCTTTCATCACACTGAACATTACCATTACGAGTGAGTAACACCTCACATTAGCTCCTAATGCGCATAAGTTTCTGGTTACACGCCGGCAGATGCTGTCTAATGTTACCACCCTTCCACAGCCTAGCGGACTTTAACGGGCTTTTTTATTTTAATTTCCTTTCTCCCACTACTTGCAACTTTGGAAACAATCGTAACCTCCGCCACACAAATAGGGATAGTGCCTCTTTAAGGAATATTTAAATTGCATTTCCTACTGTCAGTTAAGTCTCATCAATCATGTTTTTAATTAAAAAGAAGGACATCTACATCCCACTTTCGACTCAAAGTGCATAATGAAATTGTAGATTGGGGCAGGGCTGTGAGTTTCCGCATTGCTCAGTGCATGCAGCCTGGATGCACGGGAGGTCAGGAACACTGGTGCATATGCAAGTGGCAAACAAATAACACTCCTGATAGGGCCGGGTGACATGTGTCAACCCTTGTCATCGAGAAACAAGAAAGGCAATGTGCCCAGACAAAGGATAGGGTGGAATCTCTACACACTGGCAGAACCTGACCCACGCGCAAGGCTTTGTGTAGCAGATGCCGTCTCTCATTGTTCTGTGCCTCCCTCCCCAGTACCCCTGACAACAGCCACTGCCGCTGGCATTCCACCCTGACATCTGTTCAGCTTTATTGATGCGGCCCTGGAGGAATTCCCAGTGTAAACAGGGAATTCTCTAAGGGAACCCCATGTTGTAAAGGGATGAGCTGCATAATGCAAAGATTTAACCACTATTTAAAGGTGTGACACTTGATTGAAAGTGACTTGATACCCCCCTTCCCAATCCCACCTCCCTCTCCACCCTTAACTGTATTTGGCACAAACTGGCTGCAGCGGCAACACCCCACAACCTCCTCCTTGTCGCTTTGTTTTCCTGAAGCATAACTGTTGGAGAGAATGAAGGATGGGGGTCTGGATAACACCATCCAAAAAAAGCCACTTAAAAAAACCCCACACATCCTGAGTTACAGTCAATTGAGTCTAGTTGTCACGTTGGGATCCTGCCCACTGCCCACCCACACTCCTGGTGAGAAACAGCTTGAAAGTCGCTTGGTCCTGTAGTTGAAACTAATGGGGTGGGCTTTGTGCTCTTTGCAAGAAGCGACTGTGGCAGTTTACAGTCCCAGGGCAAAGCCGAGTGGTACCAGTTCTGGCAGCGCTAGAACTTCAGGGATTTGCCGTTGGAATTTTATTTTATATTGTTGGCAGTGGCACCACAGGAGGCTTGTAAGACTTTTTAAAAAAGCAGATCTGATAGGAAACACAAGGCATCCATCTTTGCCTGAACAACTGTACTCGCATTATAAGGCCAGCTCTGAAATGTTGCAGCCTCACTCCACTTCTTGGCTGGTATTCAAGTGCAAGCCGTGTTGTGAGCACTCAGGCCACTGACGTTGCTTTGGGTAAATGTGTGTGGATTTGTAAACACAGCATTTTGCAGCACTGATCCATCTAGTTAGGAGTTAAGTTCATGACTTAGCAGGAAGGGACCAAGTTGATTTTGTGAGGCCGAGACCCGGATTTTGAGTTGTGTGGTTTCACTCCACCTCTCTCCCCTTCAGTTGACTAGTGGAGAGATGCAATCTGAGAACCGCAATGACTCCCCCCAACCCCCTATGTTTCAGAGTAAATGAGGTTCTGTGCTATCATAATGAGAACAAAAGAAAATGGCAAAATTATCAGAGTATGAAGTCTAAAATCATAAGAGGATGTACATCTCTCCAAGGGTCTAAAGAGTTGCTAACTAGTCTTTTCAGAGAGCAGTTAAAAAAAAGGAAGACGTGTGTGTGTGTGTGTTTTAATCATAACTAGCAGGTTGATTCTTCACTGACAAGTTTAAGACTTGTTTTTAGCAAATATTTTTCTTCTCTGACTAAAGGTGAACATACACTCTGTAAGGGAGCAGAGCTATAAACAAAGCAGCCAACTTGTCATTCAGAAGTGCTGCTGTTCCCATTGCCACAGATTAAATTTGTCTTTAAAGCAGCAGAAACCCTCTGGAATATTTTCAACTGAAAAAAAAAAAAATCTTCTATCAAAACAGTGCCCAGACATTGTAGAAATTTAACCCACCACTCAGAAATATCCATTAATCCCTTCAGTGATCATCCTATTTGATTATCGACTTTTAAAAAACTTTACTATTTTTTCAATATTATTAAATATTACTCTACAACGTATTTGAAATATGTTTGTAGTCTTCTATACTACAGCTAGTTATCTGTTTCAGGACATTTAGGTGATTTTTACTATTTTATTTATTATAAACGATGCTCTAAGGAACATCTATATGAGTCAAACTTTAGGCATACCCAGAGCTGCATCTCTGGGCCATAGCCCTAAAACGGAATTGCCAAAGCTACTTGCATTTTTTTTTTTAGTCTTTTGGTCTATAATGCCATACATCCAAAAGGGGCAGGGTAATTTACATACCTCAGCAATCGCTCAGAGATCCCCACAATGGACATCTTCCAGCCATATCATGTGGACATGTGTGTGGTGACGTTGTCGTGACTTACCCTGTGACTCATGGTAGTATTTCTCGTCAATATCCTCATTTCCAGCCCCTTCCCACCAGTATTTCTCTACTTGTAGTGGTTGGAAAATAACAAATACAAACAACGAAGTGTTGATGGACGCTTGAGTCTGGCAACATCCTACTTTGTTTCCTGTGTACTATAAAAGTTAAAAAAAAAATTCACTCTGACATTTTTAACAGTTGCAGATTAAAAGTAAACTAGAAGTAGAATTCGGGCAGAGTTCTGAAAGGGAGACATTAACACTTCAGTCTGTAGAGCAAGACCTGTTGCAAGGTGGCGAAAACAAAATGCAAGGCCTTTTAAGTCCATATACTCTCCTTCCAAGGTGTCTATTGATGGTCTGCCCCTTTAAGCATGCTTTCCTTCTCTGAGTTGGAATATACCGTTTGGGATTCAAAATAATTTTGCAACAGTGAATACAGACCTTCTTTATGTGTTATTGGTCTGGGAACAGCAACAGATTAAAAAAAATATTACCAGGTCAAATAACAGCTGTTATTATTAAGTTCAGCTTTTATTATCAATTTGCTAGTAGAATCCGGCAGTAAAAAAAAGGAGTCTGCATCTGAGCTTTTTACTAATCAGTACTCTCATTTTGCTAATATTCTAACGACTGTCAATTTACTTCAGTGCTGCCATTTGCAGAATTTTCCAATTAGCAGCAAACCTGTTCCACCTTCTCCTGTAATTACGGGGGACTCAGTTCAGATCAGCTGTGGCCAGACAGCATATGATGTACTTGCCAAAATCTGTGCAATGTTGTTTTTAACCTTTGCATGTGCTGGCACAGTTTTAACATCTCTGTTTGTAGGCAGGAGGCCCCCACAGTAGTGGCATGTGTCAAAATATCAAAATTATTTTTAATAAACACACGACGAGGATGAAAACACAAATATGGGCACACAGTATTTGGTTTTCGGATCAATTTAACGTCTGCTCTAGATTCAGCGGGGCTCTCTGCTCTGCCTTCTTCTTTTTCTTATTTTTTAAGCCAAGAAGCTTTTGAAAAGGAACAGCTGAGAGATGCTGAATGGTATCCATTTCTATCTATTTTTCTTTGTTGGCAAAACAATAGTTATTAAAGAATTCTGAAATTTGGAATGGAGGGGACTTCAGTGAACACATAAGTTAACTTTTTAATTTTTAGTAAATGATGAAACTAAAGTTCAGAAAGGATAAGGGACTACTACCCAAGGCCACACAGCTAGTTAAGTGCAGCGCCCGGGCTAGAACCCAGGTCTCTGCCTCCAATCCAGAGTTTGTTCCACTGCACCTGGTCCTCCCTCCTTCTCTTGATGGCTTCTAACTATGGCAGAATACAAACAGGAAAGCCTCTCCCAGATCCCTCGTTTAATAGAATGCATTGCTAGCAAGATCAAAACCAATCAAACTCTGTGAAAGATGCCTTAACAGCTGACATTGCAGTAATAACAATAGTGCAGCAATAACTATTATTGCTACATGAAAAAAAATATATTTAATAATAAGCTCATTGATTTTTAACAACATCTCTGTGTTGCCTAATTGATGGGAAGTTGTATGTTTGTGTTGCCGATGGGGGTTATGAATTAAATATGGCCGTCTTTCCTTGAGGGATGCATGTCAACGCAAGAAAGACGGAGGATCTACATTTCCCCCAAGCAAAATAGTCCCCTTGTAACAGAAGCAGGGAAGACTGAAATGCGAACAAAAATAAAAACCATCCATCACTGTTTATTAAGTGCTGCTACTTGAAGGTAAAAGGGATATTGAACTGTTTTTAAATTGGAAGGAATGTAGCTGGACAAAATATTGATGGTAATATTAGCTGGGTGACAAATTTTATTCTTTTGTCCACATTCATCAAAGGAGCAATTTGGAGTGAATTATTCTCTCTATGCCCATAAACCAATTTTTCTTCCCTTTTTATTTTTTAAGCACACATGTTTATTAAGGAGCATGGTGTGAGAGGGATGAACCTTACGGTTCAAGTTGTTCAAACCTTGCTGCGTGAGTCAAAGGTTCCACAACTGCTTTATACTGGGCCAGGCATCGATCTCTAAGGTGCTTATATAAAATTTAATATGGGCTTAAAAACTGAGGCCGACGGAATCTGTTCCCACAATTTAAAAGAAAAGGGGTGGGTCAGATTTGATTTCATTTTTAGCTGTGGTTTTCAAGTGGAAGTTCTGAAGCATTTATTTATTTTTCCAAATTTATAGTGTGCCCCTTCAGTCCAATGTTCACTGGCAGCTGTTCAATGAAAACATCCAAGTTTCTATGGCAAAATGGGCTGAGGCAGGGAAAATGAAAATTGAAAATGTCGGCTGACAATGGGAAGGATTTAAATAAAAATTTGGTTTGAAGTTTCACTCTCTTCAACTCTATTCATTGCCAAGTCAGTTTGTTTTCATGAGGTCACTGAAGGTATTTCTCAAAAGCCTTACCAGGCTATTCCGTGTACTTGGGGCAGTATGTGGATTGCTGAATGTAAGATGTAGCCAAATTCCCAGTGTTTCTAGAAATACCTGCTCTGTGTCCTGAGCTGCTCAGGGTTTGGTGTGCTTGACCCATTCACTTAAATTTCTGGAATCCAACTTCTTCCAACCTCTGGTGTGCAGTTAGTCAAAATGGCAGTGTGCTAGATCTTATGGTCCCAACCAAAGTCTAATTCATTGAGGAAGAAGAAGAGTTTTGTTTGCTAATAAGTTGATAAACTTAAAAAAATCCCTTCACTAGGCTGCTAGAAACCAACTAGAGTTTCTTGGATATCACATGATTTATATCACAGCTACTCCACTTTTTAATGCAATGAAAACACATTTAAGGAAGGTGCTCAGAATTAATGAACTAATTATTTCAAATAAGCCTAGGCACTGAGGGATGGCAAAATTCATATTGAATTGATTCCAACTTGTGAAGCTGTCGGTGATTTCATCTTGCTTGGATCAACAATCAACACCCTTGGTACCAGCAGTCAGGAGATCAGGAGATGTATTGTGTTGGGCAAGTCTTCTGTTAGGGACCTCTCCACAATACTGTAAAGCAATGGTATCAGTTTGAAGACTAGGTGTGCCTGATTCAGGTCATAGGCTTCTCAATCACCTGCCACCCATCTGAAAGCTGGACAGTGAATAAGGACGACAGAAGAACAGATGCTCAACTCAAAGGATGTGGTGTTGAAGAGAACAGAGTATCCCATGGATTGCCAAAAGCATAAGGAAGTATATCTTGGGAAAAGCTCCGCCGGATTAGTGGCAAGAAGCTGTGCTGCAATCCCAAAGACATGTAATTTGAATCCACCAGCTGCTCTGTGGGAGAAGGATGAGCAATCTCCTCCCGTATGATTAACTGCCTCTGAAAACCCGCCAGAGGGTCAGCTATATTTTGGTTCCGATTCTGCGGGACAAAACAACAACGACAGCCGCAACAACAACAACAAAAAAAAAGTTCAGCCAGAGTGCTTCTTGGAGGCAAAAATGGTGAAGCTTCATCTCTCATACTTTGGGTATGTTGCCTCAAGAGGCTATTCTCTCTCTCTCTCTCTCTCTCTCTCTGCGTGTGTGTGTGTGTGTGTGTGTGTGTATGTGTACACGCAGGAATTTATTAACAGAAAACAATAATTTGATGAGTCCTGTTCACAGACGGCAGCCACCCTAAGAGGCTATTCTTTGGAAAGGGACATCATGCTTGGAAGGGTGGAGGATCAACAAAACAGAAGATCCCCAAAGAGATGGATTGGCACAGTGAATACAGCAATGGCCTTGAGTGTGTCAGAGATTGTGAGGATGGGACAGGATTCAAGTCTGTTGCTCACAGGGTTGCTATGAGTTGTACTTGACAGCACCTAACAACAACATTACCATGTCTATCAGAGTAGAACCATGTTCCCTAGGCTGATTTCCAGTGACTGATCTCCAGACCTTTCTCCGGAGGCACCTGTGGATGAGATTCGTATGAGACAAGGTGCCTTTCAGTCAATTCTAACTTATAACAACCATACAGGACAAAGAAGAACTGCCTCGTAGCGTTCCCAAGCCTCTAATCTTTATGGAAGGAGACTCCAAAGAAGCAATGGGTGGGTTTGAACTACTGAGATTGCAGTTAGCATACACATTTAACCACTGTACCCTAGGCAGATATTACTGATGTGGCTCACGGTGGTTCCATTAATTCTCTAAAGTCATACAGATATTAAATAATTGCCAGTAATATAGCTCTTCCAAAATGGCTTTTTTTTTTTGGTGTGTGTGTGTTTTGTTTCGTTTTGATACTTGACACAATGCAGGTCAGTTTAAGATTCAGTACTGTTCAGTAGCAACAACATCACCAGGATGGACAGTGTTTGGTGGAGCTCCAAGTTTAAGACAGGTTTGGAAGCAGGAGTGGCATCCACTTCCTAAACAACATGCTCTGGAAACTCTATGAACTTTGAAAAAAATGATAGTTATAAAAATGCTTTCGGTCTTTTGTTCATAGAGTTGCTATGAGTCGTCCTCGATTTGACGGCAATCAACAACAACAACAATAAGAGTAGTAAATAGGTACCTACAAATAATAAGTGTTATATATTTATTTTTGCCAACTATTTTTACATGTTATTTTTGTTTTTAGCAATATGTAAAAAGGTAGCATGGAGAGCTAAGATCTAGAGAGGAAGGTTAGATTGGCAAAAAAAATGCATAACACATGTGTCATTAGTATTAAAAAAAGGAATACAACATGATCCTGGATAAGCCTTGAAAATGTAATCTCAATAAGCTGAGACCCAATGTCCCTCTTTCGGCAGGACGTCACATTCACACTCAGTAGCCAAAAGTAAGTGGAAGTGATTCTGGTTTTAAAAATAATATCTCTTCTCAGGCAATTACAGTGGTTAAAGGAAATGAATCTCATTTTTTTATTCTCCAACTCATGAAGTTGACATCAAATATATATTCTCACTCCTCACTCTGTAGTCTCTCCAAAATGCTCCTTATCTCTTTTCCTCTCTGATGGGAGAGTCTTATCCTTTCTAACTCAGATCTCCCATTGCTCTTCTTGCCCCTGCTACCTGGGGTTGATTATGGCCTGGGAGCTTAGCAGTTGGGAATGAATATGGGGGTAAGAAATCATGAAGACTCACCCAAGAAAAGAATTTTTAATAATCATCATATTCTGAGGAGGGAGCTGTTGATGCCAAAGAAGACTTCATGTGTGACATTTATGTGTTTTTCAGAATTTGTAAGATTTGAAAATTGGAAAGAAAAAGGTCACAAAAGGACAGAATAGTGGAACAAAGTAAAAGAGGACATAAAATAGAGATGTTTCATGCCTGGAAATTGTTGTTGTTGTTATGTGCTGTCGAGTTGCTTGAGACTCATAGCAACTCTATGTACAACAGCTCTGAACCCCTGAATCCAGCCTTATCCTGTGCCAACCTTATTGTCAGTAGTACACCTACCCCCATTACCCTAGTCACTGAAATTAGAAAATGAAAAACTGTATGGTCAGCTCTCAGCAAGCAAGTCATACTGTATACTTTAAGGCTCTCCAGTTCCTCTCAAGTTGATTAGCTTTTTAAAAAAAAACAAACCCCAAATCACAAACCCATTGCTGGAGAACCCATTTCAACTTATAAAGACCTTATAGAACAAAAACTGTCCTGGAGTTTCCAAGGTTCTTTGATCAAAAGCAGACTTCACATCTTTCTCCCTTGAAGTCGCTGGTAGTTTGAGCTTCTGCGTTTGTAGTCAGCAGTTGAGGGCTCAACTACTGCACCACCAGGGCTCTTTCAAAGAACCATAACTCAAAACCCTTACTGTTGAGTCAATTTCAGATAATAGTGACCCTTCATTGGGTTTTCAAGGAGCTGTACATCTTTACAAGAGGAAATTTCTCCTGCAAAGTACTTGGTTGCTTTGAACCACTAATCCTTTTGTTGTTAGCTAGATATGCAATGCAGTATGCTATCAGGTTCATTTGATTCACCATGTTACTGTTATTAAGTGCCGACGAGTCATAAGCGACTCACAGCGACCCTATGAACGGCAGACCTGAACACTTGTATAACTTTCATAATTTCTCCAAGTTCATAGGGTTTCTGGAGGCAAGCTATTTTGAAAGTGGATGCCACTCCTGCTTCCAAGCTTGTTTTAATCGGGGAATAGACCCTGATATAATATTCCAGGAGGAAAATTGTACTGAAAGCTAGGTTTCAGACGAGAACCAAAAAGATCACTCTCTTTTCTCAAATGGGAAGCCGGATTGTGCAGGGTTTCCCGAGTGCTGGTCCCATCTCTACCACGTGATAACTGTGTGGTCTTGTGCATGCTCTTTCAAGCTGCCCTTTCCCCGTCTATGTTAAACGGAGATTATGATGCTACACATTGCACAGAATTGTTATAAGCATTTGAATGATTCATTCACTACAGAGTACTGGTCAACACTTCATGACCATTAGTTGTTTTACTTTCCTTTGACTTTTGCACACTTCACCCTGAACTTTCATCATATTATAATGCTAAGCCCATTGCCCTTATGTTGATTCTCAATCCTAGCAATTTTCCACTGAGTTTCTGAGGCTGCACATTTTTTATAGAAGGCAACTGCCCATCATTCTCCCGCGGAAGAGCTGATGGGTTTGAACCACTGCCCTTTTGTGTGTTGTTGTTCTGTACCATCGAGTCGGAACTGACCCATAGCTGACCCTCTGTCAGGTTTTCAGAGGCATTAATCACAAGGGAGGAGAATGCCCATCCTTCTCCTGCGGAGCAGCTGGTGGATTTGAACCGTGCATCTTCAGGATTGCAGCTCAGTTTTTTGATACTAGGCCACCAGAGCTCCCAGCCCTTTTGTGTAGCAGCTGATATGTTATACACTATGATACCAGGACTCCCTAGTGTAATACAAGCCATTGAGTGTTGATACAGAGTCACTTAAAACACAAAATTTGGGTTAGTCCTTTGAGCTTAATCAGGTAGCAGGCTCCTCTTGGAAATTTTTCCTAGTCCATAGCTAAGCCAAGCCTCGTCTACTCCCTGGTGAAAAAGGGAAGCCCCTACTTCATGTCTAATTTCCATCTCCATAGCAGGGTCAGGTGAGAGCAAATGAAAGGTCTGCAACGTTTTCCTTATTATTCTTCACAGTTAAAAAGATAAACATAAAAGATTTTGCTCATAAAGCTCATGCTTATAAGCAGTACCTCTCATCCTACAGCGTGTGGGAATTCAGCATGCACATCTTAGATGCTAAGTGACCCTAAGAAAGCGGGGCAAATGCTTCTGGAATCCATGCAGACTCTGTTTCCTCTCCACCCTCCAAGACTGACTACAGCCCAAAGAAAAACATCTATCCTTACCAGACTCTAACCCATTCCTATTCCTAAGAGTTTTTCAAAGTCTGGTTATAATTTTGTAAAGGGAAAGAGGTTAGGAAGGAGATAAGCCTTGTTCCTGGATATTGTTTAAATCCTTATATTTTTATCTTCATAGAATGGAATAACTACATTCTGGGCTGATCTGAAGGCAATGTAGGCCAAGTTTGATTCATGACAAGATTTTCCTATTATGGTTATGTAACTCCTGGGGGGCGGGGGATAGTAAGTTTCTTCAAAACAAAACCAAATCCCAAAACAAAAAGCAAAATATAAAACAAAATTAGTGTACTTTTAATTATAAAGAGGAAATAGTATTTTTGTTATTAGGTACCATTGAGTCAATTTTGAGATAATCAGATATCACTTTATTTGATATACAGTAGAACTACTGAAGAGCAACGATGTCAGTCTGGAGACTAAGGTGTGTCTGATTCAGGCCATGGTCTTTGCAATTACTTGCTAT
This sequence comes from Elephantulus edwardii, assembly GCF_000299155.1. Taxonomy (NCBI): domain Eukaryota; kingdom Metazoa; phylum Chordata; class Mammalia; order Macroscelidea; family Macroscelididae; genus Elephantulus; species Elephantulus edwardii. The sequence continues at coordinate 12,355,264 of NW_006399788.1, read as the reverse complement.
GCATCAGAGAGCTGTACAATGACTAGGGATGATAGAAGGAGTATTGATGCCTTTGAGCTGTGGTGTTGGAGAAGAGTATTGAATATACAGTGGACTAATAGGAGAACAAACAACTTTGTCCTGGAGAGGGTGAAGCTGGGCTGCTCCTTGGAGGGAAATATTCTGAAGCTTTGTCTCATATACATTGAACATGTTGCAAGGAGGTATCAGTCCTTGAAGAGGGATGTCATGCTTGGGATGATGGAGGGACAGCACAGGAGAGGAAGACCCTGGATGAGATGGATTGATTCAGTGACTGGAGTAATGGGGTAGGTGTGTCGGAGACAATAAGATTGTCAAGGATAGAGCAGGGCTTAGGGCCGTTATACAGTTATACACGATTCAGAGGCGACTTGACGGCACATAACAAGCCTATACTGAGCTTAATACTTGGGATCTTCATAATAATTATAATTTCCTCTTACTACTAAGGAGATCTGGTGGCCTAGTGGCAAGTAGCTGCACTGCAACCCCAAGGACATGTGGTACGAGGCCACCAGATATTGCACAGGAGAAGGATGAGCAATCTCCTTCCACACGATTAACGGCCTCTGACAACCCACTGCAGGGTCAGCTGTGGGTCGGTTCCAACTCAACCGTACACAGCAATAACTAGGGACCTCTAACAGGCTAGTGGGTGAGAAATTCTGCTGCCAACCCAAAAGCAGGCTGTTTGAATCCACCAGCTGCTCTGTGAGAGTAAAAGAGACACTGTCCTCCTGTATGATTTACTGCCTCTGAAAACCCACTGGAGGGTCAGCTATGAGGCACTTGTGATATGATGGTACACAATAAGAACTCTTACTGCTATAAGTTAAGTTCTGTTTTTTCCTTTCCTTTTTTATTATTATTCATTTTAATGAAAATTTATGGAGACTTTGGATTTCCTTTCGTTCATTGTTGTACTTTTCTCCCTGCCTACCCCTCCCTCCCAGTTTGCACTTATCTTTGAAAAGTAAAAGAAGAATTCTTTCATTGTTTTACAATCCTTCCTCCCAAGTCCACTCCACTATGCAGCCTTTGTTCTGGACTCATGTCATGACAATAATACCTAATCACATATCCCTTTTAAACAGTTGTTTCCCTCATCTGTTTCAATGTAGTATACATTAAGTTTTTGTTGAATTTATTTCAGTCTGGTTCATAAAAGTAACCTCTAAAGGCCAGAGAAACACAAATCTGAGTGATTCTCCTCCTCTTCCTTCCCTGTTCCTTTATCCAGCATCTCTCTAGAGAAGACGTTTCCAGCTGGACCTGAAACTCACTTCAGTTTCTTGACTTCTGGCATGTTTTAAATCCTCTTACAGATCAGATCAACTTATTTTTCCATCGCAAGGACCTTATTAGATTTGTTGGAGATTCTTTGTACAAATCTTCAGGCACCATTGGGTGACTTTGAGCTGCTTCATTGTAGATGAACTTTCTGATGTTACTGCCAGTAGTCTCTTAGAAAATAGCCTGGACAGATTGAGGGGAACTTATACTCTGGGAGATGAACATAGTTGTTCCACCAAAGTACCTTGGAGAGACTGCAGATTCCGTTCCAGACTATTCCATAAAGTGACTATCACAATAAAGCAAGCTACATGATATTCCTCAGTGCGTATTGTTGTGGTTGTTATGTGTTATTGAGTCATCTATGACTCATAGCAACCCTATGTATAATAGCTCTGAAACCTGCCCTGTCCTGAGCCAGTTTCACTGATTCTGACACACCTACCCCAATTGCCCAATTACTGTATCATTCCATCTCATCCAGGGTCTTCCTCTCTTGCACTGTCCTTCCAAGCATGATGTCCTTCTCCAAGGAGTAGTCTATCCTGGCCAAAGTCCAAAGTATATGAGATGGAGCTAGCCTCCAAGGAGAAACTTGGTTTCACCCTCTCCAAGACAGACCCATTTGTTTCCCTTGCAGTCCGTGGTACATTCAATACTCTTCTCCAGTACCACATTCCAAAGGCATCATTTCTTCTTCTGTCATCCTTAGTCATTGTCCAGCTCTCTGATGCATAGCAAATAATTGTAAAGGCCATGGCCTGGATTAAGCACATCTTAATCTCGAAGACTGACATCATTGTTTCCCAGTACTCTGGAGAGGTCCCTGACAGCAGATTTTCCCAGAACAATTTGTCTTTTGATTTCCTGACTGCTGGTTCCAAGAGTGATGGTTGTGGAGCCAAGCAAGCTATACTTGTTAACAATCTCAGTGCATAGGAAAGAGATATTTACACTGTATGACAGACAGTCTACTGAGTATGTAATAGAATCATGAACAAGTTTGAAATGTTTCACAAATCACCAAAACGTGACACAGAGACATTAAGTGAGTACATGCTGCTGGGAAAATGGTGATGGCAGACTGAGTTAACACAGGGTTGCTGTAACCCTTCAATTTGTAAGACATGCAATCTCTGTACATAAAAATACAATAAAGTAGAACATAATAAAACCAAGATATGCCTATATTTCAACTTCACAGAGTGGAACATTTTTTTCCCCTGCCTATCACATTTTTTTTCATCAAGAGTGTCTCATATTGAGGGTTTTCATTTAGTCAGAAAATCTGCATTGGTTCTGCTTTTCATGGGGTTCATATTTTCCTCCCTGGAGGTCTTGAGGCCCATCTTAACTAATGCTTCCTCCATGGAGTCCTCCTTGCTTGTCAATAATAATAATACTATTTCTTTCAAATCCACAGAGTGAATTCATTTATCAACAGAGTTTTATTGACTATATACAATGAGGCAGATATTGTTGTAAAATCTAAAGATGGGGCAATAAAATTGGTAGTAAAGCCCATTGCTCTCATGAAGTCTTCATTCTAATAGTGAAAACAGATAGTAATGGAATGAAGAGTGTCGCTGTGTGATAACGACCACAAATAAAGAAGATCATAGATTGTATTGCTACGAGATAGTAACTGTGAATACCACCAAGAGTTTATTATTCCTTACTCAGACTTGAGCAGAATATAGGAAAGATAAAAATTCAAACAAAGGTGGCGTCATGGAGCAAACATGAGATTTATGAAATAGTTTAAGAGTTTTGCCCGATGCCTTCTCTTTTGTCATTGTTTTAGGATGTTATCCCTTGTGTGGGCCATGTACTCATCAGATAGTAATACTCAGTGTAGTAGGGGAGAGAGTGAGAGTGTGGTAAGTCAAGCTGAATTAAAGCAGGAGTTCTGCCACATCAAAGCCAGGTGGTGTTAGGCAGGTAACTGAACTTCGGCTGCTGAATATTTTGATGTCATTTGTGAAATGGACTCGATGTTTCTAAGGGATACCATCCTCCTCCCTAGGCTTCACAAAGCAGCCCAACATTCCATCAGCTCTCACGCATTCAATTGCTGTGGAATCAGAACAGACTCATAGCCGACCCTTCCATGGGCTTTTAGAGGCTGTGAATTGCATAGGAGGAGACTGCCCATCTCTCTCCCGCGGAGCATCTGGTGGATTCGAACTGTCAGAAGGGTGGTGCCTCTGGGCTAGTAGTACAACTCCCTACTGACTGCACCCCCAGATCACACATCATTTAGGAGTTCTGATTTCTCCAGTAATGGGAGGAATAAATGACCATCCTGGAGAGCAGGCCCAATGCAGATTCTCTGACCAAAAAACCTCAGTATGAAACACTCTAAACAAGAGGAGGTAATACCTAAAGGAATTTGTTTTCTTTTTAACTTGTGAAAGATGAGTTATAAGACTGATGTCCAACTCATAGAGACACGTGTGTCTCCATCTTCCCAGGCTATTTCCTAAAATGCTTTGTCACTGTGAATGTCACCAAGAGTTTATTATTCCTTATCCAGACTTAGCAAGAATACAGGGAAGATAACAATTAAAACAAAGGTTGCTTCATAGGGGAAACATAACATTTACTTGTTGTTGTTGCTGTTAAGTGCCGTCGAGTCGCAGGCGACTCATAGCGACCCTATGAAGGAGAGTCCTTGACGCTTGGGTGCCTTTCATCCTCTCTCCAAGTTCATAGGGTTTCCGGAGGCAAGCTATTATGGAGGTGGACGCCACCCCTCCTTCCACACTTGTTCAATCGAGGAGCTCCATCCCACTCTCTGTCCGCATTGGGTAGCCAACCATTAACGCATTTGACACATCCGTGTCACAGTGTTCAGCCTCACAGCAACCACAAGTGACTTGTACACCAGGGTCATACAACCTAGAGGAATGTCTACTAAATAGTTTAAAATTTTTGTTGTTGTTGTTTGCAATCAGTTTTATGATTAATATCATCAGCTTGTCTTTGACTCAGTCTTAGAGAATAACCAGAAACCTTCAACTTAGCAATCAGGCTATCCTATGGAGAGGGTAAAGAGATCCTGATCACAAAATACACATTGGTCCATCTGGGAATATGGAGCCCTCACTTGTTGACCCTGCTTGTTTGCCCGCAGCTCTGTTAAGCCCTCTGCTTGTGTGTGTTCTCAAGTCAAGAATCTTCTTAATACTTATTAAAGTTAGAAGACTGAAGGATAGTTTGCAGCAACACATACACATACATATGTACACACACAGAGAGCAAAGGAAAGTAGAATGTGCAATTAAACAAATGAGGACCTTCTAAGAAATTGGCTGATAACCTGCAAATATCAGCTGCACTTCAGGAATATTTATAATCAAATCCTGTGAATTCTAAACCAGAGTAGAGGGATAATCACACTTGACCTTCAAAATGTATTCCCCATATGGGCTATACAGAAAAAAAAAAAGAAAGAAAAAAAAATCTTTCAATCGTGGAAATGAAAAGCCGAGTATTTCTCCCTCTCCTCAGATCAGCTATGAAGGGATTTGGGGCCCCATAGCCCAATGTGACTCAGATGCAGCTGCTCTGACCATGGTTTACACAGACCTCCAAAGGAGACGGTCCAGAGATCTGGCTGCTCAGTGAGGAGGCCCTTAAGAGCTATTTCTAGTGGTGTTTCTCCCAGTTCACACACGCGCGTGCACACACACAGCAACTGTTGATATGAATTCACAAGAACTGGCTGAAGTAATGTAATAGTGGGTTAGGGGTAAATGTATGGACTTGGGAATATGGAAACTAGAAGACTGATAAATTACAAGGTCCACAGGCGCCCTTCCACAAAATCCCAAATGCTATGCCAGTACTTTTTCACGTGTCTGGATGATGCACAGAGAAGTGCCCCTAGCTCACTGTGGAGCCTTAATAACAATCTGCCCATTTCCACCCTTCAAATCTCATTGTATAAACTGCTCTGTGGGGGGGGGGGGAATTACTAATTAGCTAATGAGCTCTGTTGGCCTGGTGGTAAGGAGCTACACTATAATCCCAAAGATATGCGTGGTTCGAATCCACCCAATGCTTCGTGGGATATGCAGTTTCGTCTTGTGCTATTAAGCTGCCTCAGAAAACCCACTGAAGGGTCGGCTATGGGTCAGTTCCAACTCAACAACACATAACAACAACAACAGTTATCTAACAGGGCACAAACCAAATTCTGAACTCCATAGGTTGTTTAGAGGTAAACAATGTCATCAATATAATTTTATAGGCCAGAGGAAATGTTCTTGATAGCGGAGGCGAAAATGCCACCAACCCTCAGCTGGCCGGGGCACAATTCAATCCTGTAATTGCTACAATAGAAAACGACCAGGATTACAAGACTGCTGAGGAGCTGTGAAAGCAGGTCTAGTTTTGAACTCACTGTTAAGATTTTCTCCTCAAGTTTAAAACAGGTGTTTCTAAGCAACCTAAAAACAGACCTGGGAATTAGCCCTCACTGAGGAACAAATTTCTTCTTCTCTGAGCATCTAGTGGGTTTTCTGGCACCCGCTGTGCAGCTGTAGGTAATATGGGCACTGTAAGGTCACCTTGCTTATCTGATATTGGGTATGTATGTTAAAGACAGAGAATAGCTGCACTTCTATGGTCTTGTGCCAAACCATATACTTCAAGAATCAAAATGCAGGCTCAGACATCTGATTATCGAACCACAGAACTTCAGGATTAGTCATGCTAATGAAAGCCATTTGGCCCTGTTTTCTCTGTGAACAAAGCTATCTGCATTGGTTCATTTACTCTTGCACATATCTGGCAATTATTGATATTAAATTGATTTAGTGTTTCCAGAGATGTTTCACACACCAAACACAAAGCTCCTCGTTTATTTTATAGCTGAATACAGAGCATGAATTCCTTCTCGATGCAATCAGCTTTCAGTTTAACCCCTAAAGTGTAAGCATTGATCCCTTCTCCACTTTTGCTACTTAATTATGACCAATTGTGCCCCCTCTGTGTGTAATTTATTCTCTGGAAATAAATGGAACCCTTTGGGTGGCATGTCACCTGTGTGAGCTCACAAGGGTATCATTTTTACTGAGTAGAAAGACAATTTGCTAAATGTGTCATGGTTATTTACCAGAAGGCTGGTTCTGTGGTAGGAACATTAACAATATCTGCTGTTTCACGAGAAAGTTCTAAAAGGTGTTTCAACTTGTTTCCCAAAGCACCTAAGTAATTCTCCCGGCATCTCTCAGAGGTATTACCCAATTTTACAGGGAAGATATGTGAGGGAAAGTGTGTGAGGGGCGAGAGGAGGCAAGTGAAACACAGAGAGGTGAAAATATTGTCAGTAATTGAATAGAATCTCCTTATTCTTAAATTTTATCCTCTAGGTCACACTGCCTCCTACATTACATTACCGGTATTAACATAAGCATGGGAGATTAATTTTATAGATCCCATGAAAAGTAGATGATATTTATCTTCACTTTTCAATGAGTCATCTCATTAGAGGAAGGGTGAACATTCGTCCATGTTAAAACAGTGGAGTTGAGAATAAAATTAATTCATTTGTTGCTTTATAACTTATTATTATTATTTTGGTGGTGAAACAGTCATGACCTCTGAGTGAACAATTCAGTGACATTGATTATATTTTTCCATGATGTTCAACCATTACCTGACTTGGTTTTTAAAATAAAATTTGTAATATAAAAACCTATCTTTGAAAAAAGGCCTTGTCGGTATAATCCTAGCCAGCCTCAAGAAAGGATCTATTCCTAACAAAATAAAGTGAAAGACTGGAGCAAACCGAGAAAGACTCAAACGACGCTGGCCCATTAGTTGAATTCTATTCCACGGAACTACAAACTGTCCTCACAAGACTAAAAGGGTAGAGGCGGGAACGTTGTGATCCAAGTTTTGCACCTACATTATCAAAACAACTTAAAGCAGACATGTTAGTGGGAATGGTGAATATCTTCTTCTGTTAAGTATTTTAGACATGAAATAAACACCTAGTTGTTTGCATGGCATGATTTTTTTATCACAAGCCGGGGCATGGTAGCAAAACCAGGCTCGATGTTTCAGGTTCTATCACATTTCAAGGGAGGTACTAAGCAAGAGAAATTGTGGAACTGCAGCTTCAGCTCCAGCTAAGTGAAGCAGCCAGTAAATTCTGACTTATATGTGAGACAAGAGGCCTTCCTTGTTGTGGTGTTGGGCCGGAGCAATTTCTAGAGTTGGTGATCCAGTAGACAGGCTTGCCAGGGAGAGCCTGGCACTGCATCCCTAATCGTTCAAGTCAGCAAAGAACACCCAGTTGCAAAGAGCGGCCGTGTGGACTCCTCTGTGTATCTTCCCCAGGGAGCTGTGGCCATTGCTTTCCCATGCTTCTGGAGCTAGTTCAGCTCACTGGAGTCCTCTAACTCCCTGAGAAAGCAAAAGGGTTCTGTGACCTTTCAGTAATGTGCTGAAATGTTTTACTTCCAGGTCAACTGGTGATGGTGCTGGGGGGAATACTTTCCTCCCTCCCATTTCAATGGCTGTGTTCCATTATCCCTTGCTTAGAGAGAAACCACTAAACCCAATTATAAACTCAGCCAGGAACGCTTATGTAGGTAAGACCTAGTTTCTGGCTTTTTGGATTATTGAATATTGAACTTGTCAATTATCCAGGACTTTTTTCCAATGATGCTAAATTTTCTGCTTCCTATCCAAAATAATTTGGGATGATTCATGTTTACTTATCACCACTTCTTGCAGATAGATAAAGTTTCAGTAGCACAAAAAGCCTCAGCTGAGTTTTTGGGAGTAGTTGTGACTTTTATACATCCCCCCCTTTTTATTATTCATTTTAATGAACATTTACAGAGATTTTGGATTTCCATTAATTCATTGTTGTACTTTTCTCCCTGCTCCCTCACCCCTAAACCCCCAGTTCGCTCTTCTTTTTGAAAAGTAAAAGAAAAATTCCTTCATTGGTATACAATTCCCCCCTCACCCCCCCCGCCCCTACCCTGAGTATACTCTACTCTGCAACCTTCATTCCAGACTCTTACAATAATCAAAATACCCTATAATATATTGCTTTTAAACTGTTCTCTCCCTTATCCGTTTCAATGCAGTATACATAAATTATCCAGTTTTTCTCATTCTTACCCCAACCTTGATGTCAGTCCCATTCTACAGCAGTGGCACTATGCAGTGTTTGTCCTTTTGTGACTGAGATATTTCACTCAGCATAATGTCCTCAAGGGTCACCCATTTTGAATAATATTGCATGAGTTCCTTGTTTTTCTATGCAGCATAGTATTCCATTGAATGAATATACCACAGCTTCTCTATCCGTTCATTTGTTGATGAGCACTTAGGTTGTTTCCAACTTCTTGCTATTGTGAACAAAGCCGTGATAAACGTGGGTGTGCATATATCTGCTTAGATGGTGGTTATGGTCTCTTTAGGGTATATTTCCAGTAGAGAATTGTTGGGTCAAATGGTATCTCTATTTGCAATTTTTTGAGAAAGTGCCACACCATTTTCCACAGTGGTTGCACCATTTTACACTCCCACCAACAGTGAATAAGGGTTCCAGTTTCTCCACAACCTCACCAGCATTTGTTGTTTGCTGTTCTGTTAAATTTTCCTAGTCTTACTGAGGTGAGAAGAGTTTTTTTTTAAACTAATCTATTCCTTATATTAGAGAGCTGTGGTGGTCCAGTGTGTAAGACATTGTGCTGTTAACCCAAAGACAGGTCATTCAAATCCACCAGTTGCTACAAGGGAGTTAGATGAATAATCTCTTCCTGTTGCTCCAAGGAAGATAGATTTACAGCCTCTGAAAACCTACTGGAGGGTCAGCTATGAGTCAGTTCTAGACTGAAGGGTATATAACAGCACCACCAGCATTTCTTATATTAAAACAATTTTACATATTTAAGTGTTGACTCAATAAAGCGATAGTAAGTATTCTGGCAAAGGAAATAAATGGTTGAACTATTTTAAGGTTTAGGATCTTTATAGATATCTATGAAAGGAGCCCTTAAAATAAATATTTTATTGATGTAAAAAAAAATTACTAATTGGGCTGCTAACCAGAAGTTTAATGGTTCAGGTCCATCAGACATTGTCCTCAAGATAGTCATCTCTTATTAACTATGAATCAGAACTAACTTCATAACAGTGAGGTTTTTAGTTGTTCTTTGTTTTGAAGTGGAGAATACTTCCCTATTCTTCTTAAGAAAGGTGTTCTTTCTTGTGGGTACGCGTTCTACTTTTCCAACTTTTGAGATTGGACCTCATTGACTGAAAGTCAGGAGTAAGTACCTCCCAAAGTGAACTTTAATATTTAGAAGTGGTTCAAAATTAAAAAATATCGTGTAATAAAAATCCAAGTTTTAAAAAGGAGGAAGAAAATCCTCCACAGTTTGGAAGTTATTTGGAAAGCGCGTGTTTGAGCAAAATTCAGTCAAGGGTGTTTGAAACCTTAAAATGAATGCTGGATCTTGTTTTAAGCAAACTGGAGTTGATTTATGGAAGTCACTCGACTTTGCCCTGTTGACGTTCAGCCTTTCTTTGAACCCGGATAAGAAATCCTAGTAACTGGAATAGGGTGGGAGATTTCATGACTCTGTTTGAAATAAAATGACTCCATTTCACCTTGCTCTAGTAAGGCAGCATATTTCTAGTAATGGGCAATGATATGGGTGGTATCAAAGAAAAGATTGGTAATTGAGGTTGGCATGAGCTCTGACAGGCTTGAGGTGGGTGTGGGTTCCTCAAGGAGAGGAAGACAGAGACTACTCAGTGTGCCTTCTGATGGCAGGCTGCTCATCTCAGGAGGAGTTAAAATTCATTTGTCAATGGTCTCTGTGAAATGAAGAGTGTTACCACATTATAGACAATGAAGAAAAGTGGGAGAGTTTAAAAAAAATCCTTTGGACCTTTAAAAAAAGGGTGCTATTTTTTCAATACGAAATTTGGAAGTCTCTAAAGTTGCTACTTTCCACAGGGCTAGAACCAGTATAGTTTGCATGAGAAAAAGAAATGAAAATAGTGACTGTTTGCTGGAACCTAATGTGGATTTGAGCTCGCGGGAAGAAACTTCACCGTTATCCTAAAGGGTGCTTTGATGCAGTTCAAATCCACCAACTGCTCAGCAGAAGAGTGATGGGCAATCTCCTCCTGTGAGATTTACTGCCTCTGAAAAACTGCTGGAAGGTTAGCTTTGAGCCAGTTCTGACCCCTTGGCACACAATAACAGCAAGAACAACAATATGGATTTGAGGCTAGGTTGACATTATGTGATCTTAGTCTGCTAACACTATAACATAGTATTATTGGCCTTAGCAGAGTGACTATTGTATCAAACCCTTGACCTGATTTTTGTTCTAGTTTCTCCTTAGCATCATCTATGATTAGATCTTCCTTTAAGAAAAAAAGACATTTTTTAAAAATGTAATGAATACCAGCTGACTCTACTATGAGTAACGTAAGAAAATCTGTTTTGCTAAAGGAGCTACAGCATATTGAAATACCTGGTTTTATATTTTTATGTGGGTTTGGCAAATGCAGTCTGAAAGTGGCTAATATGATACCCGACCTGGTGTTAATAGCCAATGATAATTCCATATGTACCACCTGCTACCTGTCAGGTTACACGTTCTTTCTCCCCTCCCTTTTTTTGGCATGAAGGTTACAATATGTGGGTCTTGATGGCTGGCGTGGAGGCAAGTCGTCATATTTTTCAGGAGAAATAGGGTTTTGATGTTGTTATCATCTTGGTTTCTTTATTTTGCTCCATTTCTCTTTGTCCCTCCTTTTGCCCCTTAATATTTAGGCAGCACTTAAAAGCACAATGTATCATCTTGAATTTGGGAATGAGGTACAGAGCAGAGGAAGAAAGGAGGAGGGAGGAAAAGAAAAATTAATTTTTAAAAAATAAACTGTTCTTGCAGGAAAATCCTCTTGCCAAAATAAAATTAGAGATATTTCCTGGAATGCATTTAGAAGGGGAAACCCATTAGGCAAAGACGCAGATTTGTTAACTAACTGCTTTACACCTTTTTAAACACCACAAAGTTGTTTCTCTTTCTCCCTAAAATAACTTGTTAGGGATTTCACAAAAGCTAACTCCATGTGGATCACAATTACTTCCTCTCTACTTTCTCCCCTGAGAACATATTTTGTAATTGACTGGGCACGTGATGGGATGTGGGGTTGAGGTTAGTGGTGGTGGGATCTCTCCTGCTTCCTAACAATGAATCCCACATTAAGTAAAAGGCCCTCTGTGTCCATGGATGAGGCTTGAAGAGTGGAGGTCTGGTCTGGTTCTTTCCAAAGCTCTGGTAGATGCACAGCGGGCAAAGAATGTGTATTGGGGGGAGGGGGGGGGCGGGAATCCTCTCTGTTGCTTTCTAGAGTGACAGAGCACTTAACCATTAGGCATTTTCTTTGTTTTGTTTTGGGTGATTTTTTTCTTTCTTTCTTAGCAAAAACTGACCTGCATGCCTTCCTGACTCTAGAGAAACCAGATTTATGATTATAACCATTTTCATGTCTGAATGCAAAGCACAATATCTAGAAATGATTTTTCTTGAAAGGTGAGGACATTATTGAAGATTTCCATGACCATCCATGTAGGGTTTTTTAAAAAGAAAATAACTTTGGCTTCTTTCTAGTATTATTATTCCAGCTGCTGTTATGTTTCTTCTGAGTAACTGCTAAGGGCACAAAAAGCTCCCTCTCTTTTAAGCTTTTAAAAATCTTCTTGAGTCATTTAATCTCTTCAGATGGGGACTAGTGGTAAGGGCTATGTTTTGGCCTAAAAAAAAAACTGTCCAATTACTTCCTTCTGTCTCCAAACTCTCCTTGTACTAACATTGTTTAACGCAGAAGGATTGCTATAGCCTTTTGTAGGTATTTAAAAAATACTTTTCTCACTTGACTTAATCCTGGCAATAGCCTGTGAGGTAGCTGTGTCCCATGTTTGCCGTCCAGAGAGGTGGGAGACAATTTGACCAAGGTAAATTCCTTTCAGCAAAGAAGTGGAAGTTGTTTGTCTCAGATAAGACTCCCGGTGTTTGCTCTCAACTAGCTCTGGGGGGTTGCTGTGCTAACCTAAAGGCCACACATCTCTGGTGGTTCAAATCCACCAACGACTCTGCAGGAGAAAGACAGACAATCTTCTCCTACATAATTTACTGCCTTTGAAAACCCACGGCAGGGTCAGCTATGACTCAGTTCTAATTTGACAGCAATGGCTGACTTATGTAAATGTTAGCCATTTGAATACACGTAGTAGCATTGTGGAAGAAAGGCCTGGAAATCTTCTCTGGTGGCCTCAAGGTAAAGAGTTGCCCTGCCAATCCAAAGGCAAATGGTTCAAATCCACTGGCTGCTTCACAGGAGAAAGACCGGAAAGCTCCTCCTGTACAATTTAAAGCTTAAGAAACCCACTGGAAGGTCCGCTATGGGTTGGTTCTGACTTGCGAGCACATAATAACAGCAAAATTCGCAACGAAACAGTTCTGCTCTGTAACAAGCAGAATTGCCAAGCACTGGAATTCACTTGACAGCAGTGGGGTTTTGTTTTTGTTGTTAATCTGTCCTCAAATTTGGCTACAGCTGCTAGTGTACTTTATAACTGTTCTCATCTCCCAGTCTCACTTATTTTGTAAATAAAATATTGGCTAGTTAGTAGTGAGAGGGTGTATTTGGTATGATAATGAACCTGGGAAAATTGCTACCCGTTCTTCAGTAGAAGTGTCTATTGCATATAAAATCACTATAAAAAAGTAAAACTGCAATGCTGGAAAGCGCGCACATTTCAAGAGGTGGTTCCCGGTTTCTTTGGCACAGCAATCTTTGGCTACTTATATCAGTGATTTAGCTGAGTCGAAAGGCCAAGAAGCTTGCTTTACGCTCTAAAAATCTGTTTTTCCTCTCTTAGTAATATCCCCTGCCAGAAAATGCATCACTATTTTTTTTCTTTGTAGGTTTTTCTCAGCTTGCATGATTGTGTATTAAACTTTCCCTCACCCTCTAGATTCCCACACTGCTTCAAATTCTCTTAACAAGTCACCCATTGACATACCCTGAGAGCTCAGTTGGTTGATTGCCCCCCCCCACACGCGTCAAAATTTAGGCTTGTACTTGATTGTCAAAGTATAGAACTTGCCATTTCCCAGTGCACAGATGCCTGGGTTTCTTTGAGATGAGATTCCACTCTTCAGCATTAGAGAGGGACCCTTCATTGTAATCATTACCGAATGGATACAGTACTAATGGAACTTAATTGTTTCCACTAGATGGATCTCCGGTGTTTTTGGCAGCCAAAATGAAAATGATTCCAAATACCATCAAAGGGGCTTATAAGCACCCAGCATGCACCAAGTGTTTTGATATACAGTGGAGTGTTAATATCATTATCTCTCCTAATACAACATACGGTTACTTTAATCCTTTCCCGCCTCTGTGATCTTGGAAGATCCGACGGGTAGAAGGCAAAGAATAAAACACTATATACAAGAAGACAAAGGGAGAATTAGTCCCCATCCTCTGAATGTGATTTTTTTGATTGTTTGAATGTTAGCTTCAAATATGTACCTTTATCAATACTGACTTCTGTGTCTTCCATGCTAGTTTGAGTTTGTATGCGACATCAAACATACCTTTTCACACATGTTCTTTCCAGATTTTTTTTAACACTTACTTAGCAGTTTATAGAAGGAAGTGAATGATCTCCTCAAGCTGCTTACAAATTAAAAAAAAATCTGTGCTTATTAATTATGCAGGATTAGTCTAATTATAATTCAGCAAATTAATTAGCGACAGAAGGTGTTCTGAAACATTGGAGTACATTTGCATGTTAAATGGAGAGGCTAGTCTGTAATATATGTAAATTTATGCATGGCTTCATAGTTTAATTTAAAAATTTGCAGCTGCATATGGTATGGGAGCAGGTGAAAAGTCAGTTTTAGTTTAATGATGCTAACAAACATTGGATGGTGTCCTGTCTTAGCAAGAGAATGCACTTATATCTGCTAATCTATGAATCTGTCATTACATAGTTGCTCAAACTCAAGGTCATTAGTGAATGGACCCATAGGTGCCGTAGGTATAAAGCTGAAAACTGCAGAGGGATCATGGAGGTAGGAGGAGGCCAAACTCTGAACTCTGTTCCCACTTTATTCAAGAATGCATATTTATTCACTAGGCCTTAGCGTGGGGAAAGCTACGTCCCAGGCTGTGTAAATAAAGGCTATCTTTCTGTCTGACTGGTATCTGTTCTGGCAGGTGTAAAATAGTTGTCCAACCTTGATTCCCTTTCCAAATATTCACATTTGCACTTCATTTCAATTTCCTGGAGCCGTGGGAAAGTTATTACCGAGTTATGAATTAATGGTAGGGTAGAGAGTTTTACACATTGGCCTCAACCATCTGGCAAAACAGTAAAACCAGCGGACCAGGCAGCAGCAAAGGGCTTTTGGTGTAATTGGTGTTCACTGCTCAGCCTAGCATAGATGAGCTTCCCAGAGAGGGCAGAAACTGGAGGGGGAGGGGGCGCAGGGGCGCTAAGGAAATATGACGGTAAGGACCCATTAAGCTGATGGCTGACTAATAACTTCATTTCTCTCCTTCACTCGAGTAGTCATGGTATTAGAAAGGGAAATAGATTTGTATTCTAATCCTGAAGTCTCACTTAGAGATTATTTTTTTTTCTCTCAAAGAAGTCTATAACACCATTTAGGTTTACTCAGTGCTTTTGCCTTTTGTTGATGAGAATAAAACAGAAGGAATAATGAGAGGAAGAGGATGTAGTTAAAAGAGAGAGAGAAAGATATGACACTTTGCACATTGCAGAGATATTTTATGAGAACATTTGGAATTACAAACATGTTCCTCGTGTTGTGTTTCATTCCAATTCAAGCCCAAAGAGTTCAATTATTATTTTCATTAATGGTGTCAGATTTTCATCCGAGTGCAAAAACAAGGAGTTTTCCTTAGAGATTTTTTTTCCCTATGAGCCTTATGGTGTCAAGTAATGGAATTCAGGAAAGTGGAGAAGCGTCTGAATGTAGAATGGGGGGGGGGGGGGAAATCTCAACAAGTAACCCCAGGTCTTCAGAAATGGTAGTGTGTTACTGGTCAGAAATAAGTGAAGAATTAAAGTGGCCTCTTGTTTTTGCACCTCAACGGCTGTTTACAGTCAATTGCTTGACACTGGCACTATGGGAAACATCTACTTTGGAAGCAATCACAAAACAGCTTTGAAATGAAGTCTGTGGATACAGAGTCAGAAATACACAGTGGGGGGAGTCGCTCCCTCCTGGTGCCTAAATGAATACAGCAGACCGGCTCGTGAGGCGGTGCATAGAGTAAGGAAGGATCTTTTGCCAAACTGAAATGCCACTTCCAGGAGCTTGTAATTGGAGTGAACATCAAATAGAAAATGATTTGATGGGGCCTGTTGCCAGGCAGGCACCAGGCCTGTGTGTGTGCGTGTGTGAATTATTTTGCCTGGTCATAGTTTACTGAAAACTGTGATGAGGATTTTGACCCACCCTTTTTGTTGTTGTTCTTTTCTTGCTTGCTATATGCTGTAATAGATTAAGTCTATCTCTTTCTTCATCTTCACCTCCCTTTCTTTTTTATTTTAAATAAAGAGGTGAAATTTATTGGAAACAAAAGAAGGGAGAGAGAAGAGGAAACATACTAAAAGGCGGGTCCCTCTAGAAGCAGAGAAGAGAAAGCACCCCTCCCTTCTTAATATCTCTCCCTTCAAACTAAGGAGGGTTCTTCAAGTACGGTCCATTTTAACATTAGAGAGATGGGCGGTTACAGAGAGGATCAGATTTGAATTTGTGGCAACGACCTGGGGAATAACTTTGTTTGGAGAAAGGAACCGTTTTAAAAAGTGATGAGGGAGGAAGGGGAAATAGAGGTGAGAGGGGTATTTGGTACCCCTGGTGAAAGGTGAGGTACCTAATTTGTTACATAGTAGGTATCTATCTCCTCACTTTGCATGGATAAGTAAACTTCATAGCTGACCTACTGTGTCCCAGATTTTTTAGTAATATAAGCAAACACAGAAGAATTGCTGAAGTCATTAAATCATGTGGAAATAGTTTAATGGGGACTGCCAAATAGCTGCTACGTATAGGACCATAATTAGCTCCTATTAAAGAAATTGGGAAAGGTGGTGAGCCATAGAGGGAGAGGAAGTCAAGATATTCTGAGCCGGTGGCTAGCTCGCACAGTGGACTTGAGCATGACAGAGAAGGGCAAAGTGCACATCCGCTGTTCATAGGGTTGCTGTCCTAGTCAACTCAATGGCACCTAACAACAACAGCAACAAAGGGTCTATTTAAACAGCTCCAATGTAGAAGAGTGTCTTCTATCCTTTTTTTTTTTTTTGCAAAACAAACAAAAACAAAAAAAGGCAATGCTTTTATTGTTGTTCTTGAGAGTACATGTAGCCTAAACTGCATAAATTAAAGCACCTTTACCTGATTCGGTGATTCAGTGACGTGAATTACAGTCTTCAAGTTGTGTAACTATTCTTGCTCTCCTTTTCTTCCTCTGTGCTTTGGGTGCTGGTTTAAAAATTTAATTTTGATGACTTGAGTTTTGGGTTTTCTGTGTTTTTTTTTTTTAAATTCTCTTTCTGAAACTTAATACAACTTCTTATGCCACACATTTGACTTCCTGCCTTAAATTTCCATAGTCTCGAAGGACAGATGACCCAGATCCTTCTTCATTCACTAAAACACTCTATGTATGCCCTTTTTGGAGGAGGTCTGTTGCTAGTCAGGCTGTGCTTCCTCAGACGTTTTGGTCTTTCTCAGAAGTCTTATTTTCTGACTGTCTGATAGATCTCACTTCTCTCTCCTTTTGCACACTCCAAAATAGCCAGGAATTCCTAGAGAATTCAGTCCTTGGTAGGAATGATAGACATTTTTGTTTGTTTGCTTGTTTTGTTTTATAACATGAAGAATGACTCCACTCTCATTTCCAGAAAGAGAGCTGAAGTCAGTGACATGATCCTCGTGTCAATCAATAAGGATACTGGTCCCCTGAAACAAAGAGTCTGTGAGCAGGTTGGCAATCAGTCCCCTTTTTCCTTCAAATGAAATTTGAGCAAATTCCTACAACAGGAGTATTTTGCTAAAAGTCAGATAAAGTGGATTTCACTCCTGGTTCTTCCACCAACAAGCTGTCTGACCTTGGATGTGTAATTGAAACTTTTTGAGTCTCAGTATTTCCTTTTTAAAATGGCAATACTTCTTCTATGTGTAGAGTTGCGAAAGCCAAATGAAATATTATGTGGCAAATAATATGGGTCAAGTGCATATAGGTTATTATTAAGTATTATTATAACCATCATCATCATTCTAAGAGATGTTAAGGAGGTTGAGTGTAGTTGAAAAGTAGGAATGCTTATTACTTAAGAAATGTCTGTAAACAAATATAACAACAACATGGATTTGAACTTCTGAACTTTTGGTTAACAGTGCAGAAAGTAACTCATTACATCTCCAAATCTCCTAAAATAAATAGATTTTTTAAAAATCTGTTTACAAAAATAAAAGGAACATTTTGTTTGTTGTTGTTATTGTTATGTGCCGTCGAGTCGCCTGCGACCCATAGTGACCCTATGTACAACAGCCCTAAACTCCGCTCTGTCCTGTGCCAACTGCACCGTCTCTGACACTCCCATCCCAATTATCCCAGTCACTGAATCAATCCACCTCATAGAGGGTCTTCCTCTCCTGCGCTGTCCCTCCACCCTCCCAAGCATGATGTCCCTCTCCAAGGACCGGTCTCTCCTCACAACATGTCCAACGTATGTTAGACGGAGCCTCAGAATCCTTGCCTCCAAGGAGCCACCCGGTTTAACCCTTTCCAGGACAAATCTGTTTGTTTTCCTAGCAGTCCATGGTATTCTCAATACTCTTCTCCAGCACCACAGCTCAAAGGCATCAATTCTTCTTCTATCCTCCTTGGTCATTGTCCAACTCTCTGATGCATAACAAGTGATTGGGAAGACCAAAGCCTGTATCAGACGCACCTTAGTCTCCAGAGAGACACCATTGCTCTTCAGTACTTTGGAGAGGTCCCTAACAGCATACTTTCCCATGGCAATGCGCCTTTTCATTTCCTGGCTGCTGGTGCCAAGACTGTTGACTATGGAGCCAAGCAAACTAAAGCTGTGCACAATCTTAATCTCTTCACCATCCATCCTGATGCTGCCGATTGGTCCAGTGGTAAGAATCTTTGTCTTCTTGACATTGAGCCTCAATCCATATTGTAGGCTGCAGTCCTTGACACTCTGCAGCAGGCACTTCAAGTCCTCTTCAGTTTCAGCAAGCAGGGTTGTGTCATCCACATAACGCAGATTGTTGATAAATCGTCCACCAATCTTGACCCCACATTTCTCCTCATAGAGCCCAGCCTCCTGGTTAATCTGTTCTGCATATAGGTTGAAAAGGTATGGAGATAGGACGCATCCCTGGCATACGCCCTTCCCAATTTTGAACCATGCAGTGTTCCCTTGCTCTGTTCTGACGACTGCCTCCTGGTCCAAGTATAAGTTTCGCATTAGAACGATCAAGTGTTCTGGGATTCCCATTCTTCTCAGAGTCAACCATAGTTTGTTATGATCTACACAGTCAAATGCCTTTGCATAGTCAATGAAACACAGATAGACATTCCTCTGGTATTCCCTGCTTTCAGCCAAGATCCATCTAACATTAGCTACAATATCTCTAGTACCACGACCCCTTCTAAACCCAGCCTGGACTTCTGGTAGTTCTCTGTTGATGTGCTGTTCCAGTCGTTTTTGGATAATCTTCAGTAAAATCTTCAGTCAACAATGATGTTGCCTGCTTCTTTCATTGGTCCATTTTCAGCCTTTGTGTTAATTGCCATTTTACCAAGTTGATCTCAAACACTAAGCATTCTCTGTCCTTAAAGGAACTTTGGGAGTATAGTGTATAGTATGCTGACCTTTTTAGCCAAAAGGTCAGTTGTTCCAATCCACCAGCTTCTAGGAAGAAAGATGGGCAGTCTCTTTCCTGTTAAAATATATAGCTTTGGAAATCTGACGGAAGGTCACTATGAGCTGGAGTTGACAGTGGTCTCAGTTCTTCATTTTTTTTTTAAATACTGGTTTATTTACAAAGTTCGAGTACATTGTTTTTCACATGGCATTTCCCCATTTCCTTTACCACCACCCTTATCAAATTGAACAACCCTATGATTAACATCCTTCCTACCCCCCATCCTTACTCCTCTGCTTCCATCCTCTCCCAGCCCCTTGGCTTCTCATACTCATTCTGTAATAATGATCTTATATTGTATTTGTCCCTATGGGACTGAGTTAGTTCACTCAGCATTAATTCTCTCCAGACCCTCTCAAGTTAGGTAGTAATTGACAAAATCATTGTTCCTGTGTGCTGCATAGCATTTCATTTTGTGAATGTGCTATAATTTCTCAGTCCATTCAAGTGTGGTTGGACATCTGCGCTGTTTCCATGTTTTTAGGATGATGAATAGCACTGCTATGAACATTGGTGTACAAGTCTCCATTTGTGCCTCAGTTCTTATTTTCTTGGGGTTTATTCCAGCAATGGAATAGTGAGGTCATATGGAATTTCTATGTTCAGCTTTTATGGGAAGCACCAAACTGCCTTCTTGTACCATTGTATAATCCAACCAACAATGTTTAAGAGTTCCTATCTTTCCACATCCTTTCCAACATTTATTACCTGCTGTTCTGCTAAACTTTGCAACTGATACTGGAGTGAGATGGTATCTCATTGTAGTTTCAGTTCTTGATTGCCAAGCTTCTTTAGTTTGTCATAAGAGCTCATTGGAAAGCCCTTGGATGGTACAAATGGTTAATGTCTTTGGCTGATAACTGAAAGATTAGGGATTTGAGTCAGCCCAGAAGAACCTCAAGGCCTAGTGATCCACTTCTGATAAAAAAAAAACAGTCAATAAAAATGCTGTGGGACAGAGTTTATTCTGAACTCATGAGGTCCCCATGAATAACAGTTAACTTGATGGCAACCAGTCTTGTCTTGTCTGGTCTGGTCTAGTAAAGAATTGATAGGAGCCTTTGGGTACAAAGCTAAGTGGATAGTCCTTGCCGAGGGACTGTTTCAAAAGAGGCAGGGAGAAGAAGAGAAAAGGGGAAAAAAAAAAGAATTGATAGGAGGTTTGACCTCCAAGTCTTTCTTCATTTTTGTAGATTTAGGAAAGAGTCTTTATTAAGAACTTAAAACTTATAGATCTCACCACAGCAAGATAAAGGTAAATAATCCAGTTGAAAAATGAGCACAGGATATGAAAAGACACTTCACCAAAAAAGACATTCAGATGGCCAACAAACTCATGAAGAAATGTTCAAAATACCTAGCTCTAAGAGAGATGCAAATCAAAACAACTATGAGATATCATCTCACCCCACTCAGAATAGCAAAATTTAACAGAACAGCAAGCAACAAATGCT
>NW_006399788.1:12220782-12333969 GCF_000299155.1 Elephantulus edwardii | reverse complement strand
GAATGAGGGAGAGAACAATTTAAAAGCGATATATGATAGGGTATTA
This sequence comes from Elephantulus edwardii, assembly GCF_000299155.1. Classification (NCBI taxonomy): domain Eukaryota; kingdom Metazoa; phylum Chordata; class Mammalia; order Macroscelidea; family Macroscelididae; genus Elephantulus; species Elephantulus edwardii. Next base: position 12,333,923 of record NW_006399788.1, on the reverse strand, counting down.
TGGTTCTCACAAGAGTCCACAGTTAAGGTTGCATTGTGGAGTGTACGGGGTGGTGAGGGAGGGGGGGTGCAAGGGGATTGCATACCAATGAAGGAATTTTTATTTTACTTTTCAAAGAGAAGGGCGGACTGGGGGTGGGGGGCAGTGGGCAGGGAGAAAAGTGCAATAGTGAATGAATGGAAATCCAAAATCTCTGTAAATGTTCATTAAAATTAATTTAAAAAAAAACAACAAACCAAACCAAACTTACAGACCTTCCAGCATTCTCCAGATTCAAGGGTACTTTACCGTTAGTCCAAGTCTAGAGTCCATTGCTAACTTCTGCCTTTCTTTGGCTTTCTAAGTTGGAGTTTCTCTATTCTTGTAAGACCTATTAAAATCAATGTCATTATTGTGTCTTCCATTGGTTTCCATTAATTTGAGAGGTTTTTTCTGTTTTTACCATAAACAGCATCGCACTTCCAAAAGGCTGTCCTTAAAGTGAGCACTTGACATCACTGGTGTATCCTTCCCCGCACAACCTCATGGAGGTATGGATCTTGGTTTTCCTAGTCCCCCAAAAGGATGTAAACTTCACAGGACCCAGCAAAAGAAAGATAACTGCCTATTATTTTCCTGTAGGACTTTATCACTCTGTATACTGAGTTGTTCTCAATATCAGTGTGTAGACATTTTAAAGGAAAGGGTAGATCCTCTTTTTCAGAAACACAAACAGTGAAAGCCAATTGTCTTTTAATTTATTGAACTTAAAAAACAGACCATCCACCAGATGCTCCGCTGGAGAAGGAGGGGCAATCTCCTCCTCTGCCAGTAAGATCCAATTAGACAGTATACAACAAGAAAAAGAAAACAAAGAAATGAAAAGATTGGACCTTTAGGGAGCTCTGATGGCCTAGTGACAAGAAACTGTGCTGCAATCACGAAGGTGAGAGGTTTGAATCCACCAGATGCTTTGCTGGAGGAGAGGCAGTCTCCTCCCATGCCAGCTGGATCCAACTCGATGGTATACAACAAGAAAAAAAAAACAAACCCAAACATACCAGGTCAGGGGGGGAAAAATTCTTTAAAAATTGTGGGCGTAACCTTTACAGACATATTCGTTTGTGAGACTATTTCAGGTTCTATCCTGAAGTGTTGTGAACGAGAGGATATTATCCATATGCATACATGGAGGACCTGTTAACAGGATCATTATTGAAATATATGCTAAAGCCCAAGAGGAGGAAGTTGAAGAAGTTCACAAAATTTTGCAGTCTGAAATTGACGCAGCATGCAATCAATAGGCATTCATGATAATTGGTGATTGGGATGCAAAAGTTGAAAACAGTGAAGAAGAAATGGTAGTTGGAAAGTACGGACTTGGTGACAGAAATAATGTTGGAAATAGATCAAATTCTGAAGAATCCATGATATATTTATCACAAATATCTTTTATAGAAAACACAGTGACTTTACGGACATCACCTGATGGAATGCTCAGGAATCAGATTGATTACATCTGTGGAAGGAGTTGGAGAATCTCAATATTAGCAGTCACAACCAGGCCAGGTGCTGACTATGTAACAGAACATCGATTACTCATGTGCAAATTCAAGTTGAGGCTGAATAAAAAGAAAATAAGTTAAAGAGAAACAAAATATTATCTTGAGTCTATCCCACCTGAGTTTAAAAATCCTTTTGAAACATTAAACACCACTGATGAAAGACTAGGTGAGCTGGGGGATGATATCAGGGTGGTATCATCCATGAAGACAACAAAAGGTCATTAGAAAGAAGAAGAAGAAAAGACCAAACTGGTTCAAGAAGCCAAAACAAAGAAAGAGGTATTGAAGTAAAGGAGCTGAACTGATTTCAAAGGCAGCTTGAGATGCCAAAGAAAAGGAGTAACATAAAATACGCAGAGAGCTGGAATTGGAGAATGAAAAGGGAAGAACTCTCTTGGCATTTCTCAGGCTGAAAGAACTGAAAAACAAACTCAAGTTTCAAGCTGCAATACTGAAAGATGCTATGGCCAAGATCTTGAATGATTAAAAAAAAAAAGCATCAAAAGAAGATAGAGGGAATACATAGAATCTCTGTAAGCAGAAGAACTGACCAACACTGAGGTATTTGGAGAAGTATCCCTACGATCAAGAGTCAGTAGAAATGAAGGCAGAAGTTCCAGCTTCACTGATGGCACTGGCAAAAATAAGACCCCAGGAATGATGGGATACTAACTGACATGTTTCAGCTAACAGATACAGCCCATGTTCACCACTCTATGCAAGGAAATTTGGAAGACAGCTTTATGGCTCACTAACTGGAAGAGATCCATATTTTTTTCCCATAGCCAAGAAAGTAGTATCAAACAGTAGTATTGTATGCAAGGAAAATGCTGCTGAAAATCATTAAAAAACTGCTAAAATAAGACAGAGAACTACCAGAAATTCAAGCTGGGTTTAGAAGAGGTTGTGGCACCCACGATATCATTGCTGACATAAGATGTATCCTGGTTGAAAACAGAAAATACCATAAAAATGTCTATTTATGTTTTATTGACTATGAAAAGATATTTGACTGTATGGATCATAACAAATGCTGGCTAATATTGAGAAGACTTGGGATCCCAGAACACTTAATTGTGTTCATGCAAAACTTATACCTAAACCAGGAGGCTATTGGGTGAACAGAGCAGAGAAACATTACATGGCTTAAAATCAAGAATGGTGTGTGTCAGGGTTGTATCCTCTCCCATACCTATTTGACCTGTATTACTGAGCAAATAATTTAAAAAGCTGGACTTTATAAAGAAGAAGAATGTAGCATCAAAAGTAGAGAAAAACTCGTCAATAATGTATATTATGCAGGTGACACACCTTGCTTGCTAAGAGAAGGACTTGAAGTGTTTGCTGCAGATCAGCCTTCAATATGGATTGCATCTCAACATCAAGAAAACAAGAATTCTCCACCACTGGCAACATCATGATAGATGGGGGAAAAAGATTGAAACTGTCAATGACTTCATATGACTTGGATCCACAATCAACACCCTTGCTGCCAGCAGTCAGATCAGGAAACACATTGTACTGAGAAAGTCTGCAATCAGGGACCTCTCCAAATTATTGAGGAGCAATGATATCAGTTTGAAGACTAAGGTGTGTGGTCTTTTCCATCACTTGCTATCCATATGAGAGCTAGACAATAAATAAAGATGACAGAAGAAGAACTGATGTCTTTTGAGCTGTGATGTTATAGAATATTACTGAATAGCCCATGGACTGCAAAAAGAACAAATAGATATGTATGAGAAAAGTGCAGCCAGAGTGTTCCTTGGAGGCAAAGATGACAAAACTTCATCTCATATACTTTGGCCATGTTGCTAGAAGAGGCTCTTCTTTTGAAAGGGACATCATGCTTGGAAAGGTGGAGGGTCAGCAAAAGAGAGGAAGACCCTCAACGAGATGGATTGACAGAGTAATGGCAGCAGTGGGCTGAAATATGCCAGAGATGATGAGGATAGGACAGGGTTCAGATCAGTTGTTGGCAGGGCCATACTCAATGACTTGATGACATCTAACAACCACAAAAACTTGTGAGGATTTCTTAACTGAGTATTTGACTCATACTTTAGTGACCAAGCTTGCTTATTATGGATCACTATCAAAGAGAGGGAGAATTGAAACAACAGCCCTCCTCCCAGCCCTTGGAACATGTAGTGTGAAGAAAAGAGGGGATAAATAATGCACACTGCATTTAAACAGACGAGGGAAAGAATTGTTTAAAAGGAGTATATGATTAGGTATTGTTTGCATGACAACAGTCAAGCGTAAGAGGTGCATAGCAAGGTGGATGTGGGTGTGTGGGGGGGAGGAATTGTGAAACAATGAAAGAATTCTTTTTTTCAAAGAGAAAAGCAAACTGGGGGAGGTAGGAGGGAAAATGTACAATAATGTATGGATGGAAATTCAAGTTCTCTATAAACTTTTGTTAAAATCTCAATTAAAATAAAAAAATTAAAGATATTAGCAAAAAAGTAGTGTTTGAGGATGTGGAGATTTCATAGCAGTGGTTGATTTCAAAGTAGGCAAAATTAGATTCTTATTATTTAAAGAAAGACAGAAAGTAGGATTCAAAGTGAAAAGCATTTTAAGTGTTGTGTTTTTGTTTTGTTTTAGTTTTTTAGGGGAAGACTGTTGCACCGTCTTAGGCTCTGTAGATTGGCAGTTGTTATAGGTGCCAACTTCTCATTTCTTTGATATATATCCCCATTTAATCTTCTTCCTGAAAGGACATTTATTACTTTTCACAGTGCTTTCCCAAATATTTTTTGGTAAGCATCTTAAATACTAACTTTTAAAATAAAAGACAAGATCTTGGGCCTTCAATTGGAGACAAACTGAAATGTATCTTCCATAAATCTGGAGAAATATAATACAGGGTTTTACAGTAGTCAGATTATTGGCCATAATCCCAGAGCTGGCATGAATATTACGTGTTGGCTCTTCTGTGGTTTAGGGGATCACATCACAGTAAGGTCCATATGCTGGACCTCTGTATCTTTTTTGTTCATCTGGTTTAAAACTCGGTTTTTATTTAGGGTGGTCTCAGGACACAAGTCTAGAACTGTGCGGAGGCTTGACCAGGGCACAGAATCCTTCCTCCATTCCAGAGATGAGGATCAGGGATTTCTTGGGTATTAGGTCATCCCCCTGGGATATTACTCAGACCCATATTCAGAGGATTCCAGAATCATTTCAGAATCTGAGAAGCATATGTTGAGTAGCTTGACAATGTATTCCATGAGGGCAAAAACTTGGTATGTCTTGTTTGCTACTGTGGCTGAACAAACCCTTCCTGACACAAAGTGTATACTTTATAGGTATTTATCAAATAAGCAAATAGATGAATCTAGCAGGAGTTTGCATTATTGAGCATTTGCTTTCCTAAGAGCTATCTTGGCTTAATGTTTTCTTCCGGGCTCTAACAGTTCTCTCATTCTTTAAGGTACCAATCTGTTTTCTTTTTTGTCCTGATTTGATCATCCTTCTCCCACTCCATCCCACCATTTGTGTGTGTGTGTGTGTGTGTGTGTGTGTGTGTGTGGTGTATCTAGAGACGATGTTTTCTGAAGTTTTGAAAAATAGTCTTGAGGTACATATAACTTGCATGCACAAAGCTCTCTCACTTAAAGTATATACAGTTGAGCGGCTTTATACAGAGATTTGTAGCTATTGCCCCACCTCATTGGTGATCGGCATACTACATACTAGATTGCTTTACTACTAGAAAGATCCATGCTCAACTCCATGGCTTTGCTATGTACAAGCTTGTAATTATGAACAAATGTTTCAAATCCTAGAGTCTTAGTTCTTCCTTGTGGCCAGATAATTTGTGGCTCTTAGTGTTGTGAGAATGAAATGAGGCATTTTTAATATCCAGCACTTAGCTTGGTGTATGGTGTCAAATATACATTTTTTTTTTAGATTCCAAGCAAGTCTTGATTTTATTGAAAGCACTCACAGCTTATATACAGAAGCACAATGGGGGAAGTGGAAAGAAGTATGCAATCAGGCAAATATACAATCTTAAAGAGTTGTTTGGTCCCCCCGCCCACCCACCCCGGCCTTACTGGATGGTGAACAGGGCTAGTGGAGGCTCCGATGTGTCATATTCTTGAGGCACCTTCTTCTACGTCAAGTTAGAGATGAAATGGTCCATCATGACATCTTGCCCAACAACCTGCCCATCAACTATGGGCATCACCTTTCGTGCCCCATTTTACACTAATTAGCTATTCCTGCTTACTTTCCTTTCAATCTTTTAGTCAACCCACAGACACTTAATCTTTGGACTTTAGTGATTTTATCTTCTACCATTATCTTTTCTGGATGTTTCTCAACTCTGCCATTTTCTTGCAATCAAATATTAGTGGTAGAGACAATCCAACATATAACCTTCTTTTAACATTCATTGAAGGCAGCTCTGGTAGATTAGTGAGCAGTTGCACTGCTAACCCAAAGGCACTCAGTTCGAGTCTACCAGCTACTCTGATGGTGAAAGTTGGGCAATCTCCTCATGGGATTTACAGCCTCTGAAAAGCTGCTAGAGGGTCAGTTAGTTGAGTCAGCTCCAACTCAGTAGCACACAACAACTTAACCAATTTAACAGCTGAGGAAACTGAGACCCAAAGAAGTGAGCAAACTTGGTCATAAAATTAGTTGGTGGCTTGGCCAAGGATTGCATTATGCAGGCAGTATTAAATAGCTGTGGAATGGCTTATTTCCTTTTGATATATCATGCTGCTTTAGTAACCTTAGGACCTCCGTAATCTGAGGGCTGAGTTCACCTTTTGACCGCACCTCTCTATTCCTCTTAAATCTCTAAAACAAGGCTAAGACCATAATTGTTAGGATTCCCTCTTAAGGAATGAGATCAGAAGTCTGGCAAAGAGTTCCAAAATAAGTGGTTCTAATATTTATGTAGTCAACATTACTTGGAGAAAGTGGAAATAACAACTTCCATGCTGATGGGAATCTGCACATTTGGTCTGAATCTTGTTCTTCCTTTTTGCTTTCCCGTTTCTGAGTGGAGAGAGCTGACATTTTCCAGGTTGCCCTGGCTTCGGAGGGATTTGGACCCAAGGGATCCTGAGAGAATTTGTTCCCTGCGAGTTACTGTGTGGTTAATGGATGGTGTAGTTAGTAAAGAGTTCTGTATCAACTCTCTGTGAGGCTTGGTGAGAGGGGAGGAGAGGGGGAAGGTAGTGATAAACAGAAGACCAAAAAAAGGAGATATTAATAAACTCCACAAGGTCTTTTAATGATTTTTTAGGTCTGCATGTAAAATACTCCGGTGATAATTCCTAGGACTAACCATTGAGAAATAGCTGTGCCTTCTTTTAGGATAACTGTCCCCTGCCTTTTCTCCCTTCCACCAGCCTCCTAACTTGTGAACAGAATGGTGAATCCTTTCATTTGCCGGAGGAGTTGAGGATTACCAACTCAACCCTCATGCAAACTAGAGAGTCAGACCCAGGTGATTCTCATCTGAAATAAAAAGAACCTGTTAAAGGTTCTAATTTAGAATGAAGATAGCTTTTCTGCAGGCCCCTTGTCCCCCCAAATCATTTTTTTTAATGTAAACACTTATCTCCTCTAAACTTTTCCACCTCCAACACCAGTCATCTAATAATGCCTTCATAAACATTAACACTTTCTCCAGAAACATTCTGGAGAAGCGGTGGGAGTGAAAAAGGAGACTAACCATATCGGGTTGAGTTGTGACAGAACTTACTCAAAATCAAAATGTAAACAAGTAAAAGCATTGTCTTTGGTTTTAGAATACAAAAATAAAGGTGTAAATTGATGATGGGTGTTGGAAGGCAAGTGTAGTATGACAGTGGAGGCTATTGTTTGGAAAGAAATTCCAACAAGGAAAAAATGTTTAAGTCTCTCTGGGCTTCTGTGTGCATCATGAGTTGCTGTCGTCCTGCAGACTTGAACACTGCAAACGAGTGCACCGTGTATGATTTCTCTTAAAACAATAACAAAGTTTGCGTTCCAACCAGTCTTCTCTTAAATAACCAGCTTCCTCTCCAAGGCACTCTGATGATTTGGGGAGAGAAGCTCCTTGCCCTTTAGAAACCCGAAACAGATTGTGAGCATGGACATAACATGAAGCCAAGATGAGTTGCTTCTCTGACCTCCAGTGAGCACTATGGTCACACCAGGTCAGAGAGGGTGCCAACCAGCCTCCTCCTCCCAGAAAGATGAAAGCAAGAAGTGAGAGATTGGTAGATGCATAAATTGATAAAAACAAATACTTAGCTGTTATTTCTAAGCTCACATGCAACCATATTCACAGATCGGTTCAGTGATACTTTGCTAAACATGTTTGGTAAACCAGAGTAAAAGAACTGATGAAATACAGAAAACATTTGGAAGAATGCAATCCCCTCCCCCCCATCACTCACTATTTAGCTTTCCAGCAGTTTTTTCAGAGATCACCACAATTAATTGTTTCACTATCTAATTCTTTTGTGTTTCTGTGGGAGGGGTGGGGAGAAAATGAAAGTAAACAGGTCGTGATGAGAATCTTCCACCAACAGTTGCTTTAAAATAGAATTTTTTGGAAGCATTGTTGATTTCTACTTATTCTTGTTGGTAAATCCTTGGAAAAAATGTATATCTTTTCCTTTAAAGTTCTAATTCAAGGCATGGATGTGAGAGTTCTGAAGGGACTTTGGGACTGCGGTAAAATTTCGTTGTCATAGTAACAGAAAGGGAAATAGGCCTAGCTCACCTGGGACTTTAACACTGCAAAAGCTGGATTTCTTTCTTTCTTTCTTTCTTTCTTTCTTTCTTTCTTTCTTTTTTAAGGAAAAGGACTCTGCGAGTGAAATAAATGAAAAGCTTATTGTATTTTGAAACAAAATTTCCAACAGTAAATATGTAAATTGCTGAAAGACCCTTTCTGCCATTTTTCTGAAATGGTGTCGTCTGATGAAAGACATCGTCCACTTTTTATTTAAAGATGGCAGCATTTTTTAGGAGAACCTTGGCTTGAAGAATGTCTGACGAATAACCTCAGATTGTTATTCTCGGCCTTCATATTGTTTTGTGGGTGGGATGAGGAACAATCTGTAGAAAGCTTGAAAGGAGATAAGAACATGTTATTTGTCATAAATCTCCAATATCTAACTGTAAAGATGCAGTCTGTATTTGGATGGTAACTTATAATTTTTTGGTTTTGTATACATTCGTTATAAATATCAGGGGACTTTTAGGTGGGGGGCGGCATTTGAACTTGAATGTGTGTGTGGCAGACAGAAAGCCACACGCATGATAAGCCCTGGGCTGCTGGGCTGTCATGCCATTTTTTTAACCCAGAGCAAGACATTTTTGCACGGCAGGGGTCACTGCTGCTCCTGAAGCCCTCTTTGGAAAGAGAATGCCCTGGAAATGAGGGGCCAGGGTGCAAACCAGGAGCCCAGCTTGTGAAGCACTTAACAGTGAAGGAGAAGGGGGAGTATGACTCACGATTGAAAACATCCAAATTTGCGAATTGCAAAGGGTCAGCAATGTTCTTTCACAGGCGAGGCTGGTTGAAATTCCCCAGACCTGAAATACAATCACTTTCAAATCAAATCTAATATAATGCAGATATATTCTCCCTTAAACAATGTTTACTTAAAAATGTAACACATTGCTTTCTCTTCACAGATTCTTTTTAAAATTTTTTCTCAAGTGCAATCAGAATTGTTTGAAAACAGCGGGAAACCCGAGGGACATGAGACGGTTTCAGGTAAGGGGCCTGCAAGTTCTTTCCTGTTAAGAAAGTCATCTTGTTTTCTTTCTCCTTCTCACTCTTTTTCTTTCTGAGGGGAAAAAAAAAAAAAAAGGATATTATTTACTGATACTGCTAACAATGAAAAAGAACTGTGAATGATAACCCGTATGCGATGGCATTGATGGCATTGAGGCTTGCTTCGTTTTGTAGTGGTTAGGCCTTCTGCCTCCACTGTCAAATCCCCACCGGGAGAGGCACCAGCCCAGGCTGGAGATTTGATTTTAAGCCCTCAGGCTGCCCTGTGCACACACAGCTGCCCACAGCAGGAACAGTGTTCTTGATATTCAGCCTCCTTGGGATTTTTCAAAGCGGCTTCTCTGTGCTGTCTGCAAGCAACACCCTCTTCTGCCTTTCCTTTGCCTCCGATTCAGTGGTGCCTCTTGGAGTCTTCTGGAAACCGGCAGCCCAAACAGCCGTGGTCACTTTAAGATCGCAGCATGGCAACAAGACCCCTGGGACGGTGACCCAGCTGCCTGGCAGTAAAATCTGCCACTGGTTTCATCACCCTTGCCACTGATGTACTGAGAATACGAGCTAATAAAAACACAGGGCGAGGCAAAGTGATGAGGCTGGAGATGAGAGGAAGTACAGCCCCTCTCGGTCTCCTTCCTTCATGTTTGAAAGACCCTTATTTAATTCACCAAATGGCTTTGCCGCTGCTCGGAACCGATCTAAAAGCACGGAAGCACCACCTTCTCTGTAGAAAAATGAGCAAGTGCCAAAGTTGACTCTGACTCATTGTGTAGACCATGTGTGCTGAGCAGAACCATACTTCGGTGGGATTTCTAATGAATAAGTTTCCTGACATAGATTGCCAGGCCTTTCTTCTGAGAGGCCTCTAGGTGGATGGACACTAACCTTTCAGTAAACAGCCAGGCACTTAGCTGTTTATATCACCTAGGAACATAGGAAAATTAGAAATATGCTCAATAATAATAGTCAATCTTTCTTTTAAAATATTTTCTATGCAATGGGAAAGGAGGACATTGGGATCCTTATGTTTTATCTGGAGAAAATGAAAGCTCTAGGAGGACATTGGGATCCTTATGTTTTATCTGGAGAAATGAAAGCTCTGGGAGTTAAATGAAGTTGGCCCTAATGACAGAGAGAAGGTGATGGAACCAGGAATCTGGAATACCTGTTTAGTAAAATTATTTGCAACAGCCCATCAGCGTGTGACCTGTGTAGTACGTCAAGTAGGTTTCTGCTACCACCTTCTTGGGATTCTTAATTATTATCGGGGTTGGGTTTTTTGTGTGTTTAATTTTTTGGTTTTGTATTAAAAAAATAGATGGCAAATGATAATATACAAAGTCAACAATTTCTACACGTACAGCTCAAGTATGTTGATTACATTCTTCAAACTGTGCAACCACTCTCTTTCCCTTCTGAATGGTTCTTCCCCATTGACATGAATTCACTGCCCTGTAAGGTTCCTGTGTCGTCTTCTAAGTTGGCCATGTCAATTTGATTCCCATGTAGGTAGTTCTTAAAAAGAGCAAAATGCTTTAGACAGACATTCTTTGCTTATTATTGTTGAACAAGGGAGAGCATTTTACTTTTGTGTTGGGTCCCCACAGATCCCATCACTCAGAGAACCTTTGGTTTTTACCATAGTCACACAGTTCTTAGGATCAGAGACAGTAAAGAGTTAATGAGGGAATGTGGCAGCGTAACACACAAGCATTGCACACTTAGGTCAATGACAGCGGCTTTGAGAAACATTCCTGCTATGTTTTTGCTATGTCATAGTTACCAAACAATCATGGTTCGCCTGGGAAATTGTTTGTTAGAGTATTTAAAGGACTATTAAGCCAATCCTCTGCATCAAGCCTATTCTGAAAATTTCATATAAATGGATCCATGTAGCCTTGTGTGGCTTCTCTCACTTAATGTATTTTCGTGGTTTATCCGTACTATAGCAAGTATTGGTACTTCATTCCTTTTGGTGACTACATAATATTCCTCTGTATGGATATACCAGTTTTGTCTATCCATTCATCTGTTGATGGACATTTAATCTATTTTAATTTCTTGGCTATTATGAATAATGCTTCTATGAACATTCATATACAAGTTTTTGTGTGAGCATATGTTTTCAATCCTTTTGGGTATATACGGTAATTCTATCTTTAACTAGTTGAGAAACTGCCAAACTGTTTTTCATAGCAGCTGTATCATTTTACATTCCAACCAGCAATGTATGAGAGTTTTTGTTTCTAAAAGTCCTCACTTATAATACTTGTTAGTTTCTAATTTTTAAATAACAGTCATCCTGACAGATATGTTGTTGTGTGCTGTCGAGTCAGAACTCACTCATCGCTGACTCTCCAGCAGGTTGTCAGAGGCAGTTAGTCTCATGCAAAGAGTGTGCCCGTCCTTCTCCCATGGATAGATTTGAACTGGTAGAGCTGAACCACGTGCCTTGTGCAACATGAGATGGTGTGATTCTTATTTGCGTTTCTGTAAAGAAATGGAACACTTTTTAATGTGTTTGTTGGTTATTTATATGTTGCATGAAGAAATTCCTACTCAGACTCTTTGTCCATTTTTAATTAGGTTATTTTGTCTTTGTATTGTTGAGTTACAAAAATTACATATTTGGGATATAAGACTTTTATCAAATGTATGCTTTTCACATATTCTCCCATACTGAACTGTCATTTTGCTTTCACAATACTGTCTTTTGATGCACACAGTGATTGGTGATTTTTTATATTGTACTTAAGATTCTAATAAGAATTTAACTTTCAGTGAAAGCTCTTTTCGATGGAAAAGACTATATAGAGAAAGGCTTGACGGTGCTCTAACGGGCAAGTAAGAAACTTGGATCTAATTGAAAGCAAAACAAGAAATACCAAGTAATAGATGGTGGTGAAGTGGGAGAATCTGAAAGAATTGTAACTTTTAGGAATTCCTAGATTAGATTTTAGATTGTTACAGATAAAGGTTGTGTTTTGTTTGCTTTTTTTTTCAATTGTGATTTTAAAGAAAGTTTACAGAAAAAAAGTTGGATTTTTCATTCATTCATGGTTGCACATTTTTTCTCTCTACCCTCCCAAGTTCATTTAAATTAAAACAATTCACTCATTAATGCATACTTCCCTCCCTTCCTCTCCACCCTTCCCCCCAGTTCAGTTTGTTATACATGCAAGGTGAGGTAGAACATGGAGACAGTTGAGTTAAATAAAGAACCTTTCCAAATATCCATACACACGTTGCTTTCAGATGTTGAAATATTTCAGGTAAAACATTTTCATTTGTCTTAAATTGTACAGACATTTCTTTTGATTCTCCACTTTTGTTATACGAGCAAATATGAATTAAATCTCAAGCAGTCTTTTGTGAGGATTTTATCCAAACAGACTAGAAATACACAATGTTCTAATCCAAATGACAAAGCCAGTTAAACTTTCCTTTCTCTAATTCTTCTTCCTTCCACTATCCCCCAAACACTGATGGGAGCCTGGGTTCTTTTTATAATTGTTTTTAAAAATAGTTTAATAAAAATGAAGCAGAAGTAATGATTTATTTTCCAGCCTGAGCCTCTTCATTCTGCTCCAATCCTAAATATCATGCTGTTGTTGTCAGGTACCATTGAGTTGAGCCCACGTACAGCAACCTCATGCACAAGGCAGGGAAGGTGTGTTCTGTACCTGCTCACCATGGCTGGTATGCCTGAGCCCACAATTGTAACTAAACCTGAACTTCACGCATCGCATTTATTAACGTTATTGTTAGGTACTGTTGCATCAGAACCAACCTATAGCTGACCCTCCACAGGGTTTTCAGAGACAGTAAATCACACAGGAGAAAATTAACCATCTTTCTCCCACAGAGCAGATAGTGGATTTCAACCTCACGCCTTGGGTTGGCAGTGCAACTCCTTAGCACTGAAGATTTATCAAAACAAACAAAAAAAAAGTTTAACTTCTTTGCCTCAGATTCTTTGAGTATTTGGTGAAAGCTAGTTTTTGTCCCTAAAAAGAAATAAATACACTTATATTAAATCACATATACCTTAAAATTTCAGACTTCTTGAAATAACTCTTAGGGATCCATGAATCCAAGATTAAAACCTCTTGATCAGCAGCAATTGAATTCATCTAAGACCAAATAGGCACCCTGCTGGAGACCTGTCCCTTCCTCGTAATCCCTCCACTCTCTAGGCTTCCAGTGCCACCTATTTCCAGATGACTCCTTGTCTCTTCTTTCAGCCTTCATTCCTCTTTGGAACTAGAGACATGCAGCTCTCCTTCCCTACTGGGTCTCTGTGCAGGGATGACTAATGAGTTCATGTTCAAAACACAACTCAATCCTTCCTGATCCATTCCTTTCTTGGAAAACCAGTCTTCTTCTTTGATTGTTGAAGTCCCACTTCTTCCTCCTAAGTATCTGTTAAAACCATCTCTCTGCTAAAACAAACAAATGAAACAACAAACCTGCCTTGGGGCCTGTGCACCTGTACCTGTCCTTGTTTAACTTACCCTCAGTGCTATTCACTAGAATTCTTTCCTGAAACACAAATCTAATGTGACTCCTCGCCTTAATACATCATGAATACACACTAACCAAAAGAAAAAGCCCAGACTTCTAACATTACTAGTAAGACTCAGTTTCTTCACACTTGGCAATGCTACCGCCATACCTGGTATCTACACATGTTCCCTGCTCACCAGGTTCGTCTCATGGTTTCTAGTATATCTTGGAACATTTCCACTCTTTGTCCTTCTACCTGAGAACCCTTTACCTCTTGCAAACTTGTGACTACTACACATGCTTCAAGACTTGAGTGCTCCCACTTTTGGGAGACATTTTCTGACTCTTCCACGTCGGGCTATTGGCTCACTTCTCTTGCTAGCATGGCCTTCTCCATAAACCTCTCCTATAACATTCATCACATTGAATTGCAACTATTGCTCCTTTCTAGTAGACTGTGAGTTGCTTGAAGGTGATTGATTTTTTTTTTGTTTTGTTTATTTGTTTACTTTTTAACTGTCTCAGTGTCTAGGACAATGGCAAAGCCTCTGTAGATCTCCATTATTTGAATTTTTAAGAGGAGAAAACAGAGAAGAAGGAGTTGAAGGAAAGGCAAGAACAAGAGTCTGAGCGGACATTGCAACCATTTAATTTTATTACTTCATTATAATTAATATTATAGAAATATGTATAAATGATCAAATTAAATTGTCATTACAATGTTATAAAACAAGAAAAAAAGTGAGAGAAGAGGAAAGGAAATAAAGAAAAAAGAAAGGAGGAGGAAGAACAAAGGTATCTAGAGCCCCAAAGGTACCCAAATCCATGGACCATCCATGCAGTCTTAACTCCTCAAAAACAATTAAGAGAAACACCCAGATTAACAGCTCAGTAGAGGGAAGGAAAAGATGTTTTGTCAGGCTTAAGCTGACAGGCTTGTTAAGACTCAATGAGCCCCATTCTTTATTTCTCTGCTTTGTGGGTAGAAAGCAGGCAACTGGAAAGCCCAGAAGAAAACCAAGCCAGGAAAAAGAGACAGGCACACTGACATTTCCCATTTTCAAACTCTAGTGGAAGATGCCAACGGTCAGGGCATATTGCTGCCTGTCACATATATACTTGTTGTTGCCCGTCATACTCACATATATGGTCACTGATATGCTCACTCCAACTCATAATGAAAACACAAGAGACAATCATTCATTTATGCATTCGCCCGGCTAATATTTATTGAGCAAGTTCTATGCCCCAAGTGTTATGCTAGGTGCTGGAGATACATCACCAGGACAGACATAAGTCCTTGACCTTGGGGGAGGCGCAGACAATAACAAAACGAAGTCATTTCTCTAACCTAGACCTGCTTCTGTCGTCCTTAAGTAACTTGTTCAGAAGCAGAGAGTTTCTGCATATACAGATTGGCTTGTTGATGACTGCTGTAACTCAGGAGTGTGGTCAAGTGTGAATGATATATAAGTATGTACAACGTGGAACAAACTTGTTGCTGTGTGCCGTTGACTTGGAATAGATCCATAGCTGACTCTCTGTTGGGTTTTCAGAGGTGGTAAATGGCATAGGAGGAGATTGCCCATCCTTCTCCTGTGGAGCAGCTGGTGGATTTGAACTGTGTGCCTTCAGGTTTGCAGCACAGTTTCTTGCCACCAGGCCAATGGTGCTCCCTTGGGAACAAACTAATCCTCATCCTTATAATAACAAAAGTGGAAGCTATTCCAAACCCTTTCCCACTGCCACAGAGAGGGTTGTGACTTACAGCCACTTTCCATGAGGTTTCTAAGGCTGTAAACAAATGTGTATGGGAGAAGATGGCCCATTTTTCTTCCAAGGAATAGCTCGCAGATTCGAATTGCTGACCTTCTGTGTCTAGCAACCTCATACCTTACCCTCTTTACCACCAGGACTCCTCCTACCTAAAAACGATCCTTTTGAAATTAAATTTTAAGAATAGAGGGTTGGGCTGTTTCCTATCATGTAGGTAGTTTGAGTATATATATTAGGTAATTCTGGGGTTGGTAACAGTTGACACAATACGTCTCCAACCCCAAATAACTAGTAATGAACTCTAGCTTTTAAACTTGAAGTTAAAAATTATTTCTGCTGTTTGTAGAACTTTCTCAAAACTTGGATAATTACACTATGAAGAAAACTGAGCTACACCTGGAAGCCTTGCTGTCTTTTTTATTCAAGAGATGAGGTGTCAGGTGTCAGAATGTATCGAAGGGCACGTCCATTTCTAGTGGAAGAAAAGTCATTTCAGGGACCAAGCTGAAGCAACCTCAATTGAGGTTGATTCCATTTTGAGCATAGGTATCTACACCTAAGCCCAGGTAGGCCCAGTAGAATAGTCTGGAAGGAGATTTGAAAGCAATGAGAAAGATGATTGGTGCTTTGTAAGGATTGACGTCACCAGGGACATTTGATAATGTGAGAGGCCTGGTACCTGGTGGCTGATTGCAACATGCTGGATACAGCACCAGAACGATGGGGAAATGAATGTATATGATAAAGGACACCTCGTTCACACAGCTGGGCCAAGGCCATTAGTTTGTTTGACTAAATGATTCAAGAGCGAAGGACAGGGATACTCAAGTGTTGTAACAGGGCCAAGATCCATCCAACTCCTTATGATTCTCCGCCCCCCCGCCCCGTTTTTAAACCCCAGTTCTTATATAAAACTTTTTAATGGCACGACCATCTATTTTACTTAAATAATAATAATAAAAAAAGTTGAATGTTTCTCTCACACCAATTTAAGAGGGAAACGAGAGTTTAAATTAACTCCAAATGGTAAAAAGTTAATACAGCTCCAGCTGCCTGCAGGTTCCTTCAGTTCAGATCATTTGGTTCAAGAGCTACTCCCGCTGCTTTGTGATCTCGTCCACCATTTGGAATGTGCTGAGCTCCTGAGCAACAGTTTAAAGCACAGAATGAGAATCACTTGACTTACAGCCTCTCTGATGAGCAGGCGAATCCACTGTTGTTGTTAGGTGCGGTCAAGTTGCTTGCAACTCATAGCTACCCTATGTACAAGAGCCCTAAAGGCTGCGCTATATGCTGGTAAAACAAACCAGATATTACAAGTTAGGAAATAATAATTCTCTATTTGGAGTCAGGAAGAAAAAAAAATAAAAATCACCAGATACACTTAGAATCTTTCACACAGTCCCATAAAGCTTGGGGAAGGTTTTCTGGGTGTTATTATAAGTTTTTCCTCTTATGCTAGTAGAATCTAATTTTCATTGCCTCCAGTTCTGATTTCCATTGTCTCAAATAGGGATGAAATCACAGTGAAACAAATTTTGGCCAATTCATGTGGACAATGTCTTTTGAGTTTTTTGTGAGGAAAAGGTAAGAGGTGTGAATAGGTAACATAAACAACATGAGGGGAAGGGTGTGTTAGACTTCAGTGTGTTGAAAGGAATTTTAACTACCGAAATATCTTAACCTCTGCCATTATAGTGATCCTCCATTGAGTTTCTGAGGTTGTATGTTTTTACAGGCGCAGGCTGCCCATCCTCCACCCTCAGAGCTGCTGTTGGATTCAAACTGCTGATCTTTTTGACTTAAAATATCACAGTGGTGGTATTGTTGTAAGGTGCTATGTTTATGTTATGTATTACGTTGTTATGTGGAACCAGCTCATAGCAAAACCTCTAGAGGGATTTTGTTTTTATTATTTGCCATCAAGTCAGAACTGACCTATAGGTGACCCTCCAGTGGGTTTTCGGAGGTTATAAATCACATGAGAGGAGACTGTCCATCCTTTTCTGGAAGAGTAGCCAGTGAATTAGATTTGCACGCCTTTGGGATTGCAGTATAGCTTCTTACCTTTAAGCCACCAGCACTCCAGAGGGATTTTAGAGACTATAAATCACACAGAAGGAGATTGCTACTTTTTCTCCCAGGGAGCAGTTGGTGGTTTTGAACTGTTGTCTGCCTTTGAGTTGGCAACACAACTCTATATCCACCAGGTCACTAGAGCTTCTTACATATCATATTGTTGCTGTTTTTGTGTACTGTCAAGTGGGGACTGACCTAAAAAGACCCTCCAGTGTGTTTTCAGCAGCAGTTAATTGCATGGGAAGAGATTGCCCACCCTTCTCTCATGGAACAGCTGGTGGACTTGAACTTTGTGCCTTTGGGATTGCTTTGCAGCTTCTTGCCACTAGGCCACCAGACCTTCCTAAGCCACATATTAGGGGATCCTAGTTGGGCATGGAAACCTACCCTTGAGTACATTCTTTAACAATCAGCTGCAGAGTTTTCTGGAAAGCAAAACTTTCTTACAGGGCTTTAAAACCAGTTCATTAGAGTTCCAGTCACTGCTAAAAATTTGCATTGGTAAGACTCATCCAAGGGTCTTGTTAAAATGTAGCTTCTGATTTAGTGTGTCTGGGGTGGAAATGCAAATTCTCAACAGGAGGTGAAATTAGAATGAATGGTTGGAAGCTCTGACTTCTTAGTTGTGCAGTTAGATTTCTTCACTGCTTTCAGGTCCTGTCTTCAGATTTCATGGACAACAGCTGATTCACAATGTCCTTTTTGACAGAGTTTGGTGGAAAAGTAGGAACATGCTAAATCAAGAACTGCATCAAATACATATGAATTCCCTGCTCTCAAAACTATGCTAATAATAATAATAAAATAAATACTGCCCTTTGGCTATAACCGTCACACTTAACACAACTTTCAGTTGGAAAGAAAAATGGTTCAATGGGATAAAATGAGGTTGAATGGAAGTAGCAAGTGCCCTGGCCGTTGCGATGAAGGGAAATTGTATAGGAAAGTAGATGAATGGTCTTCAGACTCCCTAGTGACAAGAAATGCTGGGTAAGCAAATTGCCACTTGACTTCTGTTACACATTCAACTGGTTTTTAAAAAGAAAGCTCATGCATTATGTTTTATAAAATTAATCATCATTGGACCTTGCCAATCATTACGCTGTCTTTTCACCCGGATCCTTCCTTAACCCCTTCCCAAACACCTACCAAACTGTGCAAGCCTGCGGTTTTGCCCCAATCCATCCTCACCCCTCCACTCTTACTCCTTACCCCTTGGGTTCCCATACATGTTTCACTAGTTATCTTTCAACTTTTACAATAATGATCTTATGAAATATTTGATTAATTTTCTAAAACATAAGCATGAGAATGACTGCATGAAACACAATATGAATAGTGTGAAACAACGTATATGAACTTTGTAAGCAAACCATATAAAAGAAATTAAAAAAAAATAAAAAAATAAAGCTCTAAGATAAGTCCATTCCAAGGCAAATTTGATTCTTAGGTATATACATAAGAACCCCCTGGGGATCCACTTAAACTGTAGGTTCTGATTCAGTATATCAGCGGTGGAGTTGCAAGTTCCAGGTGGGAAGGGGTAAATGAGAATGAATCACTTCAAAGCCCTGATTAACAGACACTTAGACAAAATTTTTTCATCAGACTTACCTCATTGATTGTGAGAATCAGTCAGTATATAAAAACACCAGCATGCTTTCTTCTCACACTTGGACTCCAGACTTGGTTGACAATCATAACCAGAAGTCTGCTTGATTTTTCCCTGTCCTTTAATGGTTTCTATGTCCCTTTTCTCCCTCCACAGGTGGAAAATAAAATCCCACGTTACAGTTATGCTTTGGGAAAGCTGAAATAACATATACAGCAACTGAACAGTTATAAGGGGAAAGCACATCATGAATTTAATTCCATTTCCAGATGTAAAATGTCATAAAGAATTTTTTTCCATACTTGGCAAAATAACAGGAATTTTCAAGACCATTTTCATTTAGTTTGGTGCATGCATGTTCATAAGTAGGTATCAGAGACTTCAACACTGAGTGTGTTATAAATGCTATGGGGTGTTACTTTACTGAGATTAAACTTCCAAAGGCCCCACAGTCAGCTCTAAGGCCTATGACCCTCACTGAAATGGAGGGGAACTGTGTCTGACTAATGGTAGAGTTTGGTGTGTTTTCAGAGCAAGCACCCTTGATCTATATGGGAAGGTTTCTAACCAATGTAATTATTCTCTAGTGAATACAGACACTGTAACTGTCGTCTGCTTCAAAGCAGATTATTTAGTCATTCCTCGTATTTTTCACTTTGACTTCTTTCTTTTTTTTTTACCCTCCTTGTGTGAGACATACGTTTTTTGTAGGAACACCTGGGTATTAGCTGAGAAAGGGTAGCTGGAAGTCAGGTTCAAGTTGACCATTCCTCTGCCTTTCATAAGCAAATCACACAGAGAACTGATAATAGGAAGAGTTGGTAAGAACAAAAGTGTGATCTTCGAAAAATCCAGAGATCCTTCAGATTGAGGCATAAAAGTAACCCAAGGGTGAGAATAAGACAGCTCTGTAAAATAGACTTTGTGTCACATGATACCATTCTTACTTATACTTACTTATAAAGAAACTGTTCCTCTGTTGAAAATTAGTTGTGCAGGCAGATTAACAGATGTGTCCACCTAGAAAGTAACTCCCACAGTGGTCTTTTATGAGCAGGAAAGAGCTCTTTACAACTCAGCCCCTGCTTTGTATAAATTATTAGAATAAGGGATGTGGGAAAACTTTAGGGTAATGAGAAAAATACATATAATTTGAGAAAGCCAATTGGTTTTTTGGTGCCAGATTGCTAACATATTTGTAGATTTTGTTCTTAAAATATTGCTCAAATTTTCAAGAGAAGATACAAACTTCTTGTTCGTGCTTCTATTTCTGTGTAATCATCTAAAACTACTCTATAATTAAATGATTCAAAATGGAACCTACCACTGTCATTTCCCATTTGGACTATGTTTATTGATTTGGCCTCACCAAAAATTAGAGGTCACATCAAAGCAAAATGAGGGAAGGCAAAAATTGAGAAGCACTTTCATTTAAAATGCAAGTAATTTCAACTAATCCCCACTTCTCTTTCTTGAAACATAGGCTTAGAGAAAGTGCATCATAAACAATATTCACATGAATGAAATTGTTGGTTATTTTGTGCTGAATTAAAAGATTTAATTTGAAGAGAACTAGCATCTACATGGCTTAGTGTTTAGATCTGTTGTCTTTTATTTTTGAGCTTTGAACTAAAATACAGATACACCAACCGTGAGAAAGAAATGAAAGCTGTCACCAGTGTCAGCAGCACAAACTGGGTGTCCATTCCATATAAATTATGGACATCTGTATTCCTAATTGGCATCTTTTAGGAACTGTGCCAATAGAATGGCAATGCCAAGAGAGTCTGACAGCTTTGGAAAGGAACAGGTATCAGGATTAGGTGTCATGTTTTAGTCAAAAGAAGTCCTTTTGTATAGAATACTCTCTCAGATTTTCCTACAGTAATGGTGATTTCAGTACCTCCAAGTGGCACCTTTTAGAAATACTAATTTTGCCAGTTTTAAAACAGTTTATGGTCTTGTGAAACCAAGTGGCATTGATGGTTATGCGATCAGAAGATCATTGGCAAAGATGCATACAAATAGTTAACAAGGTAATGGTAAGAAATGTTGACCTTGATTTGTTTAGCTAAGATGTAAAGATTTTTGAAGGTCAAAGGTGTCCTTGTGTAGTGTTTTGGAGTCTAACTGTGTCTGACCCTCTAACATTAAGCTGCTGTGGCCTGCAGTTTTGAAGAGTGAAGCAAACCAGGGGGAGAGAGAGAAGGGGGAGAGAACAGGAAATGGAGTGAGGTGTTTCAGGAAGTTGTCAGGAGTTGACTGATTGATTCCAGATGGAAAGGGTCAGCCTTCGTGACCCAGGAAATACTCACTAGGGGAAAGAAGTTGGCTTGTGGAAGGGGAAGGCCTGGGAGTGAGACGATGTTGGAATGCACATTCCACTTCCTTTAGTCTTAAAACATTCAAAAATTTTAAACTTCTCTGAATAGAATAATATCAGTGTTGTCATCATTCATCAGAAAACAGTGAAGGAAGTTAAATTCGAAGCTTTGAATGTACCAAATGTATCTTCACCTCCATAATACAGCTCATTTTTCCTCAAGTTGAGCAAATTTATCTTAAGAGTCAGTAGGTAATTGTGTGTCTCAGTATAGAAGAGAAACAACCAAATCTATCAAATTTGATGTTGTGGAATTTGATAATTAAACTCTATACATTTTGCACATTTGTTTAATTGGCGGGCTGTTCTAGGTGCCTCATAGTTTAAGATATTTGAAAATTTAAAACTGAGACTTGACGTGTGAGTGTGTGTGTGTCTGTGTGTGTGTATACATACAATGAAACTAAGACTTGTCATACACATACAAACACATACACACACATTTGGACATAATTTAAAATCTTGTCATAAATTTTGCAGACACTGAAATAATTCAGGTTAATTCCTTTGCTGTCATGAGAGGCCAGTGCTAGCCAGCAAGAGATTAAAATTTATTTCCATTGTTAATAGAAAATAATGAAGTGTATCTGAACCATCAGGGTATGTCATTCGGGAAATGTTAACTTTGGAACTAAGTCTCACTTGACCCAAATGGACAATGATGACATCAACTGGCTCTGGAAAACTCCATATTTTGTGACTGGAATGCATGAGGAACAGTACTATACAATATGACAAGAACCTTGTGGAATGAATTAAAGTCGTCCTAAAGAGAACACCTTTCACATCCACATAATCGTCAAACAGGGCAAGAGTTCTGTGTGTGCTTAGTTCAGCTCGTTCACAATTAAAGTGTGAAACACCCTCTTGATTTTTCTCCAGAGATGACAGACATGTCATTGAAAATATATTCACCTAATTTCCCTTGTGCGAGTGTTCTGTGTTCATCTTTCTTCTCCCTATGTGTGAGCGTGTATAGAGGAAGGCTTTCTATTTGTAAGTTCATCTCAGCTGTGTGATTATGAGTCGTAGCATCAGTTTTGCGTAGGATACAGTTTTGCGCTGTGCTGAAATCTGTCTGCTAAGAACCCGTGTCTTCATGAGCTTGTGGAGAGAGATGAATGCTTATTGTCTTACGGGCACCAGAAATGTTAGTACCTTTTTGGAAGTACTTTTCCTAATTACTAACATTCTAACATGTAAACCAGGAAAATAGACCCAGAGCAACCAGTTGCACTTCTTAATTATGACTGATTATACTGATAATTACTTTCTGCATGACAATCTGTTGTTGTTGTTAAAATGCTGTTGAGTTGGGTACAACCTATGTGACCCCTGTCCAATCCTGTGCCATTTTCATCATCTATGACATACCTTTTTGCCCATTGCTGCAGTCACGGTGTCAATCCATTTTACTGAAAATCTTCCTCTCTTTTGCCGACACTCTACCTTTCCAAACATGATGTCTCTTTCCAAGGGAAGTCATAGGGAGACGAGACAAAGGACCATTCTTCTCTGTCTGTAGTGCATTCACAGTGAGGATCTGAAGCGTAGAAGAAACAGATAGCAAACATGCAGTATATTGCCTTGTCAACACTGAATTTCTGTCACGATACCCAATATGTAATCAGTGATCAGTAGATATCTGTTGAGATGTTATGTTTGACACATCCTTAGGTCCTTGTGAAATGTCACATGCACTTACCACCATGTCCTCGGTGCCTTGGGCATGTGGACAGGTAAGATATTTTGTAGATTTATGTATCTTAATTTTTGCCCCAAATGTATTAAAGTTGAAATATGCCATCTAAAAATCTATATAAAGTGAAAAGTAAGAAAGGGTACATCTATACTAGAGCTTGCCTAGGGAGCAACACAGGATAACTTTCTAGGGGATAGACATTTTCTCTATAGTCAGCGTGCTGTGGACTACATAGGTGTAACCATTTTTCACATGTATGCAGCTAAGCTTTGTGTATTTCAATGTATGAAAATTTTACCTAAAAAACCCCAAAACTCCTTTGATAGCTATTGCCACTATCATAGTTGAGGGGATGAAGAGGGAAGTGGTGGTACATAGGAAATGAGAATGGCAATATTTTTACTTTTGCTGAAGCTAGATGATGGGTAGCTGAGAATTCATTTTGTTTTAAAATGTTCATTATAAATAGTTTTTAAATTGCCATCTAATGAATTTCTTGCCTCTTAGGAGATATGGCTGAGCCAAAATCTTTTTCTCCTTCATTTAATAAGTAAGGCAGGGAAAACAGAGAACTAACAAGTAGTATTTCAGAAAATTTAATTTGGAGGTAGGCAGGAGGAGCCAATTTTAAACACTGTTCCTCATTAGGTACCTATCAAAGTCTTTCTCCAAAAAGACTATACATATGCATGAATATGCATATAATGGTTTAATTTCTCAAAAATAAATTACCAAGCACAGCTAGCTGACTTGAGCTGAAAGTAGCTGTATCTCTTGCATGGTCATCTTCCTGGATTAAGGAAGTCATGGCACTGCTCAAGTCCAATTTCTCTTCATACACCTTTCCTGGCTGTTCTGGCCTTTGCAGATCTCCACTTCTTTGACCTTCTCACATACATTCCGTCTGCATCGCATATAACAGAACTGCGAGTGTAGATTGTATATCCCCATTATGTGATAGTCATACTTTCCAACTTGAAAATAAGATCGTTGAGGGTACGGATCATGTTTTGTATGTCTTTTGTAACTAACTCTAAGAGTCTCCTTAATAGATTCTCACCCAGAACTCAGAATACAGAAGAGACTCAATGAGAAATGCAATCCATCTTATTGATTGGTTAAACAGGGCAGGAGTGAGACAAGAATGTGAGAACTCATGATAGATGGATAAAAGATTGGTTTGTCAACAACTTCATCTAACTTGGATCTATAATCAACACCCTTCCTACCTACCTACCTACCTACCTACCTACCTACCTACCTACCTTTTGAAATCAAAAGGCGTGTGGCATTGGCAAAATCTGCTGCCAAGGACCCCTCCAAAAACCTAAGTGCAAGGATGTCTGTTTAAAGCCTAAGGCACACCTGATCCAAATCATGGTCTTTTTAGTCACTTGATATGCATTTAAAAGTTGGGTATTGAATAGGGATGACAAATGAAGAATCAGTGTGTTCAAATTGTGGTGTTGCAGATTACTGAATAGCCCGTGGTCTGCCAGAAGAACAAACAAATCTGTCTTGAAGAAAGTACAGCAAGGGTTCTTAGAGTCAAGGAAGGTAAAACTTTGTCTCACACGCTTTGGGCATGTTGTTATCAGGGATCAGCCTGTGAATAAAGTCATCATGCTTGGAAGTCATCATGGTGCATGGTCAATGAAAGACAGGAAGACCCTCAGCGATGTGGATTGACACAGTGATTACACCAATGAGTTCAGGTATCGCAAGGATGATGAGGACGGCACAGGATAGGGCAAACTTCTGTTCCATAGGGTCACTATGAGCTGTGGTCAACTCAGTGACATCTAATAACAATGGAGTCTGCACTAAATCTTTTATCTGTATTGTCTAATCCTCATAAAAGCTCTTTGATAATAGTGGTGGTTGTTTATGTTTTACAAACATAGATTTATCTTTGGAAATGTTAAGTAATTTGTCCAAAGTTATATGTAAAGACTTAATATTCTTGGAAATTGAACCCAGGTCTATTAATCTTCAAATCCATGCTCTTCTCTTATTCTATACTCATGTCTTCCCTTTCCTCAAATTAGAAATAAATGTCCTACATTTTGACACTGAATTCTCACAACTGTATATTCTCACTAATAGTCCATGCACCTACTGCATGCCAGTGGATGGGCACACTTCATACAAGTGATCAGCCAGAATCTCGAAACTCAGCAGCCCAGCCTTAGGCTAGTACATATCAGAAGGGCAAAAACTGACTTCTGAGCTCAGAAAAGGAATCTCCCAACGGAAATATAGAGCTTAGTGTCCCGACTATCACAGTTCACTCCTTCCTAGTGGTTACTAGAGTGTGAGGATCACTGGGAACGATTGGCCATTCCCTCTGAGAGCGGACAAGTTTTCTGAAATCTACAGGCAGATGGCCAGGATCCCCACTTCATAACATTGGCATCATATGTAAATAGGATGCATGACAATATATGGCAAAAGGGCGGCTTCTTTCTCCAAAAAGTTCTGCCATAATTACAGGAGAACAACCTATTGAGATGCTGAAAACATGGTACAGTGCTAAGTTCTGTTCTATTTTCGCATTCATTGCTGGGAAGTTTGGCAGAAAAAGAGTCCTGTTGCATTTATTGCTCCAAGTGAAGTTAACTCCACTGCTCCACTCCCCTGTTCTTGAAATACGCAGGTTGTGTTGTCAACAACTGTGAACGTGGATGGGCATGTGTTGGCTGTTTCTGACAACATGTTTGTTCATAACAATTCCAAGCATGGGCGGAGAGCAAGAAGACTTGATCCTTCAGAAGGTATGGCTGTCGAGGTGAATGTAGTAGACGGATGAAGTTCTCCACACATTTCCCTAATTGAATTCGAAATTTATGCCTGTGAGGAGTAGTGGAGAAAGCACACATCATCACAAGGGTTTGTGGGTTTTAAAATTCTAGGTGCTGACTCGAGCCTGCACTGATGTAACCCCTACACCTTGCCCAGCCCATGCTCAGGTCCCCGTGCTCCGCTGCCTCTTCCATTCAGTTCTGTTTTTCTTTTTGCTAGACACGTATTTCAGGCAAATGTAGGCCCATGACATCTGAGTTAAACAGGAACGTTACAGTGCCAGACGTGTATGAATAAGTGTCAGATGTGCCCTTAAACAAATTGTGAGCAAAACAAAACAATGTGCAGAATGAAACTGACACTAATTGATTTTTGTTTGCTTGGACAAGAAGAAATCAGGTCTGCTCTGGATAGTTTTCCAAGTGCATTAAAGTAATTAGAAATACTGGTAACTGTTAAACTTCAAGTTGTCCAAAAATTAAAATATATCAATTAAGACAACTGACAAAACTAAGTGAATTCCACCTTAGTTCTTTTCCTTGTTTCCACAATCTCTAACTCATTGGGATAAGAAGACATTAAAATATAGACCAAATGGCTAAACTAGTCAGCTAGTTGTTTTGCTACATACTGTCCAATGGCTCCCATTCTACCCACCCTAGCCTTTAAAATATCCCTTATATCATTTTAAATAAGAATTAACGAACTGAAAGAAAATGATTGAATCAGTAAAGAATTTGGAGTGGTGTTAATTCTCCTACAGTGGGCACTGAAAGGAGAGAAGAAAATCCCAGGGTTCAGAGCTAGGAGCCCATCCAGTTTCCTCCTTGACTGATTGGATGTGATTGACTGGCTGTTCAAAGGAGGCTCATGTTTTTGGAGCCCTGCCAAAGTTCTCCTCCACCTTTGACCCTGTCAACTTTGGAAATGGAGTGATGGATTGACTTTAGTTATGGCCTGAAAACCATATTGGGTTCCTGTTGGGCTGTAAAGTCCAGAGGCCTTGAACATATGGAAGAAGGAGTGAAAAATCCTTGCTACAAAGTTAATAAAGCGATTAGAAATTGTGTCTTGATAGAACTGGAGGAGGAAAAAAAAAACACCCTTAAACTCTGATAGGTTTTGTTTTCTCCTAACACATTAGCAAGTCTTGCAAACCTTAGCATCTTGCAGTTTGGGGCAGAGGAGGTGGGGAGAGAAAAGGGATTTACACATTTCCAATGTGATCAGCTTACAAAAATATGGGAAAAACAACAGAGTTTTAAAAACACTCTTTGCACAATTAGCTAAGTGTTTCACTTTTTCATATATAATGGCCAACTCATTAGGTTTTAATGGCCTGGTGAAAACCAACAACCAATTAGGGAAGGTTGGCAAGTCAACAAAGCACAGCTTGAGCTTTTTGGAATGACAAACAGCCCTCCAGAGCAGCCCATCCTAGAAACTCCACATTCAATCACGGAAGGCCAGCCTTGACTCTTTTCTTTCCTGTCTTCTTAGCTACACCCTGCATCAAAGCCATTAGCCCAAGTGAAGGCTGGACCACTGGAGGAGCCATGGTCATCATCATTGGGGACAACTTCTTTGATGGTCTCCAGGTGGTGTTTGGGACCATGCTCGTATGGAGCGAGGTAGGTAAAGGTACCTTGACTGGCTCATTTCCTTGGCCAAAAGATTGTTTATGCTGGGGAAAATAGTAATTCCCAGAGCACCAGCAGCATTTCTGAGTACTACCAAAGAAGCAAGGATAAAAGACATATAAATAATAATTGATTGTGGGGACAGAGATCTCAGAAAGAGAAATATACATTGCAAGATTATTTATAATGGTGAAAAATTACAAATAAGCTAAATATTGAGCAAATAGGAGAGTGGCTAGATAAGTAATGGGATATTTTAAAAGGAGCTTCGAAAAGTTTCTAATGATACAGGAAAAGTGAAAATGTTTGTACTAAAATGTTCAGTGGGAAAACAAAAGAATTTAGACAATTATGTTTGTGGATGTAGTATCTAATCATATATGTGTTCACAGAAAAATACTGAAAACATACCCCAACTATTAATAACTGGTTGTTCTTGAGTTAATATTATTTCTTCCATTTTCCTGTAATTTCCAAGTTTTCTGCATTGGATATGTTTTCCTTTCATAATCAGGAAAAAATAACAAAAAGTTCATGCATGGTACTAAGTTGGGTTTTCAAATTGCATAATTATTACAGAGTTCATAAGCAGTGAAAGAATTTGGTGGAGGGAGAGACGACAGCGAGGTGGAGAAACAGGAGGAGGAAGTGACTTGAACTGGACGAAGGGGAAGGACCTGGATCAGGAAGAAGAAAAAAGGGTGGAGAGGAAAGTCCAGAGTCAGAGGGAGAAAGTGGGAAACTAGGAAGGCTGTGGAGAGAGCACTTGGGTGGGCCTGGAGAGGCAGACGGCCCGGAGAGAGCCCAGTGTCCTCCGATGACCCGTGTAACAAGTGTTTCCCATCCTGATCTGTTCATCCCTCAGCTAATCACCCCTCATGCCATCCGAGTGCAGACTCCTCCTCGGCACATTCCTGGAGTGGTGGAAGTGACATTGTCTTACAAATCCAAACAGTTCTGCAAAGGAGCCCCTGGGAGGTTCATTTACACAGGTAGGTGAGAGCGAGATTTCTGGGAAGACTGGATTCTGGGGCACCATTGCCCTGGTTCTTTCCTTTATTTTATAATTATTTGTAATCATTCTAATTTTGCTGTGTCTTTCTAATAGTATTGAAAGGGTGACATGGGTGTCAAAACAACAATGGGGGTTAGAAATATAGGCTCAGTTCTGAATTTGTCTTTTACTTAAGTCATTTCTTTTTTTTTTTTTTTACTTCTGTGAAGCAGCCACTTTTTTTTTTTGTGACATACATCAAAACTTTATTACTCTATTATATATGTAATGAGCCCTGGTGGCATAGTAGGGTAAGTGTTGGGCTTCTTTTTTTTTTTTATTAAATTTTATTAGTTTTAATGAACATTTACAGAGATTTTGGGTTTTCATTCATTCATTGTTGCACTGTTTTCTCCACCCTCATCCCCAGTTCGTTCTTCTTCCCCCCCCCATGTCTGTTTTAATTGTCCAATTGCCACAGTGCTTGTCAAAGCCAGTTCTGATTAATCTCCTTTGTCAGTGTGTCCCTTGCCATTCCCTATCACTCCTTCCTGAGAGAGACCCCTGATTCATAAGGAAAAGGGGATGGCATATTCTCTTAGCTACTTCCTGCTGAAAAGGGACGCTGTGGGTTTCAGGGTGAATGTCTTCTCTCACTACTCCAAAGGGCCCCCTTAGCAGTAGGAAACACATAGACTATTATGGAGATTGATTTTGGAATTTAGCTGCACTGTTATCAATTGTGCCTAGCTGTACATGTTCATATCCTTGAAGATGTATCATGGAAGTGTTGCAGCCTAGAAGATACAAATTTAACAAGTTAAAAGTGCATGAGTCAAAAATTGAAAAGCAATAATATTCTGAGTAGAGGTTCTAATAGTGGCACAAATCAGGTTACAGAGGTAAGGTGGTTCCATTGCCATCCTTACTCTAACTTAATTCTTTTTTTTAATTTAAATTTGTTATTAATTTCAGTGAAAATTTACAGAGGCTTTGGATTTCCATTCATTCATTGTTGTAGATTTGTCCCCTCCCAAGGCTCCTCCCCACCAGACATTACCCTCTTGGAAAAGTAAAAGAAAAGATTCTTTCATTATTTTACAAACCCTCCCCCAGGTCCACTCCACCATGTAGCCATCGCTCTAGACTCCTGTCATGACCAAAATACTGAATCACATATCTCTTTTAAACAGTTTTCTCTATTTAGGTCATTTCTGCATGGTCTTGCAGTCCTTTGTCCAAACAGTCAGATAAAGCAGTTAGACAATGTTTTTAGATATACCTCAACTTTCTTGAAAATGATGAGATAGATAGATAGATAGATAGATAGATAGATAGATAGACAGATAGACAGATAGATAGCTATTAAAAGACAACTTGCATTGGGAAAGTCTGCTGTCAGAGACCTCTCCAAAGTACTGAAGAGGAACAATGTCAGTCTGGAAACTAAGCTGTGCAATTACTTGCTATGTATCAGAAAGCTGGACAATGACTAGGGATGATAGAAGGAGAATTGAAGCCTTTGAGATGTTCTGGAGAAGAGTATTGAATATACCATGGACTGCTAGGAGAGCAAACAGGTTCATGCTAGAGAGGGTGAGACAAGGCTGCTCCTTGGAGGCAAGGATTCTCAAGTTTTGTCTTACATACTTTGGGCATGTTGCAAGGAGGGACCAGTCCTTGGAGAGGGATGTCATGCTTGGGAGGGTAGAGGGAGAGAGGAAGGCCCTCTATGAGATGGATTGATTCAGTGACTTGGGTAATGGGGGTGGATATGTCAGAGACAATAAGATTGACACAGGATAGAGCAGGGTTTAGGGCTGTTGTATGTAGGGTTGCTATGTGTCACAGATGACTTGACGGCACATAACAACAAGATAGATGATAGATGATAGATAGATAGATATCTTGTACCAATTACACTGCAGAAAGACTCCCATTATTTAAAATTTTTAGGAAAAATAGAGCTTTTGTGGCCTAATGGTAAAAAGCTGTGCTGCAATTCCAAAGGCATGTGGTTCAAATCCACCAGCTGCACCAAAGGAGTAGAATAGGCAGTCTCTTCCCATGTGATTTACTGCCTCTGAAAACTCACTGGAGGGTCAGCTGTGGGTCTGTTCTGAAACAACAGCACATACACCTACAAAAGAGATAAATCTATTGCACTGATATCTATTAAATACCTATTTGCACCTTCTAATTTTTCTAGGTGGAAGGTACTGATAATATAGAAAACACTCTGTATTTGGATGTTTAGTAACTTTTGGAGAAGGCAAAAGAATATTTGACAGGACAGCTGGAGAAATAGTAAATTCAAGATGTTTGCTATTTACAATGACTGGAATAAACATTTCAGGAAGGAAGTTTAGTGATGGCTAAAATAGTGGGATGGAGTTTCAAGCAGATAGAAATTGAAGAACAATTTTAAAGGTGGTTTGATACGGATGGGTAAAGAGAACAGAGAAAAATTGTGTAGCTACTGAGAGTTACATGTGGAAATGCATGGAGAGTGAAATGAGCACTTACACAGAGATGTGAATGGGGCTGGTCCACAGTAATGCCACATGTATTTAGGAAGATCTTAGATTAGAGCATAGACTGGATCAGCTACAAAGGGGAGGGAAGGAATTTATAAAACCTACTACCTTGTATGGTCATTTGAACATGGTTTGGAAAGAAATAATAATTAAATCCCCTAAAATATTAATGGTCCTTGTACAAATGAGTTGTCTTAAGAAAAACAAACTCTGGTTATATGAACATTAGCAAGGAGGAGGGCCACCAAAGACAGGGAGATAAGAGCAGAGAGAAAGACATAAACTAAGTGAAAAAAGCAAACATATTATGCATTTTAATAATATTTATTTCTAGTTAGTCTTGTGTGTTGTTTAGACCCAAACTTCTATTCTCAATAAATGTAAGTGTCTAGTTAGATATCCTTTTGGAGTAGATTGAAGAGGATACTTTTAAAGTGGGTTTAATGTAAAATTTTGTTTTGAATGTTCTTTCCTGGAGTGAGTCCATCTGGTAGGGGGGTTTTTTTGTGGTTTTGAAGAAGAGTCTATTGTAATGGCAATAAGCTTTGACTCCTCAAGCTCCCAACAGGGATAGTTTGTTCAATCATTTGTTCACTTACTCATTCGAACTCTTGTTTAAAACATGCCGACCATGAGCTAGCCTAGCTGTACATTTTCGAATATAGAGGCAGACAAGTATAAACCTTCCTTTTCATGTAGCTTAAATTCATAAAGAAGGTAAGTGATATAATTTCAAATAGAAATCCGTTAAGGGGCAGAGGCTAAGGGAGTCCCCGCACCACATGGCCAGGGAAGGTCTCTCTGAGGAAGGATGTGGAGCAGAGGCCTGCCTCACCTGAAGAGGCCAGTCATAGAAATACGCATCCTCCTCTTCTCCTTTGATGTCTGACCTCTTCTGTTCTTCCCTTTCTCAATTCCATCCACATTGACTTTTCTCCTGTCATTGGAACATCTTAGGACTATTTTCCTATGTTATTCATGGATGTTTGCTAGAACTGTGACTGACAATCAATGAATCTGTAAGAAGAATGTTCTAGGCGGAAAGACCTTGAGATGTCAATGAACTTGGTGTCATTATAGAAGAGGAAAACTGTCAGTGTGGGTGGGATGGTGTAAGTGAGGAGGAGATGAGGTAGAAAAAGCAGGCAGCGGCACTGAGGACATTGAGAAGGGAGCTATCCACACACAGGCAGGAGCAAAAGACAGGGACTGAATGCGATCACCATGGAAGACTATGTGCCCAGAGGAAAGGAGAAATAGGGACAGTGCCTTGAAAGCACCAACATGTAAGGCTTAAGAAATTGAAAAGGATCTTGTGAAGGAAAAGGCAAAGGAGTGCTCATGGGATAGGAAGAAATCAGGAGAGTAAGCTTTTCCTGAAGACATGAGAAAAGTAGACTTCACTCTTGTCGCTGTTACATTCTGTCTAGTTAGAACTGAATCATAGCTGACCCTCCAGGGTTCAGCTGGCCCCCAGATCTTCAGAGGCACTAAATCACATGGGAGGAGATTGTCCATTTTCCCCCCCATGGAGCACCTGGTGGATTAGAACTGCATCATTCAGACTGACAGCTCACCTCCTTCACAGTAGGTCACCAGAGCTCCCTGGGACTTCACTCTCGGACACATTTTATATATAGGTTTCCAGCAGTTCTAGTTTCTCAAAGACATATCATCTAGATGGATCTGGTCTGTGAG
Source organism: Elephantulus edwardii (assembly GCF_000299155.1). Taxonomy (NCBI): domain Eukaryota; kingdom Metazoa; phylum Chordata; class Mammalia; order Macroscelidea; family Macroscelididae; genus Elephantulus; species Elephantulus edwardii. Next base: position 12,300,894 of record NW_006399788.1, on the reverse strand, counting down.
AAGATAGGTAGATATAATAATGACTAGAAGCAATGCTCACCTCTGTATGGAAGTAAAGAATGAGTTCGTACGCGGCGTGGCTGTGGACGGGGTGGGGGGGGGGAAGCCAGATGTTAGGTACACCTGCAGGTGTGTGCACATGTGGAGGTGTCCTCTGACAGCAGAGTCTCTTCAACCTTGGCTGCACTTTAAATCACCAACGCCTACGTGGGATCCCAGACCAATTAAATCTGACTCTCTGAAGGTAGGGCCCAGGCCTTGGTGTAATCTCTATGTTAACTGAACAAGCATGTACAAGAAATTATGCTCAAGGCAAAAAAATCAATAAATCATTATGCCTCTAGCAGCTTAGAGTTCTAGAAGGAGATACAGAGTTCCTAGATTACAAAAATTAGGTTAAGTCCCAAAATAGATGTAAAACCAAAGAATGCAAAGACTGCCTAACTTTGAGGAATCAGCAAAGACTATATGGATGAGGTCACAAGTGAGATACATGATAAAAACAAAGTAAGAATTTTCCACACCGGATAGAGGAAGCTATGGGCCACAATTTCTGTAAACACAGTAGCTAACAAAATAGGAATTCATGTAACCATGAAAAGATGTTATGTCGCATACAAAATTAAGAAATTTCATGAATAAGAGACTTTGGAGAGCTTCTCGTCAAATTTCCTCTTTCGATGATGAGAAAACTGAGACCCTGGGGAAGTGACTTGCTCACAGTGATTTCCATACTCCAAATGTTGTTGTTAGGCATTGCCCAGTCAGTTCTGACCCATGACAGACCCTGTGTACCGCAGAGCACTGGTCAGTCCTGTGCTGGGCTCACAGCTGTCGCTATGTTTGAGACCTTGAAGCAGCCAGTGTCAGTCCAGCTCCTGGAGAGTTTTCCTCCTTCGTGCTGATCTTCTATCAACCATGCTATCCTTTCCCAGAGACAAAGTCCTCTTGATAACATGTCCAAAGAATGTGACACAAAGCCTTAACATCCTAACTTGTTTTTTTTTTTAAATTTTTTTATTTTTAATTTCAATGAAAATTTAGAGAGACTTAGGATTTTCATTCATTCATTGTTGCACTTTTCTCCCCGCCCACTCCCCGCCCCCAGTACACTCCCCTCTTTGAAAAGTAAAAGAAAAATTCTTTCATTGTTTTACTTCTAAGGAGCCTTCTATTGTATTTCTTCCAAGACAAATTGGTTCATTTTTCTGTCAGTCCATGGTATTTTCAGTATCTACACCAACACTGTAATTCAAGTGCATCACAACACTGTAATTCAAGTGCATCAATTCTTTGGGCTTCCTTATTCATTACCTGGCTTTCCTGTGCATATGAAGTGATTGAAAATACTACAACTTAGGTCAGGCTACCTTAGCGCTCAGAATGAAATCTTTCCTTTTATACACTTTCAAGAAAACTTACAGCACATTTACTCAATACCATTCATTCTTTAATTTGACTGCTGCTTCTGTGGGCACTGGTGGTGAATCCTGACAGTCACCAAGTAAAATGAAATCCTTGATGACTTCAGTCTTCTTTGGGTTTGTCATTATCTTGCTTATTGGTCCTGTTGTGAGGATTTTTGTTTGCTTTGAGATACAACTTTCAAAATGCCTGAAAAATAAACAACATGCTTTCAGGAGCTGGTGCAAAAAATCAAGCCTTGGCCCACATTTGTATGTAAAATACACGGGCTGTAAATTAAAACATGTAATAAAAAAGTGTTTCTATTTATATTTTTGTTATTTTTACCATAAAAATGATGTTTGCTAAGAATTCAATATATCAGAAATACTGAATTGTGAAGGATGTTATGGCTATATATTAGGGGATTCTTTTCTAAAACTGAGATAACAGTGAAGGCTAAGAGCAATGCAGACCGAAGAAACAGTATGTGCAATAAAGCTGAAGTGGGTGGAGAGAGCTTGAGATGTATTTAATGGTCATTATGAATCAGGCAGAAAGAGTGAGTTAAAGAGAGGCTTGGGTATAAGCTGAAAGGAGAGCAGGAACCAAGTTATATCAAGATCCGCTTTTCTGTACTTCACTCCAAGTGTCAGAGACTTTTTAAAAGATCTCTGTGGTTGTAATATAGGGAATGAAGCAGGGGAGAATAGATGCTGGGAGGTCAGTTCAAGGCCAGTGTGGTGGTCTAAGCAAGAAATGATGGCAGCTGAGACTGGAGTGCTGGTGGTGGGGACAGGCAGAAGTGGATGAAATTTAGGAGGTAGCATTGATGGGACTTGATGATTGATTGGATGGGGTGAAGGTTGGGGAGGGGAGGGAAGGGGATGACTCTCAGGTTTCAGGTTTGAAAAATTGGGTGGGTATAGTTTCGAAAGCGATTTTTAAAGGTATAAAGTGCTGAGGGAGTTCAGAGGAAGGACAAAATACTTCCAGCTGGTGGAGAGGTGGGAAGATTTAATATTGTAAAGATGTCAATTAATGAATAAATTTAACACAGTGCCAATCAAAATACCAACAAAATGTTTGTGGGGGAAACTTTACAGAAGTATGCCTGAAAAAATAAAGGTGCTAAAATATAACCTCTGGCTTTGAAAAACGAGAGGACTTTGCCCTGTCAGACATTGAAACCTTTTTAGGTTTAATTATTCAGTTATTAAAATAATACAGAACTTTGAAGGAATATGTCGCATACAGAAATGTTTTGCAACAGAAGAGTAAACCATTTTTGCCTGTATTAAGTATCTAAGTAGGTTGCTAAGTATTAGTTTAGATGAGGGATCTTCTTACACAGGTCAACACAGAAATCAGTGGAATGCTTAACAGATGGTATTGATGCAACTAGTTACTAATTTAAGAAATGTTACATTTGAATTTCATACCATAAACTGAAATATATTCTAATTAAGCAAATTTCATTAAAAATATTCCCAAAGATGATGGTTCTTAACCTTGATCACAGAAAGAGAATATCCTAAGCAAAATGTTTGATTACATGAAAAGAAAATTTTGGATATCAAGGTACTAAGCTTTAGATCAAAAGGAAAAAGACAAATTGGGGATGCATTTGTTATATACAATTTTATGATCATAATATTAATTTTTGTTCAGAAAAAAATTTTTTTCTACTTGTTAGCCACTATGTTATGTGTAGGGTTAAAGAAGTGAGTGTCTGATCTTTTACAAATTAAAAAGAAAAAGACAAATACCTAAATAGAAAGCTAGCAAGAAACATCACGAGAATTAAGCAATTAACATATAAAACATTCCAAGCATGATAACAATTGTATGAATGAAAATGAAGGTAACAAACGGATAACGGGGCTGTTTTTTTCCTATATAAAGTTGACAAAAACTTGTTAAATGAATGAAAATACTTAAGTTGACAACATTAGACAGAAATGGAGACTTTCCAACACACTGCTGTGTGAGTGTAAATGGTTACAGGGAGGCATCTTGATGGGCTTAGCCTGAAAAATGTATGTGCCCTTTGACCCAGCCATTCTACATTTAGGAAGGCATATGTAGGGGAAAACTGGATTGGCCTGAAGTCTGTACATTGGAGCATTGTTTACAATATAAAAAAGTGAAAAGACTTTTAATATTTCATTTTTAAACCTTATATAAATAATGGAACATCTTTACACTGGAACACTTTTTAGACATTATTAATATAATTATTGATATAGGTGAGAAAAAAATTAGCTAATATAAGTAAAAAAAACCCAAACTTTAAAGACATTATTCACAGTGAACTTCAATGCTTTATAGTTATTATTTAAAAGAATAATTGTGCAAAAAGCTCAACTAAAGTATGGAAGAATGCATCCATAAGTATTAACTATGATGGTTTCTGAGTGTTGATATTATGATTTTACTTTTTTCTTATTTATAGCTAATATTTTTCTAACATAATTAAGTAATTTTTATAAAATTAAAATAAGAAAATGTTATAAAAATTAATGTCACACATGTTTAAAACACCAAAACAGCACATATTAGTAAACTCAAGTTTTCAAGTAAAAGGAAAGTATTTCCAGCTAGAAAGTCAGTGATGCTTCCTTAAGAAGACTACCTGTGCGAAGAAACTTGGGAGACAAGGCTGAGAAGGACAGACATTTGATAGTATATCCTTTCACAGTCAGAAAATGGAATAAAAATGCAAATGCCGTCCGGAGTGGTTTGAGGACAGTTACTGAGGGAAGAATATGGCAGTTGCCCCACCACCCCCAAGCTTGATCACTTCCTGAGAAACTTAATAACACCGGAGCTGGTCACATCAAAGACCAGACCAGACAGTGCATCCTGATAAGAGTCTGAGCTTGAGAAAACAAACAAACAAAAACCCCCCTTCTAAAACCTAACTAAATTAACACGCCTAATTTCGGAGAAGTACTATCTTAGTCTTCCCTAGGACCCCTATAAAAAGGAAACCCCCCAAACTGCCCACATGCCATTTGGATCCTGTCTGCATGCCATGTGTCTGGGTCACTTGGCGTCCCTCTCAGACTGCACAATAAAGGTCTGTTCGTTTCTTGGGACCAATTCCTTTCTTTATTTCTCTCCCTCGTGCCCTTGCGCTCTTTATTTTATATCTAACAGTTACTCTCTAAATACCACCACCCCACCTTCCACTTTGAGATTATTGGGCCATATTCAACACAAATGGAAATAATCTGACTCCATTTGTGGTGAGTTTCTGACCACAAATAGATTGGTGGTCTCTCATCTTTTCCCACTGAATGGGCAGCCACCAGCATGATAAACTAATTTACTAGCTGAAAATCTCAGGGAGTCCCTAGGTGGTGTGAATGGTTAATGAGCTTGGCAGCTAACCAAGAGAAAGAATTGGCAATCTACCTTTGAAAAGTCAGCCATTGAAAACCCTTATGAAGCATAGTTTTAACTCTGACACACATGGGGTGGCTATGAGTGGGACATGATGGGACTGTTGTTGAAGTTCTTCTGATGGGACTTCTCTACTTCACAGCAGAAGTCTTAACTCCTTCTAACTGGAGAAGTGTGACGTTTTCCCCAAAGAGAAGACAGCCAAATGGCTGTTTAGGGCTGTTGACCCATATTCTGAGAATGTAGAGTCCATTTCTCCAATACCTCAGCCCCTTCCCCACTGCATAGCTGTACTCCAAGACTGCACTCAGTCTGAACAGAGGCTGAGCTCAGCTAGCTCAAATAATGCTGATTTCATAAGAAAAGGAAAATTTTAAACCTAGGAAGAAAGAGTGTTAGTGGTGGCAAAGTAAACACTCTGAGCAGGATGAGAATCTAAGACTCACTGGATTTGAGCCAGAATGCTTATTCTTGTTGTTTGTTGTTAAATGCCGTTGAGTTGCAGGTGACTCATGGTGACCCTGTGAAGGAGAGTCCGCGGACGCTTGGGAGCCTTTCATCCTCTCTCCAGGTTCATAGGGTTTCCGGAGGCAAGCTATTACGGAAGTAGATGCCACTCCTCCTTCCAAGCTTGTTTTAATTGGGGAACTCCACCCCACTCTTTGTCCGCATTGGGTAACCAGCCATTAACGCATTTGACACACCAGTGCCACAGTATCAGCCTCACAGCAACCACAAGCGACCGCGGGACGGCAACTTGTACACCAGGGCTATACGACCTAGAGGAATGTCTGAACAAAAAACAATTTATTATTCTTATTCTTATGCCAGCTTTATCATTTGTTAGTTTTGACCTTTCATTAAAGTCACTTAACCTTTCTGAGGGAAGCTCTCACGGTGCTATAGGGAGTTGCACAGCTAAGGTAAAGGGCGTGCCTTACTGGCATTTCGGATCCACCCAAGTTTTCTCAGGAGAAAGATGGGCAGTTTCCTTCCATGTGATTCACAACCTTGGAAATCCAAGGGGTCACCTGTGCACTGGTTCCAACTCGCCAGGAAGGCGTGTGGGGATTTTTTTTAGTTAACCTATCTGAGTCTTATCGAGGGGAAGACCCTCTATGAGGTGGATTGATTCGGTGACTGAGATAATCGGGATGGGTGTGTCAGAGGCAGTGCGATTGGCACAGAATAGAGCAGGGTTTAGGGCTGTTGTACATAGGGTCACTATGAGTCGCAAACAACTCGATGGCACATAACAACAACAACATCTGAGTCTTAACTTTATTCATTTGTAAAACTCTGGTGCTAATTATGCTGTTACTTACAGGTGTCTCCTTAATTTGATTAGTTATGAGACACATGCTTGGTCTCATTCCAGACACACAGAAATAAAGTTTTTCTGGGTGAATGGGGTGTCTGAGAATCTGTATTTTCAACAAATAAAGGAGTTTGGGGAAAACCTGAGTCCCACTCATGAGGCTGTTGTAGAGACTCTGGCTTTTAAAGTACTTCATACTTTTTGTAGGAAGGTTGTTAGGTTATTGGGCCAGTAAGAAGCACTTACTTTTAAGGGGAACCTTTCTAGAAGGAGATGCAAAAATCAGGAGACACAAAAGGGAGGCTCCTTCAAGCCTGCCTTCCTTCAGTTTGTGCCTTACCATGCAAAACTAATGGACTGTGGTCCAACTATCAACAATTCTAGTATCCAAAAGGCAATATGATTAGATTTAAACTTACCTGGTCTAATGAGCCAAAATAGAGTCATCAACTCCCCTAAGTTACTGCTGCCAAGTGCAGCACAAACAACATCAGGGCTCTGAAAAACAACATGTTGTCTTCACACGTGTGACTTCACAGGTCTATTTTTCTCCAACCCTGGCTTGCTGAAGTGAAGCTTGCGGCTGCAGAATTTTAGAGATCTGCAATGAGAATTTAGCTGGGGGAGGGTGGGAAGGAGTCCCATTTCCTCTATCTGATTTGGAACCCAGGGAGATTATGTCAGTTTGGGCTTAAAGGGTGGGAGGATCCTTTCTCTGCTCCCAGATCAGAGTTTTCCACAGAGAACTAAGAGTGCACAAGAAAGAGTTCTATTGCTTTGCAATCCCAGAGGTATGTGGTTTGAATCCACCAGATGCTCTGCTGGAGAAGGAGGAGCAATCTCTGCCTATACCAGTCAGATCCAATTTGACGGTACACACACATATAATAATAATTTTTTTAAAAAAAACAAAACAAACAGAATCCTAGTAGGTGCACCGAATGGGACCATGGCTCTCAGCTTTGCAGGTATTTATTTCTTTGCTATATTGACGTCAAGTGGCAGCAGAGAATACCTAGACAGAGACTGTCCAGAGAATGGCATTTGGGCCTTTGTGCATAATTATAAAATCTGCACCACCCACAGAAAAGGAGAGAAACGCCATCAGGAAAATCTCCCAGGTTCTGAGCACTGCTGACTGCGGCTGACTCAGAAGACCCACGCAGGATGTATAAGCAGACAACAGATCATTATGGATGTGAGGATAGATGAGTGTCGTGTTTTCAGTGTTGTCTCTATGGGTCTTTGCACAATCTGTGCAAGATTCTCCTTCTAACAACAACAACAACAACAAAAGTCTCCCTTCTAACAAGAAAAATGATAATAATTCAGTCATCATATGTATCATGAGCTTTAAGTGCATGAAGGGAAGTTCTGTTAGTCTTTCAACTCTATAGGTGAGAGTTTTGCTGCTACGAGAAATAAAGTTATATAAGTTATGGTCTAAGGACCCAGAAGCCAAGGTCATGTAGCTAGTAAGCAACAGAGCTAGAACCCAGTTGTCTTATGCCAAAGTCCTGCATCTCACCACCATCCTGTACTGCTTCTCTATCCTATCCAGCTTATAGTATTGTGATGTGAAGAAACACATAAAGGTCATGCATCTGGCCTCACCTGGTAGTTTATTTGGCAAATGCCCATTGCTTTGTCTCTCACACGGTAAGGAGGAAGTGCCTGGGGGGTTGGATTGATCAACAAGCATGGAGTGGGAGCTCAGAGGAGCCTTTCTTAGTGTTTCACATCGCAAAATGAGGTGATCCCTTATTATCTCTGCGTGATGTTGTACTCTTAGAAAGTATTAAGTGTTTTCAGTGACTAAGGAGGGGTAAAAAATACCTTCTTTATGAGCACTGACATTAAACACACTGTGTCCACTACATCAAGTGGATTATGATAGAAACCCTGGAGGACATAGAGTAGAACTGCCTCACGAAGTTTCCAACGTTGTAAATCTTTATGGAGACAGATTCGAAACACTGTTCTTTAGATAGTGTCCCAGGGCTTAGTCCCCTGTGCCATCAGACTTCCTGGTATGTCCATCCCGATTTGTAGGCAGATTACTGAGCCCTTTCTCACCTCAATTTATTAATCCCCCAGAACGGGGATAATATTTGTTTTAATGGAAAGATGATATTGTGTACATTTGCAAAACAAATATATAAATGTAAGCAAAATGAAGACATGCTGGACTACTGAAACACTGCAAACAACAAAATTAATTTTCATGAAACTTCACGAGAACACGTTTAACAAGTGTGTTTGATTAAATACTGTACATTATCAGGGAGAAAGTGCTCATCAACAGGATAATGGCTAAGAACAAGCAGCACCCGGGAAGCCTAGATTTTCACAGCCCCCCACATCATGTCCCCAGGAGTCTCTCTCACAGCCTGGACTTGGAGGGTGGGGGTTCCTGCGTGAGCCGTCCTTTCAGAAAGCAGCACTGCACAGATGTGCACGCTGGATCTCAAATGTTAATGGCTCATCCACTTTGCATTTCTTGCCTTTTTTTCTTACAGCATTATCCCAGGAGTGGGGGGGAGAATCCCATTTAAGAAATGAATCTGATTTTTAGTTAAAAATACCCAATTCAAACATCAAAAACTGGCCTGAGTACAATTGTGCCTCGCTTAGACTGGAAACAGGTTGAACCAATGGCTCTCCTGGTATTCTGCAGCTTTTCGGAAGTTACCTCAGCCCCCACCTCTTGTGAAATGTGGATACATCCTTCAGCTGGGTCCAAGGAATGATGTCTCCGTTGGAAGCCCCAGAATAGGGGCTGTTCTTTCACTAGAGACATCCCAGCCCCTTAATGGCCTGGTGCTCTCGGCTATAATATTCTAAATACACATTACAGAGAACATGAGCATATTCATAACTACTCCATTGTGGCATTTAGATTTACCCTTGAAATTTATCTTTAATTTTTACAGTTGTCTCCTTAACCATGTATATTACTCTCTTCTTCAAACAATCTGTCTTGCTGCTGCAGTTTTTCTGGAAACCAAAGCATAATTAAATATTAAATTAATATTTCATTTAAAATTAAATATCAGAGGCTTCTGCTTAATCTTTCACTCATGCACTTCTGGTTCTCAGCTCGTATTTTCACTCCTGTGTCCACAAAAGCAGGTATAATTTTCTAATCATATGTTCCTATATTATCTTTGTTCCTTTTTTCCTTAATGAGTGACACAGAACTTTTGTCACACTGTAACAAATGGATGTGGAGTGAGATTTCAGTGTATTACAGCAAAAAATGAAAGCCAGTTTAGTTCAACAGCATATGACGTTAAGCCCTTTCCTTCTCCCTTCATCGGAGAATTTCGCTACACCAAATGAATTAATGGCCTTAGAATCATAAATTGCAAGAGCTTTGCGTAGAGTTTTTGTTGTTATTATGTACTGTCTACTTGGGACTGACAAATGATCCTACAGTGGGTTTTCAGAGGCTGTAAATCGCATGGGAAGAGGTTGCCCGTGTATCTCCTGCACAGCAGCTGGTATATTTGAACCACTTGCCTTTGGGTTGGAAGCACAACTTCTTACCCACTAGGCTACCAGAGCTCTCTTACCATTTTTCAAATTAAAACTTTTCTCAGAAGAAGAACCCCAAGTCCTGCCTGACCCACTGCCTAAATGAAGATGATATACTTAGGGTCAGAATCAAAGGCAAGCCCTTAGCCAGGGTCCAGATTTCTCTCTGCTTTATCATCCAGTCCAATTAAAACCTTGAACTTGGAAGAACTGGAATGTGAATTTAACATAGCCTTTGAATGCTGGGTGTGTGGCTCGCAGAGCAGAAGTTGCCCATCTAGGTGAAAAAATTGGGAGTGGAAGTGAAGGGCAGCTTTGAGGTGGGAAAGAGCAGAAGAGAGAGTCCTTGTGTCCTGGTGATAAAAAGAGAGCAAAATTACAGCACAAAGGAGACAGACTTTGTGGGAAGCAACAGAGAAAAGCAGAGCAGTATGAAGATAATAGACCTTGCAAGGAACAAAGAGTACGGAGAAGGCCCAAAGACGGCTTGAGAGTAGCAACTTATCTGTGTACATCTCAATTCTTCCCTGTGCACCAGGGCTGTGAGGCTGCCTTTCACCCAAGTCACATGAAGCCTGTGACCTGACACATGCTTTGTCCTCTACTTGTCTATCAAAGCTCAGCTTCTAATTTATGGTTAGTGGCAATCACCTCACAGAGATTTTAGGCTTTCTTTTGCTTTGTTTCTAGAATGTGTAGAGCAGATTTCTATCATCGATCTTAATTCTTGAAGAATAACCGGAATGTAGAACTAGCAGGAATGCCAGGATCCTCTAGTTCTATGGGCTGTAACCATTTTCGGGTCCACAGTCGCCTTTTATTGTTGTCGTTTGCTGTGATCTGAGTGAAAATTTACAAAGCAAATTTCTTTTTCATGCCATTATTCTCACGCATTTTGTTTTATAACATTAATTACCCTACTCACCATACAATCACATCTGTGCTTCCTTTTAAGGAATGAAGATGAAAATCATATAGAATTCATATATCTCGCCAACCCTTTGGGAAAATTAATATTGGGCACCAGCCAGGTTTTTTATTGGTTCCCATTAGATATTTTTAGTTAAATGCTATTTACTTAGAAAAGAAACCCTTCACACATTGCTTTATAATTTATATCTATTTGTCGGGCCCAAGATATGTACGTAACCTGATATATTATGCCCGCAATCAAAATGAGAAATGACACATAAGATCCAGGCTCTCAGGAGAAATATTATGAAATCTCAAGGTATTGATGAAAGTTTTTCAAGGATTATCCAAATGGGATTTAGATTCTGTGACAGTTGAAATGTGTATTATTAAACTCCTTCAGCAAACCCGAATGGCTCCCAGTGGAGGATTAAGACATTCTATGTATAGCAAAGACGAAATTCTCATGTCTGACTTTTCTCTATTGAATTCCCCCTTGATTAGCTTCTGTAATATTTAACTTCATGCCATGCCATAATTATTTAATAAAAGGTAAATATAAATTATATTTCAGTGGGGATATGACCTTTTACCTTAATGTTATGTTACTAAAGAAAGACATAGATAAACAGAGCCTATAGATTGAAGTGTATTTTTAATTTACTCTGTTATTGCCTTGCCAGCATTTCTCTGTGTACCTGTCAGCCAAATGGTTGGCAGAACTTCACAGCGTCTACACACTCCATGTGGTGGGAGAGGGTGTAAATTTACACTGACGATGGTGCTTAATGACTTTGTTGGCCCTTGGAGACAGATGGTCTTAGTGTTGGTCTTGGACAGTTCATTAGCTAACTGAGGTTCACTTGGCTCACATTTGGCCTGAAAAGTCAGAGAATGTTAGTTAGTGTGGTAGAGAAGGATGGCAGTGAGGGAAAAATTGGGGTTTAAGATAAAGCTGACTTGACAAGATGAAAACATAACTGGCCAATTGGTTAGCCCGGAACCAAAGTAAAAGTTGTTAAACCTGTTTTTGGTGTCTTGAAGGTTGAACCCTTGAGAGGTTGACTGACAGGTCATGGTTTAGCTGTGATTAAGCAGAGCATTGAGTATTTACTTTCTAGCTCATGATTTCTGCTTCAAAAGTGTCCTTGAGTAAATGAAATTGTGTGTGTGTGTGTGTGTGTGTGTGTGTGTGTGTGTGCGCGCGCGCATGCATGCGCAAATGAGCAATGTTGTTCTGTGTCGAGATGAGCGTCAGAGGCAGTTCTTCCACGGTAGTTCTCCTCATGTTGAATACACGCGTAACCCATCCCACAGGTCACACCTATGAAGCCAGAAACTACCAATATAAATGCCGATCACTGTGCTTAATCTTCAAATTCAATGAAAATGGTGGATTGCTTGCCAAGGTGGCCCACATATTCTAAGGAGAGATGGAAGATAAATCAGACATGATCCATGTGTCCTGGTGGTTTACCATCTGAGAACAGAGAACATTTTGAGTAACAAGTGTATGGTTATAGCTGTTGAAGAGAAGCCCTTTAAATCCCATCTTTGTGTCCTAAAGAGAGTGCAGCAGTATGAATGCCCCACCAGTAAGGAAGTTACCATGGGTGGACAAATGCAGTACTCGAGTGAGGGACAGAGCACCTGCCAGCAAGCCTACGTGCAAATTGAAAGGAAGGAACCATGACTATGGACAAGTACGAGAAGGAGGAAAGTCTGATTTTTACCTTATAGGATATTCTTTCATTTGTAGTCAGCATGTTGTAGATAAATCTATAATTCCAGTTTTCTATAGATAAGCAAATTAGGACTTTAATTAAGAAAATGATGTGTATTTGAAAAAAAGGAAAAAACATGCAACCATGACTGATTTAGAGTATTTTTGTCGTTGAGTGTTCACCCTGTGGCACAAGGCAGCTGTTTCTGTCTGCAGATTGATCTCATATGGGGCCTCACTGACTCTCAGCCACTGGGGACTTAACACAAGCCAAGTAAAGCTTAGCTCTCCAATGCTAAAACTCTGTGCTTGAAGCTTAGGAAGGAAGTACAAAGCATAGTGGGCATACAGAGGGTAAGGAGTGACCTGGAGGAGGAGTGTGGGCAGTTCTTAGTGCCTTGTTCTCTATCAGCTCCTGTCTTGTAACTGGTTATAGACAGGTAGCCTGCGGCTCAGAGAGGCTGCTGGCGTATCTTGCAGGAACTTAGAATAATATCTGTAGCTTTACAGTTATTAGGTAACATTGAGCTCATTGTGACTTATCCTACAGATCTGAACCGTGTCCTATCTTGTGCAATAGTCATCATCTCTGATATTCTTGAGCTCGTTATTATAGTTGCTGTGTCAATCCATCTCACTGAAGGTCTTCCACTCCTTTGTGGGTCTCCCACCTTTCCAAGCATGGTATCTTTTTGCAAGGACTAGCCTCTCTTAACAACATGCCCATGGTCATATGTCACCTACCTTGCCTTCACCTCCATTGATTGGTTCTTGTCATATGATACTTCCTGAAATTTTTCAGTGTTGACCAATTATTTATGGTACAGTGACTGTGTATGCCTTTCATTTTATTTTGATGTTTCTTCTATCATTGAAGATTTCCCCATCGTATCCTTCAGCTCTACAGTAGGAGGTTATAAGCACAAACTTGAGAGTTAGAGAAGCCAGGTTCTGATTCCATCCTTGTCCTTTGGAATTGTATTTAAAATATGGATCATATCCACATCACATTGTTATAATAAGGAGTAAATGTATAATATACAAAATGAACTCTGGTAGCCCAGTGGAAAGAAGCTGCGCTGTAATCCCAAAAGTTCAAGGCCACCAGCTGCTCTGCAGGAGAAAGATAGGCAAACTCCTCACATGAAATTAGCTGCTTCTGAAAACCCACTGGAGAGTCAACTATGGGTTGATTCTGACTCAATGGTACATAACAACAACAACAACAAATACGAAATTCTTATTATAGTGCCTGTAACATTGTAAGCTTTCATAATTTGTAATTGTGATTATAAATTACTGACTATTACAACCACTAAATACCCTTTCATTAAAGAATAAGATTTCCAAAATTGCTGACACTATAAAGCTAAGGGTAAAAATATGTGTACCTGATTCCAATTATAAGCAATCTCTTTTTACATGTGTTTCTGGGTAAAATGGTAATGAAAGTGCAAGTGTTTAATATGCTTTGCCCCAGGATATATCTCAGAATTTTTCCAAGAAAACACGAAAATAGGACAAAGCTAAAAGCTAAGCAGGTGTCAATAATATGCCCAAACTGTGTACAGTTGTGCCAGTGTTTGTGCAGGGAAGGTTGTATTGGCAGCTTTGTGAAAGCCAACTCATTGCTCCCCACTTAAGGAAGAAGGGCTGAGCCAGGAGGCAGTGGGGGAGACCCTGCTGAAAACACTCTGACTCACACCATGCCCAGCAGGAGGACCAAAGATGCAAGCACAAAGTTGGTCTCCAAATGAAAAGAGTACGCTTAACAATTCCAGCTACAGAGCAATTGTTATTTACATATGAAGAAGACCGGTATATTATCTTATTTTTATTTCTTATTCCAGACAGTACCCAGCTCTCATTAAAAAAATTGCCACTAGGTGTAATCAGACTGCTAGAGAATTGAGTCATTGAAGAATGTGAGAATGGAATATTTGTGGTATTATAAGGCTGGGGTCAGCAGAGGAAACAGTTAAATATAATATTGAAATGGTTGTTAATATGATGCTTAAACCTATTGTGAATATAAAGTTCTTAAAATATACAGATCAGAGAAAAAAAAATCTAATAATATCAGCTCAAAATAATAGACCAACAACAAAAGTATAAAAGTGGAAAGAATGGGGAGCTCAAAGTTAGGAAAAATGTCTTATTTAAAGAGGAGCTAAGATGAGGTAAGAAAGTAGAAGAAATGTGTCTAGAGAAATGTAAACGTACTGTTTGTAAATTGAAATAGGACATGCATTTTCTACATTATGAGGAAAAATATTTCTGTTTTAAAACCTTGGAAACAGAATAGAAAGTGAAGACAAAATGGTAGTAGCAAATACGGATGTTGTTGTTGTTATGTGCCTTCGAGTCGTTTGCGACTCATAGCGACCCTATACACAACAGCCCTAAACCCTGCTCTATCCTGTGCCAACCGCACCACCTCTGACACACCCATCCCGATTACCCCAGTCACCGAATCAATCCATCTCATAGAGGGTCTTCCCCTTCTGCGCTGTCCCTCCACCCTCCCAAGCATGATGTCCCTCTCCAAGGACCCGTCCCTCCTGGCAACATGTCCAAAGTATGTCAGACGAAGCCCCAGAATCCTTGCCTCCAAGGAGTAGCTTGGTTTAATCCTCTCCAAGATGAATCTGTTTGTTTTCCTGGCAGTCCATGGTACATTCAGTACCCTTCTCCAGCACCACAGCTCAAAAGCATCCACTCTCCTTCTGTCCTCACCCTCTATTTGTGTGTCCGTGTGTGTGTGTTGACATAGAACGGGGTTCTATGTCTATGTGAAGTCTAAATTGTTTGATATAAGTACCTCATTTTTTGTTTTCATTGTTGTTGTTGTTACATGCCTTCAAGTTGAGTACAACTCATAGCAACCCTAAGAACAACAGATCTGAACCCTGTTCTATCCTGTGCCATCCTCATGCTTCCTGAGACACTAGAGCCCATTGCATCAGTCACTGTGTTAATCCACCTGCTTGAGCGTCTTCCACTTCTTTGCTGACCCTCTGTCTTTTGAAGCATCATGTCTTTCTCCAAGGAATAACCCCTCCTAGCAACATGTCCAAAGTATGTGAGGCAAAGCTTTATCCTCTTTGACTCCAAAGAGCACTAAGGCTGCATTTTCTCCAAGACATATTTGTTCTTTTGTCAGTCCATGGGATATTCAGCACTCTTCTCCAACACCACAGTCCAAAGGCATCAGCTATCACCCTTATTTACTGTCCATCTCTCAGATGCATAGCCAGTGATCAGAAAGACCTTGGCCTGAATCAGATGCATTGTGGTCCTCAAACTGACATCATTACTCCTCAATAATTTGCAACGTTCTCTAACTGCACTTTCCTAATGCAATATATCTACTGATTTCCTGACTACTGGTACCAAAGGTGTTGATTGTGGATCCAAGGAAGAGGAAATTGTTGACAGTTTCAATCTTTTCTCCATTGATCATAATGTTGCCTTTTGGTCCAGTGGCAGGAATTTTTGTTTTCTTGATGTCAAGATGCAATCCATATTGCGTATTGAAGGCTGTATTCTTTAATCTTCTGCAACAACTGCTTTAAATTCTCCTTACTTTCAGCAAGCAAGGTTGTGTCATCTGCATAATGCAAGTATTGATGAGTCTTTCTCTGATCCTGATGCCACATTCTTCTCCAAAGAGTCCAGCTTCTCAAATAATTTGCTCAGTATACAGATGAATGGATATGTAGAGAGAATACAACACTTGTACATTCTTCATTTTAAACATTCTTAATTTTAAACCATGTAGTGTTCCCTTGCTTTGTTCATACAACAGCCTCTTAGTCTAGGTATAGGTTTTACATGGGGACAATTAAGAGCTCTGTTTTTCCTATTCTTCCCAATGTCAGCCACAACTTGTTATGATCCATACAGTCAAATGCCTTTGCAGAGTAAATAAAGCATAAATAGACATTCTTCTAGTATTCTTAATTGTCAGCCAGGATCCATCTGACATCAGCAATGATATCTCTGGTCCACAACCTCTCCTAAATCCTGCTTGAACTTCTGGCAGTTCTCTATCTGTGTACTGTTCTAGACGTTTTTAAATTATTTTCAGCAGTATTTTGTTTGCATGTTGTATTAATGATATTGTTCAATAGTTTACACATTCTATTGGATTATCTTTCTTGGGAGTAAATGTAGGCCTTTTTCAATCCATTAGCCAGACAATTATCCTCCAAATTTCCTGGCATAGACTGGTGAGTGCATCCAGGGCTGCATCTTTTAATTGAAACAAGTCGATTGGTATCCCATCAATTCCTGGGGCCTTATTTTTTGCCAATGTGTATAATGCATCTTGAACTTCTCTTTCATTACGATTGGGTCCTGCTCATATGGTACTTCCTGAAAATTTTCAGTGTCAGTCAGTTCTTTTTTATAACAGTGACTCTGTGTATCCCTCGCGCCTACTCCATCTTCTTTTGATGCTTCCTGAGTCATTCAATATATTGCCTATAGCATCCTTCAGTATTGTGACTCAGTTCTCTCAGCTTGAGAAATGTAGAGCTAGCTCTTCCCTTTTTATTTTCCAATTCCAGCTTTCTGCACATTCTATTATAATAACTTTGCTTTGGCTTTTGGAGTTGCCCTTTGAAATATACTGTTGAACTCTTTTATTTGGCATGTTTTTCCTTTGTTTTAGTTTCTCAGTGCTCTAGTGCAATTTTCAGTTTCTTTTCTGACATTCATTGTGCGTTGGTTTTTTTTTTTTTCTCCTGTCTGGATGATAGCCTTGATATCATCCCACAGCGCATCTGGTCTTCATTCGTATTCAATGCTTTCAACCTATTAAGATGATTTTGAAATTTAGATGGAATAGATTCAGATCATATTTTGGTTCCTGTGGACTTGTAATAATTTTTATCAGCCTTATTTTGAACATACACCTGAGTAATTGATGGTCTGACCAACCTGACCAGTCTGCCTCTGGTGTAGTTTTCACTGCTGATATTGAGCTTCTCTAATGATTCCTTCCTCACATATAGTCAATCTGATTCCTATGCAGTTCATCAGGTGAGGTTCATGTGCAAAATCATTGTTTGTACTTTTTTAAAAAAGTATTTGCAATAAATAAGTCATTGAAAATACAAAATTTAATCATTCTCTTTCCAGCCTCATTTCTGTCGCAAAGCTCATCTTTTCCAACTATCTTCCTCATTGTTTCTAACTTTTGCATTTCAATCACCATTTATCATTAATACATCTTGATTGCATGTTTGGTTAATTTCAGACTGCAAAATTTGGTGAACATTTTCAATTTCTTTCTCTTTGACTCTAGATGTAGAAGCATATATTTGAATAAGAGTCATATTAACAGGTCTTCTTTGTATGCATATGGATAATATCCTGTTACACAACAACATTGTATTTTGGGATAGAACTTGAAAGGGTGTTTATTGTTCTATCAAGGGTGTCAGAGATGATAAGGATGACACTACAGAGGACAGGATTCAGATTTGTTGTTCACAGGGTCACTATGAGTTATACACATCAGGATGGCACCTAACAACAACAGCAACAACATTATTGAAGGATGCAAGTTCAAATTTGAGAAGTTATTTGACAACTATATGTAAGAGGCATTAAATGTTAATTACAACTTTAGTTAAGTAATCCTGTTTTGTAGAATTTTAAATATTAAAACTTAAAGACATACACAAAAAAGATTTTTCATAATAAAATCCTGATTTTTTTATAGTGAAAAATTAAGTTCATATTAAATGCCCAACATTAATAAACACTTCAAGTAAAATTACAGAGCACATAAAGAAAATATGTAGCAATTTAAAATAGTGCTATCAAAGAATATTTAGTAGTATGGAGGAAAGGTTATAATATACTGTTACGTAGATAATTAATTGATTACATAACAGTGTGAATTGTATATCTCCAAATAATTTGTGTGTGTGTGTGCTTCAGTCTGAAAGGCTAGAAGTGAAAATGTTATACCATCTCTGAAGTGTTAGGATTATGGATAATTTTTGTTTCGAATATTTTACAATTTATTTCATGAAATTACTGCTTTTGTAGTTAGAATAGCAACAAAAATCAGAATACATATATGTTGGAAGAGAGGTAAAAAGGAAATACATACTCTGGAATTTACTGCTACAGAAAGGAATGACAGATGACTGTGATTTTCTTATCTATTTATTGTTTCCTATTTTTATTACATATTAAGTTTAAGACCATAAAATTAAAACAAAAGAAAGAGAAAAGCAGAAAAATAATAATAAAAGATTCAACTTCAGGAACTCTTTAAGATAGAAGAAATGCTGAAATGATCATTGGTTTGTTCATCTTCATTCTACAGTTACTGAGTAGAAATGCTGAAATAATCACTTGTTCATTCACCTTCATGCTACAGTTACTGACAGGATGGGTTTTCCAATGTGTCTGTCACTGTGTTAAACAATGAGACTACACTGGAGACACAAAACAGGTGGAAGTTCCTCTGGAATGTGTAGCCCTAGAGGAGGAGCATGATACTGAACACAGGTGTATATAATGAAGTAGATTACATTTTTATGAAAATAAATTCATAAATTGCATATGTGCTCTGGTGGCCTAGTGGTAAGAAGCCACACTGCGATTTCAAAAGCACACAGTTCAAATCCACGAGCTGCTCTGCAGAAGAAAGATGAGCGATTTTCCCCACTCTAATTTACTGCCTCTGAAAATTCTCTAAAGGGTCACCTATGGGTCAGTTCTGACAACATACACTTGTAAATATTTAAGAGACTAATCGATGAGTCGCAAGCGACTCGACGGCACATAACAACAACAACAACTGTGAAAAAAATATGCTTAGAAGAAGCATGAATTGGGAAAGAGACAGGAGAACAGAGAGAAGAAAAGAATATATAGACAGCTTATTTCATTCTTAAGAAATTGAGTTATGTTTGATGGAGTAATAACTTTGAGAGCATAATACACTTCATTTGTAAATGAGAAAATTTAAGCATGTACATGTAAAACAGAAATTATAAAATATTTGCAATAATTCTGGAATTTTGAAATGCTATTTTAATGGAGAGTATAAAATTACTGTGAATTAACCAATACCAGTGGGAAAGATAGATTATTATGATTATATCTATTATGCTTAAATTCTCAGGTAATGTCAGAACCATTAGAAGGCTTCCCTATGATCAGGACGCAGACTCAAAATGATAACTTTTCTTTTTCAGCATTAAATGAACCCACTATAGACTATGGTTTCCAGAGACTGCAAAAAGTCATCCCAAGGCATCCCGGAGATCCTGAGAGATTAGCTAAGGTAAAATAGTTTGAAAATTTACATGTGAAAATGATTCTGTAGAATGTTAGAAATATGGAAATGTTTAGCACTTTAATTACCTTTAAATTTAATTGTGAGTTCTGGTGGTCTAGTGGGTAAAGGGTTGCCCTACCAGTCCAAAAGGTAGCTGTTTGAACCCACCACTTACGCTGAGATAAAGACGGATAATCTCCTCTCATGCAACTTACAGTCTCTGAAAACCTGCTGGAGGATCAGTTATAAGTCAATTCTGGCTGAAAAGCATGAGGTTTGTTTTAAAAAAAAATAAATTTTTTACAACTTAAATTTTCTATTCAATTCAAATTAGATGAGTCAATTCTGGCTCAAAAACTAAGGTTTGCTTTTTTAAAAAGTTAAAATTAATTCTATATTGAAATTTGGATCTGAGTCTCTTAAGATTTTTCTAGCTTTAGATACAATGGAAACAAGAAACCTCTATAGTTAATATGATTAATATCTGAGCAAATATATAAACTGAAATTTGGGTCTAAAAAACAGAACTACAAATATATACAATTTATAAAACATTGCTATTTTTATCATAATGGATGGTTGTATAAGTGCTTAAAGTATAAATTATCACTGCATCATAGTTAAATATTATTTTATTTACCCATGATTGCATGAAACATTAACCCACAATCAAATCCTCAATATTTATCACATAAAAAGATGTGAAAAGAACCTCTGTGTAAAATTTCTATGAAATATATTGCCTTTAAATGAACATTTTGATGAAACATAATTCTAAATTTGACCCATGACTTTACCTTACTTAAAACATACATAAAATTATTGTCATTTAAAATGAATAATTGTTAAAATTTAAATTCCATCCACATATGGACTTTTAAACACACTAAATATATAATACTATGTTCATTTCTCTGAACTGTGAGGAAAACTCAAGTACCACAGTTATTTCTACATAACACATTCATTTGACTCTTGGAAAAATCCCCAGCCCCATCATTAAATTAGATGATATCTGGAAAGTAGGTTAATAGCAATTTAAAAGGTTGTAAAAAACAGGAGGTGGAAAGACAAAATGAGAGGAAAGGGATCACTGATTACTAATTCTCTCTTGTTAAAATGAAGAGAGGGACATATTATTAAAGAATTCATCTTTATTTGAATAAAATTTTGCAGAAGGCATTGCAAAGATAATTTCAGTACTTCGGACAGCGCCTTGTCATGCAGCTACACTCTGGTCAATCAAGTATTTGAAGGATATCTGTTTAATTAGAACACTCCTTCCTTCAGTTTCTCTCTTTCTCAATCCCTTCTTTCTTCCCTCCACCCCCTACCCCTCTCTCTCATGGCCATCGCCACTAATTCGGAACCCACTCATAGCTGATCCTCCAGCGGGTTTTCTGAGATTGTAAATTGCATCCGTCTCCCAAGGAGCTGCTAGTGGTTTCAGACTGCCAGAGCAGCACCACGTTTGGGTTCGCAGAGCAAATTCCTTACAGATTATGCCACCAGATTTCACTAATTAGAACACTAGATTCTTTTTTATACAAAGTAATCTAAAAGTTTGGAAGGAGGAGTGGCATCCACTTCCATAATAGCTTGCCTCCGGAAACCCTATGAACCTGGAGAGAGGATGAAAGGCACCCAAGGGTCGAGGACTCTCCTTCATAGGGTTGCTATGAGTCGCCTGCGACTCGACGACACTTAACAATAACAACAACAATCTAAAAGTAATTTATAATTTCCATTACATTTAAAACTTTAACCAACTTCACCTTAAAATTGGTTGGCTAGTCTTTCTGTTTATTTCAGTACATTGTCATTTAGGTAAATAAATATTTATAGAGGAATGCACATGTATGATTATACTCTCCTTGTGAAACCAATATAGGAATTTCCCCCCCTAATTATTACATTTGGGGAGTAAGACTTTGTTTTGCCGTTCTGTGTTTTAACATTTGATGATGCTCCACCATTTGTTTTCTTTAGGAGATGCTGCTGAAAAGAGCTGCAGACCTAGTGGAAGCCCTCTATGGCACACCACACAACAACCAGGTTTGAAGCGTTACATCCTACAGTCTACTGAGCTTGAGACTTCATGCTCGGTAAAATGCTCACCTCTACCTGCTGTTTTGTAGGACATCATTCTGAAGCGGGCTGCAGACATTGCTGAAGCCCTCTACAGTGTCCCCAGGAATCCCAGCCAGATCCCAGCCCTTTCCAGCTCTCCAGCTCACAGTGGCATGATGGGGATCAATTCTTACGGCAGCCAGCTGGGGGTCAGCATCTCAGAGTCAACACAGGGAAATAATCAAGGTATAGTCTTTCTTAGAATCAAAACCCAGATACCTTATACACTTAAAAAGGTGTCTCTGCTGGAATATAAGGAGTTAAACTTGAATTATATACTATGAAACAGAGAGTGTCTGAAGATAAGCAATAAAGCCATATATTGGATTTTCCAATATTATAGGTGGTGTCTTGTTAGATTTTGAGCTTTTTAAGCACAGGTAGAATCTCTTAAACTAGCAATACCTAAGGACAAGATTGACTATTATGAATTTAGGCTTACTGAAACTAGGTTTAGAGGCATCCATTGAATAAAATTTATACTTCTGCTATCAGGATAACCAGATTCAATAATGGAAAGAGGATGAGTTATTGCCGTTGTCATTTATTATACCCAACTCTCTCTTCCTGGTAAACAATAAGAACGGTTTAGTTTTATTTGATAAATTCTAATTATATATTGTCTCTTCTACCAATACATAGCAACAATCATATACAGGTAAGGGTGTTTTATATGTAAAGTATATACACAAAGATTTTTTTTGTCAATATGACCACTTTTATTATTAAGGCATGGGCCTAAATTTATTGTAAAAAGAGCTTTTGAAAGAACTAAATGTTCCTAATAATGGCTCTACCTTTAGGACATTTTTATTTCTAATTTTCCAGAGCACTAAATTACCCAAAAGTTTATTTGGTCATCTTTCTGCAACTATTCCTTAAAAGATGCTAAAGTCTATTTAATTTGGAAAGCATTAGGTCAATATAATAAAGCTTGGAGGTTTCATTCTCTTTATGTGAGTCATCAAGAAGTATCCATCGTTTCAAACATTTGCCGAACATTTTTTTGACCTCAAAATGTTTTCCCCAGTGATGCTAATTAATACGGATAGGGCTGTAGTGCATATGAGATACCATTTGGAGATGCTACTCCAAACTGCTGTCTCATTCCTTGGTGTGAGTTGGAGATGCTGCAGGTTCGGAAGAAAGAGAAGAAACGAACTATCAGAGACATAATGCCTTGTGTCTGGTGAGAAAGAGAGAAGAAGGTCTGTCCATGGCTGTCAAGTCTGTTGTGACCCCAAGCAACTCTACAGGGCAGACTAGAATTGCCCCATGGGATTTTTTCTGTGGAAGAAGATTATCACATTTTTCTACCAAGGAGGTGTTGGTGGATTTGAAAGGCCAACCTTCTGGTTAGCAGTCAAGCATTTAACCAGTGTACCAGCAGGACTCCAAGAAAGATATGTTATTGTTAGGTGCCGTCAAGCAGACCCTGACTCATAGTGACCCTATGTACAACAACAGACAGAAACCAATCCTGAACCATCCTCACAATGTCTCCTTTGCTTCAGACCATTGTCATCACTGTGTACATCCATCTCATTGAGGGTCTAGCAGGCTGAAACCAAATTGCATATTTTTCAACCACTGTC
The DNA here is from genome assembly GCF_000299155.1 of Elephantulus edwardii. Lineage (NCBI taxonomy): Eukaryota > Metazoa > Chordata > Mammalia > Macroscelidea > Macroscelididae > Elephantulus > Elephantulus edwardii. Next base: position 12,277,561 of record NW_006399788.1, on the reverse strand, counting down.
CAAAGCCAGCTTGATGTTATTTTCTCATCTGGGACTGATGCAGACATGTACTAGCTATCTTTGACCCGCCGTATATTTACAAGTTGATTTACATGAGTTTTTCTTTTGTTGTCAAGGATACATCCGCAACACAAGCAGCATCTCCCCACGGGGATACTCTTCCAGCTCCACACCTCAGCAGTCTAATTACAGTACCTCCAGTAACAGTATGAACGGCTACAGCAACGTACCCATGGCCAACCTGGGTGTTCCAGGATCACCTGGATTTCTCAATGGCTCACCCACAGGCTCCCCTTACGGAAGTAAGTGTCCTCTCCAATTGCCTCAAGGTTTAAGTATTCAGCCTTTTTTGTGAAAAGCTGTATTCCTAAGTCTACTAGATTATAGGTTAAGGTTAAGGTTAAGGGGCTGTGTCTCAATGTATTGCATTAGCACAAGCAGTCAACTCCCAACTCTCTGGAGGAACTAAGGGAGGGTGGAGCCAGGTCACAAAGAAGGAAGGGAGCATGATGACCATGCACAAAATAACCTGAAGCTATAGAGTCTGCAACCAAAACTTACTGGTCTGCTTTTCTCTGTGTGGTCTTGGGCATGTCAATTAATTTCTTTCGTCAACTGCCTTGCCTCTCTAATGGCTGAGGACTTTCCTGATGTCATGCTCATCCTCACTCATGTTCCTTTTCCTGAACTGAGCTTTGTTTCTACTGGCTACTCACGGCTTTCTGGAGGAAAGAGACAGAATGAAAGAATAACCATTTCCAAAGAAAGTACATATGTGACCTAAAAAAGAACAGGAGTAAGAGATCAAGGTTTCACTTCTGTTAACATGACATGCACTTTTTACTAGGTACTTTTCTAGGTAATATTGTTACTTTTATCTTTATAAGAGCTCTCAGAGGTTGATTTTATTATCTCCTTTGGATAGATGAGAAAGTTGATATGCACAAGAATTAACTGACTTGCCCAAAACCACACAGTTAGAAGAAAGCGGGTCACTAAGTTTTGGTTGCAGCATTTATGACTTTAGGTTATTGTGCGCCACACACTCTGCCCCCTTCTGCCTTGATTGCATGGCTCCCCCTCCTCATAGGTATCTCCAGAGATTTGCAAGTTGGCTGCCCGTGACTGTAATACATTGAGACACAGGCCCTTAGTTTTAACCTATGGTCTAGCAGCAATTTGGATGCTCTTGAGAAAACCCATTTGTGTTGCTTTAGGGGCTAAACTGGAAGCTTACATAATGGTCCCAGGAGCCTGAGGGAACATGTGCGTGTTTTTCAAACTTACTAAAGGAATGAATACTTCAGGCCAGGGGATATTTGACAAGGAGAGTCTGTAGTGATTGAGTAGAAAGTTCTTGAAATACTGGATCTGGTTGCAGGGCCCAGCAGCATGCTTCTTTCACCCAGAGTGGCTCCTGCCTGCCAGGAACAGGGGCAAGTGGAGGACAGCTCACAGCCATGTCCACCACTGCTTTGGAAGTAGCATGGCTGGGTCCACAGCTGCCTAGCACAGCCTCGGGAGCTGTGTCTCCCTGAGGACATGTGGCCATGAGTTACTTCTGGGTTATTTGTTCAATTCATACATTCACCAAGGCGTGGAGGACAGCACAGGTTAGCTCTTCTAGTACAACTAAAATCTTGTTACTGCAAAGGCATGAGTTCTCTGCTGTCTCTTGTCAGATGACACAGATTAATTAGATTAGATGGATCCAGGAAAACAAATGACTGATCTGTTTCTGTTTATTTGCTTGTTTTAAGCCTTGTGGTGGTGGTGGTAGTGTGTACCTGTGTACCGTTGAGTTGGAAGTGACCCATAGCTGACACACAGTGGGTTTTCAGAGGCAGTTAATTGAATGGGAGATTGCCCATACTTCTCTCCAGTTTTAAGTCTTATCTTTTCTTTTAAAAAAGTTATTATTTTTTGTGTGTACCATCAAATTGGATCTGACTGGTACAGGAGGAGATTATCCCTCTTTCTCCAGCAGAGCATCTGGTGGATTTGAACCACGCACCTTTGGGATTACAGTGCAGCTTCTTGCCACTAGGCCACCAGAGCTCACCAAGCCTTATCTTTTTTAAAAGGTTTTTTTTTTCTCTTAGGTTGTTGTTGCTGTTGTAATGTGCTGTCCATTCGTTTCAATAGTCAAGTGGGCAGTAAAAAATTATAATAAATAAACTAAGAAAAAATGTCCATGAAAGAAAAGATATAGTGCCAAAATAAACTAACTGTTAGAGTAAACATGAGTGCATTCAGTCTGTTCGGTGGTCACTAATATGGTCCTGAAGATGATGCTGAAGCAAACAAACTGTTTTTCTAAACCTTAAATTGAGCACAGCTTGGAACGAAACCTCTGATTTTTCTGTTACTGAGCCCCTGGAGGGACCCCTCCCATGAATTATCATAAAGGGGACAGTCTGTGTGGGGGCCAAACCCTCAACAAGTAATACAATGATAAGAGGTCATTACATAAATCATAGTACATCATGATGGCCTTGACCGAAGGAGTAAAACTGCATTCCATTTCACAATTCGAAAGCATTTTTTTTTAAATTTTTTATTTTTATTTTATTATTTGTGTGTACCGTCAAATCAGATCTGACTGGTACAGGAGGAGATTGTCCCTCCTTCCCTGGCAGAGCATCTGGTGGATTCGAACCATGTGCCCCTAGGATTGTAGTTCGAAAGCATTTTTTATATTTAATGCCATCATAGCCACAGAAGCTTGTGACATGAATATAATAATAGCCACATTTTCAACTCTAAGATAGAAAAAGTTATTAAATAACTTATTCAGGAATTTGTATCCAATAAATAGAACAAAAATGGAAAGAGGATACATGTAATCAGATTCATAATACCATACTTTTTGTTATACCATAAAATAATAAATATACTTCTGATATATCTACCTATATCTCCATCTCACAGGAGAAAGATGGGCAGTGTCCTCCCATGTGATTAACTGCCTCTGAAAACCCACTGCAGGGTCAGCTATGGGTCGGTTATGTCTCTGTGGTACACAACAACAAAAACGATAAATATATAACATATATTATACCATAATATAGGAAATATACTTCTAATATATTACTGGGTTGAACCACATGAAACTGCCTCTATTGACTTTTTTTTTCTACAATGTCATTTCTGTATATAATACATCTATTAGGTTGAAGTCAATGAAATTTTTCATTGTTTTAAAATAGTCACAAACTAAGAAATGATCTAGAATGTGGAAACAGAAAAAGAATGAGGAGTGATGAATGAAAATGTTCAGGTGGCCCTTAGTGATTTTTGTGGGAGGGACGAGTTTCCCCTATTTTGGTACACGCCAGCAAGTGACAACTCCCACCCACTGTCTCTCCTCTAACCCAAACCCAGAGCCGTAAGACAAGCATTATGCTCCAAAGCTTCAAATCACTCGTCAAAACAAAGCCACACACATAGATTCAAACTCAAAACTCATTTGTATTGAGTTAAAACCAACTCATGGTGACCCTCCAGTAGGTTTAGGAGACTGTAAATCACACAGGAGAAGACTGATCACCTTTCTCCTGAGCAGCCGCTGGTAGATTCTAACCACCGGAGAAGGGTTTAGCAGTGCAACCCAGGAAGGACTACGCTATCAGAGATCCTTGCTCACATGACAGGAAAAGAAAATGAGGCCCTGTCCTCCTGACATGGGAAGTAGGACCCAGAGAACCTCCTGATCCCTCTTAACGCCTGGCAGGGTCCTTTGCACCTTCATTTTCTGTGGGCGGTCTGAAGAACTGGCATGCTAGAAATGGGATTCCAAACAGGGCACTCATTATAATAAAATTCCCCTACTTGGAAAATACTTAATACCCAGTGGAGTTCATTACAATACTTTCTGACTTGTATTTCTAACCAGCTAAATCTACTTTCTCTGGGAAAAAGAGAGGTGGGGGCAGGGAAGCAAAACAACAAACCCAGGAGAAAGAATATTTCACCAGTTCAGTTGCTTGTGTCTTAAAATAAGAATCTATGATTTTTCTCATTTTATTATTTAAAGTAGCCTGATGTGGCTGGACAATGCAATGGAGTAATCCCTTGCCAGGGCCATTAAAAAACCAGCCAACCTTCTCGATCAAGGTTGTCTTGCGTTACAGCCAATGCAGAGTATCATTACTGCATCTTTACTGCTTTTGCTCTCAAACTACTTCAAAAGTGTCCAAACAGATGTTTTTTCAATTTTACATACAAACTTCACTTCCTGGCGGTAGCAGTGTGTGCCAAGTTCCAGCTCAGTGCAAGCATTTATGGCTGAATTCTAAGCCCTTGACAATAGGGGGTTATAATGAAATGCTGACAGACCCCTTAGCATCAACAAATGCAATGGCTCGATGCAAAGGAGGATATGTGCCCAGTGGGTTCCAGCTGGGACTGTGCAAGCCAGTCAGTCCTCTGAAGGAGAAAAGTGGTTTTCCTTAACTCCCCATGTTCACATGGATTTCTGGGCCTGACATGCTTGCCTTTGCTATGGCCTCCTCCACAGAGAGATAGCTGTCCGGAGGTCTCAGTTGGGAGAGTATGTGTGATCAACTACTCCAGGATGGTATGCCCCGGGGTCCCCAAAGATGACCTGTTCAACACCTCTGTGGCCCCCACAGAAGGCACTTCTACTGAAGAGGATAACTAAGTCTGAACTTTGGGACAAACGTTTTGGAACCCAATTCAGCCTCAGGAAATCCGGCTTACTTGCATTGACTTTATCCTGGGTTTCCTTGGTATTTTTATGCTTTCAAAACCAAATGCCAAGATGTTGTTTGCTGTCCACTGTTGAATGGTTATTATAGAAAATTTGAAATTTATGCAAATAAATTTTCACATTCTACAATTTCTATTTGTCTATATTTCTATTTTCTTTTTCTATAGAAAGGGGGAAAATCTATTATGATAGAAAAAGTCCCATTATAGAGAATATATATATATATATACAAAGCAAGCCACTTCACATACTGTTCCTGTGCAGAGATAACCATTGTTTGCATTTAAAGTATATAGGCTTCTGGTCATGGACAGATACATTTTGAAAACTGAGATGTCCTTCAGTGACGCACAATGAATGAAATTTGGATGAAAGATAATGAAGGAGAGGATGGAAGAAAACAGCCAAATTACCAAAATTACAGATACCTAGGTAGACTCTGTAAAATCTTTCTGTGATGCAGACGTATGCCCTGAAACATAAAGAACTGTATTAGGAATGATGCATTTTCTTGTTTGTTTGTTTGTTTGTTTGATGCATTGATTTTAAAACTTAACTATCATCACCCAGGAATTACAGGTTTAAGAAATTTTTATTTTATATTGGTTTGCATACTAAATTTGTTTACATTGTACTTCATTATGTACATTGTGTTTCACACATTTCTCTATTTACATTGTGTTTCATCCAATCATTCCCTTACATTGTTTTAGAACATTAAATCGCCATTGATCCATGCCCACCATTATTGTGTGTTGATTTTTGTAAAGAGAGGTTAGTAGAAAACTTTGTTTTCAAACAGCAACCCCTTAAATCAAGGAAGAACAATGAAGCATTCAGGCACACTATCATACGGAACTCTTGTGGTGGAATCCAAAAGAAGTTATGCTGTTTACTCAAAGGCTACCACAAAGATTCTCACCACTGGATGAAGTGGCAGCATCAGGATGGATGGTGAAGAGATTGAGATTGTTAACAACTTTAGTCTGCTTGGCTCCACGGTCAACACTCTTGGCACCAGCAGCCAGGAAATTAAAAGGCATATTGCTATGGGAAAGTCTGCTGTTAGGGACCTCTCCAAAGTATTGAAGAGCAATGGTGTCTCTCTGGAGACTAATCACTTGTTATGCATCAGAGAGTTGGACAATGACTAGAGAGGATAGAAGGAGAATTGATGCCTTTGAGCTGTGGTGCTGGAGAAGAGGAAAACAAACAGATTCAACTTTGAGATGGTTAAACTGGGCTGCTCCTTGGAGACAAGGATTCTGGGGCTTCGTCTGACATACTTTGGACATGTTGTAAGGAGGGACTGGTCCTTGGAGAGGGACATCATACTTGGGAGGGTAGAGGGACGGTGCAAGAGGGGAAGACCCTCTAAGGTGGATTGATTCAGTGACTGGGGTACTCGGGATGGGTTTGTCGGAGCCAGTGTGATTGGCACAGGATAGAGCAGGGTTTAGGTCTGTTGTCCATAGGGTCGCTATGAGTTGCAAGCAACTCGACGGCACCTAACAACAACCACCACCACATAGCAACAGCAGTTTGAACCCACCAGTGACTCCCGGGAGAGAAGTATGGGCAAACCTTACCAGTGCAATTTATAGTCTCAGAAACCCAGTGCAAGTGTGCTGAGTTGGAATGACTCAATGATAATAAGTGAATGAAGCCTGATAGATAGAGCCCAGTGGTAAAATTCTCAGCTTCAAAGAGGCCACCAGTCAGCAGAGGATTGTGTGCTGCTGTGATCTGAAGCACATCTCAGCAGAGCTTCTAGATTAAGACAAACTAGAAAGACAGACCCAGGCACATACTTCCAAACATACAGTGACAAAAACTCAAGGGACATGGTGACCATGAGATTGGTTCAGGGGCGGGCAACATTTCATTCTGGGGCAACTCAAGTACTGGACAACAAGGATTGTATTATTTCTTGCCAAAGAAATAGAGACTCCCCATTTTTAAATTTTAATAGCTTTTTTGTTTTCTTCAACTTGAAAAATAATATATGTCCATTACAGAAAATATGGACCAATAAAAAAAGATAAGTTAAAAAATAGCCACATTCCAATCAGGCAGAGGTACCACCATTAAAACTTGGGACACACATCACACCCTTTTAGATTTTTAGATAGGGGGGTAGGTAGGGGGTGCGCATGCACGCACATGTGTATGAGCTAAAGGTGCCTTCTGGCTGTGCACACATGTGTAATCTGCTCTTTTTATTAGAGGAAGCACATTCAATATTTTTCTTTGTAAGAGCCATAATGTTTGCCTAGCATCTCACAGTATGGCCATAATAGAGTTTATTCTATTGCTGACTGTTCTAAGTTCTTTTTAGGTTTTTATTGTTATAAAAAGTCCAAAAACATTCTTAGATCTATGGAGTTGGGTTGTGGTTGGGTTTTTTTTTTCTTTTTTGTTTTTTTCCCCATCCATGATTATCTCCTTGGGATTAATTTATAGATATTAAATTACTGAGAGGCACATTTAAAAATTCTTTGATATGTATCTCCCAGGCCCCTCCAGAGAGATTAATTCTTCCCTCAGAAAGAGAAAAGTATTTCTTTCACTACCCTAATAATTTTTTCTTAATCTTTATCAATTGGTAATTGGAAAAATACCACCTTGTGACTGCTTTAATTGGCATTTTATTACTAACAAGTCTGGATGTTTCTATATAGGTCTCGTGGCTATTTTCAGTTCTCCTTTAGTGACTTACCTTTTTATGTCCTTTACCCATTTTTCTGTTGGTGGCTTTCTTTTTCTAATTAATTTATAGAAAGTATATTAGCTATTTAAGATATTAACATGCAATCTAAGCAGACACTGCAAATATTCTTCCTAATTCATCATTTGCCTTTGTTTGTATGTTTACAAAAAGGTTTTTCTTTATGTTGTTAATGCAATCTTCTGAATTCTCAGGTGTTGGTGTCAGATTTTAAAAAGTGTGTAAAATTTTATAACCTTTTTTCCTACCAGCACTTTTATAATTTTGTTTTTACAATTAACTCTTTAATCCACTTAAATTTATTTTTATGTTTAGCTTGAGGAAGTGAGCTGAATTTATTTTGGTCTCTAACTAGTTAGATTATTGTACCTATACATTTATTTCTCCACTAATTTGAAATGTCACCTTTATTATGTATTAATTCTCATACATACCCAGGTCTGTTTCTGGATTCTATTTTTTTCCAAGGATCTATCTGCCTATTTCTGTGCTAATACTAGAAAAACACCAACTTCCTTAATATAGATTTTTTTTAAAACAAATTTTACTATCTGGTAAGAGAAGTACTTCCTCTTAACAACTTTAAGGGGGAAATGTAACAAGAGTTTCTGAATATTACGGCATTCTTTTTTCCTATTGCTTTTTGTTTGTTTACATCTGCATATAAGAGCTGTTTTGTTAAAATGCACAATTTTTTAAAAATCTGCTTAAAATTTTATTATGTTGTCATTAAGTCCTACCTTAATTTGAACAGAATTTTTTAGATCAAACTCTTTTTAAATGAGGTCTTTTTCCATCCCTGTAGTATGTTACGGCTCTATTTATCCTGCGGCAGTTCTTTGATGTTACTTACTCAAACTTGGGCTTGATTCCTCTTCTATTAAGAAAAATCTGTACTTTATTTCTAAGGCCTATGTCAGGATGGGCCTATTTGTTAGAAAAAGATCTGTACAGTCAAGTTAGGTCCTGCATATATATGTAAGGTGGGGGGGGGGTTGTAGCATAGTGTGATAGATAGTGCAGAAAAGGTGGTACTGATATTGCAGACATGGAAACCAAGGCAGCAGTGGGCTGCTTGTGTAGATGATATAGTCTGGCAGAAAGTGAACTCAGAGCAGAAACACAGCATCCTGAGGATTAGCTTTTATTTGGTTTCTAATTCTGCACTTCAGAGAAAGGGGTGTATGCATGTATGCTTTAATCACTATTTTATTGATGCAAAATCCTAGATTAAAAATAAAGGGTTCGCATGGAACAGAATAAAAGTTAGTTACTCTCGATGCATATTAGAGGGAATGACCTTAATTGCCAATTCATATACTTTCAAGTGTTACGTGTGATTTGTTTAGTATCTATTCTTCTTCTCTAGTGGTTTCTTCTGAGTGATATTTTAAAATAAGAACCACCTTATTTAAAAGGCTTATTTGTTTAAATAAGTCTTTAGAGAAAGCCCTTCTTTTGAAGCCTTTGGTTTGTATTTCGCTTCTAAAAGCCATCAATCATATTAAAGTTATGCTGTATGATTGCTGTATACAAGTAAGCAAGTAAGCAAGCCCAGTACCATATATATTTTTATAGGCAGATGGAGAGAATGGGGGTGAAGTCTTGGACAGGACATGTGAACATTTAACTTCAAATTAATTTTGTGCTTGCTTGGTCATTGGACCATAAATCACATTCATCCTCATTTCCCACAAAGGATAGTCCCTATTTCACTGTGTGAGATAGCTCGTCTTTTGAAAATTCAAATCAGACCCTAGCACACCTAGACTTTATGGTGAGCTTTAGAATTGTTGTTGTTACTTGTTCTCAAGTTGACTCCAATTCACAGCAAGCACATGTGTTACGGAGTAGACCTTTGCCCTGACATTTTCTTAGCTACAGCCTTAACAAAAGCCTTTTCTTCATTGATACTACTGGATGGGTTTGAACTGCCAACCATTAGGTTAGTCATCAAGAGTGAACCATTTGCATCAACCAGAGACCTTGGGCTTTGCCACTTGGCTCCACAAATTCTTTTGGCAAGTCCTAAGTCCTAGGAATGATCCTGTATTGAGTCTCTAACATGTGACCTTACACTAGAAAGTGCTAGACCTACTGATCTTATCCACGTAAATGCTCGTTTACCCTTTTCTTGAGCAAGCTCAACAGAGAAAATAAAGTTCTCTTCTTGTATGATGTAACTTGGTGGAGTATCTGAAATTCAGAGGTGGGGCTCTTTGGTTTACACTTTGTTTTTCTTGGAAATTACAACCCTTAGCTTTTGGCTCCCTTTAAGTAATTTTCAAGTTCATATTTTAATATTGCTGTTTTCTTTTTCTAAACATTATGTCAGAAGAATCTGACTTGTAGCTTTTATTTCCCAGGAGCCCTGAAAGTAAGGGAGGTAATCTACTAAATGTTAATAAATTTTTACATTTAATGAGGAAGTGGCCCATGGAGATGGAAACAGCTGAGAAGATGTTAATCCCATAGATCAAAGCTCTGGGGCCCTGGGAATTCACCGGCAAGCACACGGTCCTCAGACAAAACTGCTGTATAGGTTGAGAAATGGCCGTATATTCTTTGATGGATTTGATGATTTGCAGGCACTTTGTTCCAGTCTACCAATGGCTTAGTAGGAGAAAGATAGGCAATCTCTTCCCATGCCATTTACAGCCTCAGAGACCCAGTAAAGGGTCAGCTATGAGTTGGTTCCAACCTCACAAGTCAAGACCAACAAACATATTGGTTCCTGTGTGACACCCTCCCCTGACTCTAGAAGGCAGAAGAAAAACTCCGTCCTCTGTGTCTCTTGCTATTAGATACATTTCTCTAGTAGAATAATTATCACTTTACCATTTCACTTGTCCATTTCCTCACTGGACAGAGCAGCAACAGGGCCACACTCAGTTCTTTGATCCCTACACTCTGGTTTAATGCCTCACAATTAGTAACCTCTTAATGCGGCAGAATGTATGTATTGGCAGAAGAATTTGCTTTCAATGAGGCGCTTTCTAAAAGAGACTTTTGTGCATTTGTTTTCCAGTCATGTCATCAAGCCCCACCGTTGGATCTTCCAGCACGTCCTCCATCCTCCCATTTTCCTCTTCAGTTTTTCCTGCTGTCAAACAGAAGAGTGCCTTTGCTCCTGTCATCAGGCCTCAAGGCTCCCCTTCGCCAGCCTGCTCCAGCGGCAATGGCAATGGATTCAGAGGTAGGCAGAGGTGCCGCGGTGGGAGTGAGCAGACACAGGAGCTGTAGGACAAGCAAACTAAGAGCAAACATCCCACTATTTTATATCTCTAGCCATCTACCTGGAGTCCTTGAGTGGTGCAGATGGTTAACACGCCCAGCTGCTAATCAAAAGGTTAGTGGTTTGAGTCCATAAAGAGGCCCCTTCAAAAGAAAACCCTGGTCATCTACTTTTGAGAGGTCAGCCATTGAAAGCTCTTGGGGGCACAATTCTACTCTGACCCACAGACACAGGGTCACCAGGAGTCAGAATCCACTCCACAGCAACTGGATTTAGCCATCTCGCTACAGATACCTGGTATGTTCATCAATAGTTTTTATAACAAAAATCGGCCAGTGCTTTATCTAAAAGCAAGAGGAGGCATGGCGGGCAGGAAGTCAGCCAATTGTGCAAGATCATTGACTCAACTGGTAGCCCCATCCAACTAATCCAGGAGTTCCTGGACCCCCAGCACTATACTATTCCATGAGGCCATTCTCTTTTTTTCCAGAAGGTGTCTGGATCTCCATATCTGATAGCATGTGGTGATGGCTGCTTCCCTAATCTGCTTGCCATCTGCAGTGCATACAACTTCCCATGGCAAAAAAAAAAAGTTCATCAGGAGCAACTAGCAAGTTCTCAGAATTCAGGTTACATACTAGTGAAATTGATAGCAGGTGGCTGATCAAGGCGGGAGTGGGAAGAAAGGAAGGGGTAGGGGTGGAAGACACAGTGGTTTTAAGAACAAAAATTAATATCACCCGTCAAACTCAGTTTTGAACAATGTCTTACAATGTAATATGACATGACGTAACACAAATGTGATGAGTACATGAGAATCTAATCATCTCGCTGTGAATGGGAGGCAGCTGATGGCAAAGAGCAAATTGGAAACTGCTGAGCACTCTGGATCACTGACGACCCAGATTATTTTTAGACTGTTCCACACGTCTTGACATGAAAATATTCACAACAGGCATTGTTGGAGAAAACCAAGAAGGGCAGAGGTTCCGTTAAGTCCTTGTGGATGAAAGCCTGTGGGGTCTTCAGAGCTTGAGGAAGAACTCTGATGAGTTGCACTGCCCCCGGATGGCTCAGACCTAGTGGTTTTTCAATGTCACCTGGGTTTCTAATCCTTTGGGGAAACCTTAACAGATCTGTTTGCCAGTTGTGGCTGAGCAGAGCCCTCAGTGGTTCCCAGTTTTGTTTTGTTTTTATCTACCTACAAACACTTGAAAGATACTTTTTGCGATCAATTTCAGATGCTAGTGTCTCCTCAAAGTCCATAGTGAATAGACAGAAACTCCAAGGCAGAAGTGCAAACCCTGTCCCCAGAGGAGCAGTCACAGGGGTTCATCCTAACAGTTTAGGTCTACCTGCACCCAATGTGTGGATTCTTGGAAACAACTGTATATCTGATGGGACTTCCCCCCCTTCCTTTCTTTTCTTTTTTGGTTTTTATCAAGATCCATTGAGAAAGAAACAAGATCAGCCTGTAACTAATTGTCTCCACCTGCCCTGGCTCTTGTCAAAGATCATAGTTTTCTTCCCATTATTGTTAGGGGACGTACCCTAAGTCACTTTTGCCACCGTGACTTTGTCTCCAACCAGGGAAATTAAATCACCTACTTAATAGTTGCTGCATCTTCCTTTCTCCACACCACGTCAGACATGAAGGTTCAGTGACTTGAATCGGTTAGAGCCTGTACACTTACACCACATTCACTGACGTCCCTCCGACATTAACAGTGGAATTCTGATCTTCACTGCCATCTCCTACTTACTTTCATCTTTTTCATGAACTGGCACATATAAAAAGGAACTGGAGAGCACTAAGCAACCCTCCTGCATTAAAATGCATGGTTCCGTTCATGCACCTTGAAGGAGCTCTGGGGGTGCAGCATGTTACATGTGTTCCGCTACCAACCAAAAGGTCACTGGTGTGAATCCACCAGGGGCTCTGTAAGAAAAAGGTGAACCTCTCCTCTCATGAAGATTTTCAGCCCCAGAAATCTGATGGAAGGCTGCTAGGAATTGATATCGATTCATTGATAATGGTATTCATGTACCTTAAAACAACTGGGGACTTGAACTGGTCTAGTTAGGAAATGCAGAATGAGAGGCACAAGAAAGTCCAATCAGAAGAGCCAGCCTCTCCATCTTGTCAAGGAAAAAATATAAGAAGAGTTCTTCCTAGAAACTTTTGCAAATATTCTCAGCTTTACATTAAAGAAAAATAATGTTACTAGATCTCCACCTGCCAGTTCTGTTTCATCCTTTTCCATGTCTGGTTTGGGAAACTAGAGCTGATCATCTCTTCTCTCCTCATTCTATATTGTCCCAGGAGCCTCACCTGTGGGCCTGCACAGACATCAGGACAAGGTATCACACTTGCTCCCTGGCTTCTACCACCACCCTGAGATATGGTGCTTGCCCAGGACCCTGTTACTGCCATCATGTTGTAAGAGCCCAGCGATCTAGAAGGTTGCTTTGTGAGGTCTTGGTGAAGCTTTCCTGCAGAGGAAGCAGCACCAGATAGAATCAGTAGACCTTCTGCCAGGCCTCCATGTAAACCTCTGGTCCCCGCCTGTGGGATGGCTGGTTGACTAAGCTGCACAGTCTTTCAGGAGAGAGGGTTTGGTTAGTGGTTAAAAAAACACAAATTCTAGGCCCTAGCTTCATTTCTACTAATGATTGTACAGCTCCAAACCACTTCTAAATTCTACAATTCCCTCTAATTATGGGGCATTAAATTTTTCTCATGAGTTGGGCCTTTAAAAAAAAAAAAGAAGAGAATAAAATAAAGTTAGGGTTATATTCTTTTAAAAAATTGCAAACAGCTCTAAAGGTCTTGAATGATGTGTGGAGAGATAGAAATGAATTCTGAAGAGGCCCTCAAAGAATAATAACCATTGGACAGTCACCTCACTTAAGCTCGCCAAAAAGATACGTACTGAAGTTCTAACTCAGCTTCTCCCAGACTCTCTGGACTTGAGAAGGTCATTAGCATCTTATCGTCTCAATTCCTAATCTTTAAATAGGAAAAAATGACAGCTACTTCCAGAGGTTACTGTGAATTATCTGTAGGAAGAACTGAGGAAGCAAAGTGATTTATAACATGAAATTCTGCAATATTTCATACCAACAGAGAGAAGGCTGAGGTTGACAAAAGATATTTTCCACAAGCTTTGTCTTCTATTCTTCGGCCTCATTTTGGACAACTGGAACCTGGTGAATGGAAGCTCAATTTGCAGATAGAACAAAACCAAACTGACATTTAGCATTGTATCTGTAGTCACTGGAGGAATTCAGGAATGCAGGGCTGCTGGGCAGGGGCCTCATGGCTTCAAGACAGGCAGTGAGCTGAGGTTCTCTGGTGATCTTTTGATAAGAACCAACAAAACCTCTAACTCATTGCCGTTGAATTGGAATCAATTCATTACTAACCTTCCATTGGATTTCTGAGGCTGTAAATCACAGAAGAGATTGCTTACCTTTCTGCCTTGAAGCCACTGGTGGATTTGAACCATCAGAGAGATGTAACCTTTGGGTTAATAGTGCATCTCTCTACAGATTAGGCCACAGGAGCTTCCCCCATCACACTGGCAGAGAGGCCCTTCTCTAGCATTATTGTAAGGGGAGGTGGTCTCTCTTCACCTGCAAGGCATGCACAGCAAAGCTCTCTAACTTGTGCTAAAAATTTTTGAGCACTAGATGTGCAATCATGAAACTTTGCTTGAACGATCTCTTTAGAGTCTCCTACATGACCCTAAGGAGGAGGTCATTCCATCATTACCATTTTCAGTTAAATAACTTGCTTAAAGCCATGATGACTTGAACACAGAGCCTGTGCACTTTTCCACAGCCCATCATCCCTCCCACAACAGAAACAATGATTTCTTTCTTCACCCAGGGCCCATACCTACTTTCTACCTGGACCACAGGGAGAGTATTGCTTTTCTATGAGATGCCAAAAGTAAACAGGAATTGAAGTGCTTTTAAGCAGACTTCTTCGCCCTTTCATGAAAAATGCTTACTTTTGCTCAGATCAGTTTCTGTCTCCTATCTCTTCACTGTGGTTTCTGCAAGCAAAATCTCAGGGTCACCATCTAGCACAAATCCAGCTCACCCAGTGCTTGATGTGATGCCAGGAAGAGTACAGACATGTGAAATCTGTTGCTCATCCAGCCTGTGGTGGATCTTATTCTCTGAGCAGCTCTACTCAAGTCACCTAGTGGTAAGCAGCTGTGCTGCCAATCCAAAGGCAGGTGGTTTGAATCCATGAGTTATTCCTCAGGGGAAAGATGGACAGGCCTTCTTCCATGCAATTTACAGCCTCTGTGAGCTGATTACAACTCCACAGCAATGACTTTGACTTTTTTTATTTCAATAAGCTCTTTAGGAAATTCTCTGAAGACACACACATACACACACACACACACACACACACACACACACACACACACACAGGAGGGAACTTAGTAGTTCTGAAAGGAGCTATGATGGTGCAACGTGCAAGCACTCAGCTGTTAATTGAACAACTGGCAGTTCTAAGCCACCCAGGATTCCAAAGGAGAAAGATCTGGTGCTTCACTTCATAAAGACTGCTGCAGCCTGGGCAATCCCAAGAAGGAGTTTTGCTTTGTTACACAGGGTTGCTATGAGTCAATATCAAACAGGCACAATAATGATAAGGGTTTTTTAAAAGCAACAGACAAGTGAAAGTGGAAAAATAAAAATTTTACTGCCAGAGGTTTGCACACATAGCATTTGTTGCCCCACGTTGTAGGCACCTCATTTATCAGGTATGTACAGTGATGAGTGCCCATTGTCAAGATAATATTATACACTGTGTGCTTGATTCCTTTTCCAGTTCCCTCCAGGAAAAAAAAATAAAATAAAAGATTCCTACACTCCGGGATAATTACCAGAGTTGCTATACCTCCAAATCATCAGGGAGTGTCCAGAATTGAACCACCTTTATTGAAAAGTTACATCGATTCAATATATAGTAATACAGGCAAAAATAATTAAGGCTTTGCTAGCTGTGTAAGACCTTAATCCAGATCTCACAAACATTCAATAAAGGCTGTATGGGCAGGGAAATGGAGAGACGGCTGACAAAGCTGCCTGAAAGGACTAGATGGTGTGGAGAGAAAGGGCAGAGAGATGAGAGGGAGAGAGACATAGGCTAGGATAGGGGGTGGCTAGGATAGATTGGCGTCATTTACTTGGAACAAGCACTTAACCAAAAATGCTCCTGTGATATTTTCTAAACTTCTAGATGAAATGTAGACAACACAACATATGTAATCCTAGATATGGTTTCAACTTCTGATTCAAGGCAAATATTCTTACAGTTTCCAATATGAACATTCTATTAGTTCATCATCTGACAGCTGAAATCAGAAGAGTGGCTGGCACTGTGGGATTCCACCCACTTACTTGGTGCTAATGCTGCTTTATTTCTGGTACCAGTAGATACTCAGATGTGTTACCACATTGTCAAAGAGGAATACAGGAAGGATATAACTTTTTCCTCCTTTCTGAAAAATCTTGCAAATATTTTCAACTTTAAAGAAGGTGGGGTGGAAAGTATAACTTGGCCCACTGTCTAAACTGGACATGGGGTCACAAGGCCATGAGCCTCTCTGAAACACAGCCCCTCACTGTCCCAGAGCAGAGAGCGGATCATGAACATAGCCCACTCCTGAGGTGCCTGCAGAGCCCCACCAAGAGCAAGAGGTTCTATCATTTGTTGCTGACTCACAGACTCACAGTTAGGGTACCAACAATAGGGCTTAGTAAGGAAGGAAATTGGATAGTGGATAAGGCACTCACAATATCACTGAACATAAGCATAGGTTTTTAGCCCAACAGTTCCAAGGCACAACTCCTTAGTTAGCAAAGGCTACAGTTAGAATTCAGCAAGCAGATTTTTCCATCCATCATCAAAGGCAAGAACAGCAAAATCCAACCATGGCCAGCACAAATCAAGAAGCCTCAGGTCACACCTTGTCAGTTTCTCCACAGCAATGCAAGTCTTTCCACCACCAAGGTCTCACTTCCACCAGGGTCTTGCTGCCACAAACCGTGCTCACCTCAAATCCTGCTCCAAGTCTTTCTCACCTTAAGTCTTGCTGCTCAGCATGGGAAGCACGACTTCACTTATCTGAGTCCCATAGCTGATGCTGTTTTGCAAGAGCATGTGTCTGCAGTTAAGGTAGCTGGAAACCAGAGGCTGCTAAATGGCTAAAAAAGGGCCAACTTTTAGTTTAACTTCACACCCACTATCCCCTCACCCCTGCCACCGCTCCCACTTCCTCTACAGTTACACTAAGTTTGGGAAATAAGAAGAACTGGTTGTGTGATATCTTCAGAGTCCATAATGTCTTAGAGGTGGGGCAGGCATGGTCCACACCTTCCTGAGTAGGTGAAAGTGCACTGGGAACCACACCAGGAGAGGGGGTAAGGAGCGTGGACTGGGATGACTCCAAAATGAAGAACTAAGTTAAAACTTGCTATTCCAGTGGCTGAATGAACACTGAATGTTTGAGTTGAGCACTAAAGGATCATGAGTTAGAACAAGTAGCTAATTGAATTTGGGCTAGGATGGATAGAGGCCTGGGATGGATGCAAAGTCTTCTTTGCTATAAATGGTGCTTAGTAACTGAATACAACTCAGCAGTTAGGCAGTTAAAGTTGTTTGTATTTTCCTCCCTATTTTAACGAAATGATTTAGAAATATGAAAGCTGGAAAACATTCTTAGCCTAAATAAATATATATACACACACACACACACACACACACACACATATATATCACATAAATTACAGTTTTGTTTACATCTATGATCACACTTACAACAACTTGTTAATATAGAATAAAGCAAAACAAAACGTAGCTCTTGGTTTCCCAAGCTAAATTCCACCAATGTGCTCGTTTGGATTTCTGTGACTAAAGGAAGCGTCAGTGCCTCTAATAGGCTAGACCAAACCTGGAGAAAATTGGTTGGAACATCGGTGGAGGGCACTGTCTTCCTAGATTGTGTAAGCTGTCACTCTCACCCCACCTCTCCCTGTATACCTGCTGTAATGTGAGCCTTCTGCAAGTCTCATTCCTGTGCCACTATTTCCTTGCAGCCATGACTGGCCTCGTTGTACCACCGATGTAAAGAAGAGGAAGAACTGCTTTCTTATAGCACAAAACTACTTATTCTGATGGACCAATACTGAAGAAAGCACTCTGAGCTCTTTGGGAGAGGCATGCCCCCAATGAACACGATGGGCACATGTGGGTGTGCAAGGAGCCTGCATCCTACTTGGCCTCACGTTTCTCCCATAGCTGTGATGGTGGCGACACAAACTGACCTTGTGGACAAAGACAAAAGATGTCATTGACATGGTCAGTGTGCTAAGAGCAGAAATGCCATTCTTTGTTATGAACACTATGAAAACCACCTTCCTATGTTTGTAAAATATTTAAGAAAAAAATTGGCAAACAATTCATGCTTAATATTTTGGATACTATTTGTTTTTCTTTGTAGGAAAAAAAAGTTGAAAGTTTCTATTTTCTATGAAGCCTTTCAGATACCAATTTAGTTTATGCAGAAAAAAAAAATTGAACAAAACAGGGTACCAGCATGGAAGACTTTCTTAAAACAAAACCCGAACTGAATGATGAACTGTTGTTGTGTGTGTTTGCTTATAGTTTAATCTCTTAAACAAAAAAACAAAACAAAAAAGGGAAAAATTTTAAAATGTTTTACAGTTATTTAAATAAATAAACGTGTAACTTATTGTAAGTAGAGGTAGAAACTAAGACCTTTTTTGGAAGAGAGGGGCATTTCTCTTCCTGATGTAAAATGAAAGCGATGCAAACATGTAGTAACAAGTTAAAAAGGTGTGTGATTATTACTGCAGTTACTTACTAGATTTTTATCCACCCCTCCATCCTAAATTCCCTTCTTTATCCATTATTTGACCGATGGGCAAGAACTCAACCTAAATTCCTGCAAAACCATCCAATACAGAAGAAAATTCTCCTGTACATATGCATAAGCTAATATTCCTAGCTCTGTCTGCTTTTAAATAGTGTACATGTTCCTTTTAATATTCACTCTTTGTGAATACATTTTTTAAAAATTCATATTCACTTTCAACATTAACTCGTAAGCAGTGCAGACAATTCCCATGCTTCAATGTGTCCCAGGCTTCTAGCATTCGAGGGGAAAAAGTGTCTCTGCTTAAAGAGCCAGTCACATGACAACCTTGACCTTGCCAGAGCTGCCCTATCCTTCCTCTATTGTTACCTGTTTTAGCACAGAAGTATAAACCTCACAGAGATGAGCTGCAGAAACAGGGTTTGGCAAAGATAGCTTCTGTTCATTGAACTCTTACAGGTCAATCTTATAATGTCCAGTCTTTTTCTCTCTGCAAATTTCCGCTTTCATGACATTACACTCTTTTGGAAGAAAAAGAATATTCATTAACAATCTGTTTTCGATACAGAGAAAGGTGGGGTGTGAAAATATGAAGAGGGTTGTTAAAAGCTCTGAAGCCTTGTAATGATCGCAGAAATGGAAATCCAGGTTGCTGTCAGATTCTGAGCTTAAAGGAATCTGTTCTAAGCAGCTCAAGTACTCACTCAGCCCTCTGATGGGATCCCCACAGTCGTATGATTAGCTTTCAAGGAGGAAGATCTGGTGGTACCTACTAACGGGCTGATTCTTCAGGAGATGTGTTTCAAAGCCTGTGTGAACTCAGAGATGCACCCAAGCTGATTGGGTCACCAATTAAGATGGTTTATTTTCCCAGGCCAGGGTTCTCCTTGTTGATTCATTTGCACCACGGTCTGGACTACACAGACTTCAGTTTAGGGTTCTCAGTTGGAGTTTGCAACAAAAACTGATGTAGCTCTTATGGAAAGCATCTTTAGTGATTCTGAGCCAATGTTATAGCCAATGTCATGAGTTTAGTATCCCTTCCTCTTCCCCACTTGATACATCCAGCAGCCCCCAGTGGTTTTATTTGCCTTTAATCCACTCTGAAATTACCCAATGCAACCCAAATATTATTTCTATGCACATGAGAATCCAAGGTTTTGGAAATCTGGCATGCTTGTAACTACTGCTGACAATCCCTCACAGTCAGGGTTTAAAGCACCAAAATACACGGAAACACGTGAGAGAAATTTCCCCAGTGAAAACTCTGATGGGAGGGGAAGAGTGTGCAGAATACAAACATTACCATCCCAAAATGAAGGCAGAATGAAATGAAGCATGTTTAGACCTGGATTTGAGCCAATCCAACATAAGGATTTTTTTTTTCTAAGTAGCATTGCTTTTAGAATCTGTGAATTTTGCTCTTGCATGAAGATGAGTGCAGTACTGTCTTCAAAATGATTGTAGAATTTGTTGGTAGCTTCACACCGAAAAATGTGTGTAACTAAATACCAGACATCCTTGACCACTCAGCTAGAACCTTGGCAGCAACAGATCTATTTAATTGTACAAATGTGTGTAAGGATTATTTTTAGTGTAATAATAAATTAAAAACAAAGTTACTCTGTCCTCTTTAGTCATTGCTGTTGAATCATCCCATTCCCAGGTTATTTCCTGTGCCACTTGGAATACGAGTATTTCTATAGGAAACTACAAATTCTATCCTATCTTTGTAAGAGGAGCTGTGTAAGATTTTCATTTAAAGGGACAGCTTACTTCATTATTTATCTTTCTTTTGTTCTTATTATAATGTCATCATTTCCCCATTTTTCTTTGCACATTTCCATATGCATGGTTTAAAAACCATTATCCTCTTTACCTTTTGTACAGTAAATTCTCATTTTCAAACTGTATAGTTTCATTTTATCATTTGCTTTGTCAGTTACATACAGTATAAAGTTGCTATGCACAGAGCTTTTTGTAAAGACAGCTTTTTTTTGTTTACTGTTTTTAATGGTCTTACTTATGAAAGAATATCTTGTTTGTAAAATGAATATGTCTACTTCAGTTTTAAACTTTAAATTATCCTAACAAAAAAAATAAAATTTTTGTACTGTAAAAATGATGAGAACCTTGGTGTTTTATTTTATTTTGTTTTCGAAATGGTTGCTTGGGGTGGGAAGTGGGGGTGGGGGAGATGGTTTGCTTTTCTTAACTTTAGGCACTTTTAACGGCTGGCCCCTGAAATCTGGTTGGAGAAATTTCACTAAAGATTTTGTTTACATGGAAAATATACTGAGGAAATCACTTAGAGGAAAAGGTATATAAGATTTTAGGCCGTTTCCCCCACATCTATTTATTTCTTTGTACATCTGGTTAAATTTCCACATAAACATATTAGATTTTGTATGCATAAATTCTTAAGACAGGCATGCTGTTCACTTAGACATAAAATGGTAGGCTAAATAAATATTCTTTACCTTGATATTATGCATGGAGAGAATAATTGGAGGATGGGGAGACACAAACTTGGTACTAATTCATAAATCTTGCAAGAAAGACAGGATAATCACCCATGGAAGAAAGAAGACCCATGGATAGCTGGTTTAAGAAGATGGAAGGATTGTACTAACTAGTGCTCACAAAAGGCTGGAGGGTCTAAGAAGGCTTAGTTGAGGACAAGGGGCTGACCCAAGCCTCAAGAGAATGGATAGAAATTTTCTAGGATAGTGCCAAGTACACCAGATAGAATGAAAAAGATAAAGATGTGTAAAGGGAAAATTGCTGTACATACTTACGGGAAATTGAGCTTAAAACTGAGTCTTAAGCAGAATCTTATTCATAACAGATTCATTTCCTTTTTCTCTATAAACTTACAAATAAATATATTTACTCCACATAAAATTGTTGCCTTTACAGAAGTGGGTAAGATAATACTTTTAAACACTAAATTGAGAAACTACTCTTTTTGTTTTCTTTTTAAGATTAGCCACCCTCTGTTTGAAATGCCCTTCCCTTGCAGGGTATGTAGCTGGTGCTTTTTCATCCCTCAAACCTTGATTTAAATATCACCTACTCACGGAGAGACCCGTCCTTGGAGAAGGACATCATGCTTGGGAGGGTGGAGGGCAGGCGCAGGAGGGGAAGGCCCTCTGGGAGGTGGATTGATTCGGTGACTGGGGCAATTGGGATGAGTGTGTTGGAGACAATGAGATTGGCACAGGACAGAGCAGAGTTTAGGGATGTTGTACATAGGGTCGCTAAGAGTTGCAAGCGATTTGACGGCACATAACAACAACACAGAGTTCTTCACAACCACTTTAACGGAACTTGGTGCCATTGCCCTAATTTGCATTTACTTGTTTGTTTTCTTGTTGGTTGTGTGTTCCACACTAGAATGAAGGCTCCATAATGACAGGGACCAGATCTGTCATAATACTGTATATAAAGCACTAAGCTCAGTGTCAGAGATGCTCAACAAATACTAGTGGAGTGGATGAAGGAGTAGACTAATTTCTCATCCCCAGAGGCAATGCTGAAGAGTCATATGAGAGTGGTAGCTGATCTATCACAAATGATAGGAAACAGCATCACTTGTAGAATTCATTCTTTAGGGATTATCTTTTCTGACAACTAAGTTGGTGGGCGGGGGGTGGGGGGGCGGTATACGGTCTAGAAGTCTATCTATACTTTGGACATGTTGCCAGGAGGGACCAGTCTTTGGAGAAGGGCATCATGCTTGGAAGGGTGGAGGGTGGAGGGACAACACAATAGAATAAAACCCTGCATGAGATAGACTGACACAATGACTGAGATAAGGGGGATAGGTGTGCCATAGTCAACGCGACTGGCTATACATAGGGTCTCTGAGTCTCAGGAGACTCTATGGCACATAAAAACAATAACAACAACATAACATTACAAGCCTGTTTAACAAATGTTATTTGGCTCCACAGGACTTAACAACAACAGCAACATAAGGTAACAAGCCTTGTTTAATAAATGTTATTTAGCTCCAAAGCACTTAATAGCAACAGCAACATAATGTAACAAGCCTTGCTTAACAAATATTGTTAAGTGCTATTGAGCCAAGTATGACTCATAGTGATCCTATGGACAACAAATCTGAGTTCTGTCCTATCCTGTACCATCTTCACCTTCTCTGATACACTTGAGCCCTTTTCTACAATCACTGTGTCAATCCATCTCATTGGGAGACTTCCTCTCTTTCACTTTCCCTCCACTTTTCCAAGCCTGATGTCCCTCTCCAAGAAACAGCTTCTCCTAGCAACATACCCAAAGTATGAGAGATAAAGTGATGAAGCTTTGCCATGCTGCCTCCAAGGAGCACTCTAGCCGCCCCTTTTCTAAGACATACCTGTTTGTTCTTTCAGCAGTCCATGAGCTATTCAGTTCTCTTCTCCAACACCACAACTCAAAGACATTAATTTTCCTTCTATCATCCTTATTTATTGTCCATTGTTCAATGTACAGCTCTCTCAGATGCATAGCAAGTGATTGAGAAAACCATAATCTGAATCAGGCACATCTTAGTCTTCAAATTGACATCATTGCTCTTCAGTATTTCAGAGAGGTTCCTGACAGTGCCCTTGCCCAAAGCAATATGTCTCCTTATCTCCTGACTGCTATTGCCAATGGTGTTGATTGTGGATCTAAGTAAGATTAAATTGTTGACAGTTTCAATGCTTTGTTGTTGTCCAATGTTATCAAGTCAGCTCTAACTCACAACAAGCAACAGAAAAAAGAAGTGAGGAGTAGTGAGGCAGAACAGACCACTTCTGGCTGGTAGCTTCTTGGGAAAAATGTGTTACTCTTGGACTCTGAACTTTATCCCATGTGGATTTTAGTGGTGCTCAGGTATAATTCTAGAACTAAAATCTGAGCTATTTAGGAGAACTTGCATTGCATTTCCATTCCAAGTGACATTTAATTTGTTGACTTACATCGCAAAGGGTTTATATATTCCTCAAGCTGCAAGAAGATCAAATTTGCCATAAAAAAAAATGAATCTCAGACTGATGAGAATTAGAGCTTTAAGAATTAGACAGAGACACTAGGTCCTAACAACTAGGACTTTGACTTGTTTAATGTCACAGAGTTGTTACCGTTATTCTGTGTCATCGAATCACCTGTGAGTTCTAGTGACCAAATCCTGTCCTATCTTGAGCCAATCTCACTATCTCCAACACATCTACCACCAGTACTCTAGTTATAGTGTTGATCCATCTCCTCCAGGGTCTTCTTCTCTTGTACTGTCCCTCTATCCTTCCAAGCATGATGTCCTTCTCTGAAGACCAGTCCCTCCTGGCAATATGCCCAAAGTATGTCAGCCAGACCTTGCAAATCCTTGCCCCCAAGGACAACTTGGTTTCACCCTGTCTAGTACCCTGTTTGTTCTCTTGGCAATACATGGTATGTTCTTCTCCACCACAACTTCTTCTTCTATCATCCTTAATCATTATTCCGCTCTCTGACGGGTAGCAAGTAATTGCAAATACCATGGCCTGGATCAGGTACACCTCACTCTCTAGAATGACATTATTGCTCTTTAGCACTCTGGAGAAGTCTCTGACAGCAGATTTTCCCAATGCAATCTGTCTTTTGATTTCCTAACTCTTGGTGCCAAGAGTGCTGATTGTGGAACCGAGCATGATGAAATTTTGAACAATTTTAATATCCTCTTCATCTATCTTGGTGCTGCCAATTATCTAGTGGTGAGAATCTTTGTCTTCTTGATACTGAGCTTCAATCCATATAGAAGGCTGCAGTCCTTGACCTTCTTCAGTAAACACTTTAGGTCCTCCTCAGTTTCAGGAAACAAGGTTGTGTCATCTGCCTAACACAAGTTGTTGATAAATCTTCCTCTAATCCTGATTCCACATTCCTCCTCTTAAAGTCTATCCCCTTTAAAGATCTGTTGCGCATATAGATTAAAAAGGTATGGATGAAGGACCCATCCTTCACACATGCCTTTTCTGATTTTGAACCATGCAGTGTTTCCTTGCTCTGTTCTGACATCTGTTTCCTGGTTCAAATACAGGTTTCATAGGAGCACAATCAAATGTTCTGGGATTCCTATTTTTCTCAATGTCAGCCACAGTTTGTTGTGATCCACACAGTCAAATGCCTTTGCATAGTCAATAAAACCAGATAGACATTCCCTTGGTACTCTATTTTCTGCCAAGAACGAGTCACAGAGTAAGAGTGTACTATGTAGGTAATGGAAAACTTTTAAAGGCACTTATGCCAAGAAGTAATATGATCAAATTTATTTTCAGAAACATCACAGTGGTCATACAGTGTGGCTCAGGGTAACTCCACGCATGCAATGTAGATCTGCTCTATTGGGTTTTCAAAACTGTAACGTTGCAGAAACAAATATCTTAGGTCTGTGATCTGTAGTGCCTCCGGGTGAGCTTTAACCATCAACTTTAACCATGTGTACAACTAAAACCTCACATAAGATTCACGAGCCAGAATCAAATAGACAGTAACCAATAACAATATAGTATGGATTACAGATTGTTGTGTTTGTTATGTGCTGTCGAGTTGCCTATGACTCACAGCAACTCTATGAACAACAGATATAAACTTTGTCCTATCCTGTGCCATCCTCATCATGTGTGAAATACACGAGCCCATTGATACAGTCACTGTGCCAATCATTCTTGTTGGGGTCTTCCTCTCTTCAGCAACTTTCCACCCTTCCAAACACAATGTTCTTTCCCAAGGAAAATCCAAAACCCCCAAAACCTCTCCCAACAATATGCTTAAAGTATGTGAGATGACGTTTTGCCATTCTTGCTTCCAAGAAGAACCTTGTTTGCACTTTCTTCAAGATATGTTTGTTTGTTCATTTGACAGTCCATAAGATATCAAATACTCTTCTCCAACAACACAACTCAAAAGCATTGATTCTTGTTCTCTAATTCTTATTAATGTCCAACTGCTAACTGTCATATGCACAGCAGGTAAATGAAAAGGTTATGTCTTGAATCAGGCATACTTTAGTTTTTAAACTGACATCATTGCTTGTTATCCCTTTTTTTAAGGTCATTAATCCCAGATTTTCTCAATGCACGAGTCTTGATTTCTTGATTGCTGGTACCAAAAGATTGTGGAGCCAGCGAAATCAGTTTATTGGCAATCTTCAATCTTTTCTCTATCATAATACTGCCTATTGACCCAATGGTGAGGAGTTTTGTTTTCTTGATGTTAAAAAGCAGTTCATATTTGTCATCCTTGATCTTTTGTAGCAAATGTTTGAAAGCCCTCTTGCCTTTCATCAAGCAAGGCTGTATCATCTGCATAATGCACATTGTTGAAGAGCCTTCCTTCCATCTTTATGCCATGTTTTCATCATACAGTCTAATTTCTCAAATTATTTGCTTAGCAAATAGAGTGAGTAGGTATGGCGAAAGGATACAGCCCTGATGTACACTTTTCTTGATTTTTAAACCATGCAGTGCTCCCTTGTATTGTTTGGATAACAGTTTCTTAGTTTAGGTTTAGGTCTTATATGAGCACAATTAAGTGCTCTGAGATTATCATTCTTCTCAATGTTACCCATAATTTGTTATGATCTACACAGTCAAATGCCTTTTCATAGTAAGTAAAACATAAATAGAGATCCTTCTAGCATTTTTTTCTTTCAGCCAAAATCCATCTGACATCAGCAATGATATCCTTGGTGCCACGGCCTCTTTTAAATTCAGTTGGGATTTCCACCAGTTCTCTGTTGATGTACTATCCTAGCCATTTTTTAATAACCTTCAGCAAGATTGTATTTGCATGTAATGTTAATGAAATTGTTATGTAAGTTCCACATACTGTTGGATCACATTTTTTGGAATAGAAAAAAAATTGGATCTCCTTCAGTTAGTTCACCAGGTAGCTGTCTTCCAGATTTCTTGACACAGCCTGATAAGCATGTACAGATTGCATCTGTTTGCTGAAACATGTTAGTTGGTATCCCAATAATTCTTGGGGCTTTATTTTTGTTGTTGTTGTTGCCAATGATTTCATTGCAACTTGAACTTCTTTCTTCATCACCATTAGTTAGTCATATTCTACTTCCTGAAATGGTTCCATGTCAGTCAATTATTTTGGTACAGTAACTCCTTTGATACACTATTCCTTCTACTTTACTTTGATACTACCTATATCCTTCAAGCTTTTGCCCATAGTATCTTGCAGTATTGCAACTTAAGGCTTGAATTAATTTTTAAATTCTTTCAGCTTGAGAAATGCTGACTTCTTCCTTTTTTATTTTCTAACTCTAGGACTTACACATTTCATTATAATACTTTGCTCAAAAATGAGGAGAAATAGTTGCAAACATCCATTAATAATTGGGACATGGAATGGATTAATTAAAATGTGTGATTCTAGTAAAATTTGAAGCCACTGAGAAGTTAATGGAATGCATAAAGATCTACATTCTATGCATTTAGTGAGCTAATATGGACTGGCACGGGTTACTTTAAATCAGACAATCATATGATCTATTATGCTGGAAAAGAAAAATTGAGGGAGAATGGTATTGCATTCACAGTGAAAAATAACAATTCAAGATCTATGTTGAAGTACAATGCTGTGAGTAATAGAATACCACCCATATGCATATAAGACCCATTAATAAAACTATTATTCAAATATATGTACCAACAGCTAAAGCTAATGATGAACAAAGTGAAGATTTCTACCCACTTTTGAAGTCCAAGACTGAACAAACATGCACTCAAGGCTCATTAATAATAATTTGTGATTGTAAAGCAGAAGTAAAAAATAAAGGACCAGTAGTCAGAAATCACAGAGTTGGTGACAGAAATGAGGCTAGAGGTTCAATAACTAAATTTTGTACAATTAATGATTTATTCATTGCAAATACTTTTCCAGAAAACACAAATGCACACCCATGTTTATTGCAGCTTTGTTCACAATAGCAAGGAGTTGGAAACAACTTAAGTGCCCATCAACAAACGAATGGCTAGAGAAGCTGTGGTATATTCGCACAATGGAATACTATGCTGCATTGAAAAACAAGGAACTCATCCAATATTATTCAAAATGGTTGACTCTGGAGGACATTATGCTGAGTGAAATATCCCAGTCACAAAAGGACAAATATTGCATGATGCCCCTGTTGTAGAATGGGACTAACCTCGGGGTTGAGGAGAGACTGAGTAAGATGGGTTCAATAATGTATACTGCACTGAAGCAGAGGAGGGAGAAAACTGTTTAAAAGAGATATGTGACTAGGTATTTCTGTTATCACAGGAGTCTAGAGCGATGGCTACATGGTGGAGGGGACCTGGGGGAGGGTATGTAAAACAATGAAAGAATCTTTTCTTTTACTTTTCCATAATTTTTGACTCATGTATTTATAACTTGTTAGTTAAACTTGTGTCTTCTAGGTTGTAACACCCCCATGATACATCTTCAAGGATATGAACATGTACGGCTAAGCACAATTAATAACAGTGCATCTAAATTCCAAGATCAATCTCCATAATAGTCTATGTGTTTCCTACTGCCAAAGGGGCCCTTTAGAGTAGTGAGAGAAGATCTTCACCCTGAAACCCACAGCGTCCCTTTTCAGCAGGAAGTAGCTAAGAGAATACGCCATCCCCTTTCCCTTATGAATCAGGGTGAAGTCTCTCTCAGGGAGGAGTGATAGGGAATGGCAAAGGACATACTGACAAAGGAGATTAAACAGAACTGGCTTTGAGAAGCACTGTGGCAATTGGACAATTAAAACAGACATTCGGATGGCAGGGGAAGAAGAACAAACTGGGGAAGAGGGTAGAGAGAATGGTACCGCAATGAAGGAATGAAAACCCCAAATCCCTGTAAATGTTCATTAATACTAATAAAATTTAATAATTTAAAAAAACACACAAATGGTGACTATATAAATGGACCATATCTATACAGAAATCAAAATTATTTAATTGGTGGTAAGAAGTGTTGGGGAAGCACAATGTAGCAGCCCAAACCAGACCAGGTACTGACTATTGAATATACCATCAGTTACTCATGTGCAAGTTCAAATTGAAGCTAAAGAAAATGAAAACAAGTCTACAGGAACTAGAAAGCAGGATTGGCCATCAACTTTTGAAATAAGAGCCCTTCAAAAACTTTATGAAAAATAGGATTACAGATTATGAATGTGGATACTAAAGACAAGGACAGAATGACAGCTGATGGGCACCATCATTCTAGGTCATCTTTTATGACTGTAATTTATTTAAAACGGCTGGTGCCTATGCCATGCCAGATGGTAAAGGTTTTAAAATTAGTTTTGCTATTAGGAGACTATTTCAATGGTGCAGACAGAAATGATTCATACTTAAACTAAGATTAGGACAATAGAGATGGAGACTAAAGGAAAAATATGAAGAAATTTTTATTGTTGACTAAGACATATTATCTGATTAGATATGGAGATGAGAGGATGGGAGAACTAAGAAAGCTGCTAGAGTTATGGTTAAATGGCTGATTTTTTTATATTATTAACAAAAGTAGAGAATATGTAGAAGACTATGATGGATAAGTAAAAAGAAATAATTTATTTCCATTTAGGGCACTACTGCTACAGTTTCTCCTTTAATTTTATGTTCAACTAAAATTGATTCACAGAAGTGTATTCAAGAAGGACTCAGAATTATATATTTCTTTGTTAAGGAATGTAAAAAACATGGCTGGCTGCTGTGTTTATATTTGAGACTGGTTAGTTGGGTATAAAATTTCTAGTGTATACATTTCATTTCTTTGAGAAGTTTATATGAGTATTTTTTTCCTATCTTCTTGCTCTGAAAGTTTCTCAGAAATGTCTAAAATATCATTTCTTTTTCTCATTCCTCCTTTTCTACTCCCTTCTAAGTAGGTCTATCTTATAATATTTTTTTCTCCAGATCACAAGATTTTGAGAGAAAAAGAAGCCTAATAAATAATTATGCCTGGAAAACAGATGTAAAGTGAAACTATGTCATGGTCATCTTACTTATAAATGACTTGGTCTCTCTTTGTCTACATGCTCATAAGTCTTTGTATTTGAAATATAATTACTTTATTAGGATGACTTTTGTTGTAAATTGTTCTAAGTAATTCTTTTCTGTGATCTAAGGTCTCATTTCAACATGCAAGTTCAAGCCTTTATTTCTAGAAACTCCTCGTAAATTTTAACATGAAAATATATTTTCTATTTATTCATTTTATTATTTTTGATCGAAGCATCAGGTATACATATGCTATGTCTTTATTTTTCATTGTTGTTGTTGTTAAGCGCCTTTGAGTCAAGCACCACTCAAAGTGACCCTATGAACAAAAGACCTGAACCCTGTTCTATAACTATCATTGTTTCTCTAAGTTTATAGAGTTTCCAGAAAAATGTCCTTTAGGAAATGGATGCCACTCCTGCTTCCAATGCTGTCTTAATCTGGGAGCCCCACCAAACACAGTCCACCATGAGTAACTATTCTGGCATTTGACACCCCAGTGGTGCAGCATTCAACAACACAGAAACCCCAAGTTACATCAGCACAGCAAATTGACAGACCAGTGCTGTATGACTTAGAAGAATGTTCCTTCCAAACACAACTAAAGGCCTGCCCATCAGTTCCTGATTGAGTCTAAATAAGAGGCTTCCAGCCCACAGCTCATTGTTCACTACATGCAGTAAATCCAATCACCTCACATACAATTGTGAACAAAATAAAAAACAACCAAACAATAGGTACCCAACCCTCAATCCAAACAAAAGAACCCATATTCCATAATGCAACTGCTTCACACATGAGCCTCCAAACTGGAAACTTAGTCAAGCCACAACCAACTTTTAAATACAAAGGACTATTAAATACACCAGGTACTGATTGACTCTAAACAAGAAGCTTCCAGCCCACAGTTCATTGTTAGCAACTTCCAGTAAATCCAATTAGCTCACAAATAACTGTGAATGAAATAAAAAACAACCCAACAGTTCACACCCAACCTTCAATGAAAACAAGAAAATCCACATTTCAGAATCCAACCGCTTTATACATTTATAAAATTCTTGCTAACTCTTCATTTCTAACTCATTGCGGTTAAGTTGAATCTGACTCGGAGCTGACCTAATAGCAGGTTTTTGAAGGCTATAAATCACATGGAAGGAAAGTGCTTATCTTTCTCATATAGAAGCACTGGTAGATTCAAACCACCAGAGAGACCCGCCTTTGAATTAGCAGTGCAACTCCCTATAGACTATGTCACTAGAGCTTCCTTCTCAACTGTGAGTACATCTCTGTTGTACACATTATTTTCCTCACTCTTTCCCACTTTCTATTCCTTCTAGTGTTGGTTTGGGGGTTTGTTTTTTTTATACTTCTTTTATAAACTGTGCCAAGTTATTTCTCAACTCTTTTAATTGTACTGTTTATTTTCCTTGAGCTGCTGCATCTCTGCTTCAAGGTATTGTTTTATTATTATTAAGACATTACACTTTATTTAAATTAACATATTCTCGTGTTGAATTTTTTTCTAGGAAGTGTTACTTTTCAGTTATTTTATTATTATACTATCATAATATTGATCTATCCCTCTGAATATAGGTATGTTGTTGTTGTTGTTGTTAGGTGCCGTCAAATCATAGATGACTCATAGCAACCCGATGAACAAAAGCCCTGAACACATATAACTTCCATCATTTCTTTATGTTCATAGAGTTTCTGGAGGCAAGCTATTGGGAAGTGGATGCCACTCCTGCTTCCAAGCTTGTTTTAATTTGAAAGTTCCATCAAACACTGTCCACCATGGACAACCCTTATCTCATTTGACACATCAGTGTCACAGTGTTTAACATCACAGCAACTGTGAGTTACCTCTGTGTAGCAAATTGACAGACCAGTATTATACTACTTAGAAGACTGTTTGACTAAAAACAATTAAAGCCAAGCCCAGAGCAGTAGGCCTGAGGGCCCAAATGTCTTTTTAAATACAAGGCTAAATCTAGTCAGCCCACACTCAGTTGCAAGCAACAGTCCCACTCAAGCCTCAGCCAAAACAGAAAACACACCTTTGTAGAATCAGCTGCACCACTCATATAGGTATAGTTGCATATGAAAGTTGAACAATGGCTAAGGAAGATCACCTTAAACTAGATGGGTTTGAATTATAGGGATGGTGAAGAGTACAGACTATTCCATCAGATTCCAAAAGAACAACAAACCTGCCTTGGAACAGTGCAGCTATGATACTCCTTAAAAGAAAGTGTAGTGAGACTTTGTCTCACATACTTCGGCCATGCTACCAGGAGGAGCCAGTCCTTAGAAAAGGACATCATGCTGCGTAAGGTGGAGGGTGAGAGAAGGAGGAGGACCTCAATAAAGTGGATTGGCTGTATTCCTATGGAGCACAGTGGCTACAAGAATGAATTTAGCTATGGTAAAAATCGTGAAGTTGGTGCAAGACTGAGCAAGGTTTTGATCTGTTGTACTAAGTCTCTAGGAGTCAGAGGCAGCACAACGACACTTAAGAACCTCAACATATATGTTTATATATTTTTAATATTTGTCTTTAATGAAAATGAATTTTCCCTGAATCAGCCATTTGCTCAAGGTTTGAGAAGGAAAAATCCAAGACTATGCTCTGAGTTAGCAAGAACTACTATTTCGGAGTTGTGGGCATGTGTATACGAGAAAGAAGAGAGGGGAAAGGATAGACTCTGAATTTTATTAATAGGGCTAAATGAATCAATATCTGTGCAAATGCTAAATAGTAAAATGCAATTCATACTGTTTTCCCTCACTGCTTGATCGCTTCTTAGAAATTCAGCATATTTTGGTAAGTCTCTTTAACTCTGCTACTGTGCTTCATCTTTCTAAAAAATGATGTACAAAGACACACCCTTCAATCAGACTACATGCTCCTTCCAATCATTTCAGAAAAGATATTATTATTGGGGCCCTGAGAACAGTCACGCTATGACTGTGTTCTTTGTTAGCATCTGAACCATCCATCCATTCCTAGTATCCCTGCTTGACTTTCACTGACACTGCTAGCAGTTCCTTATAAATTGCAATTTGCTCTACAGGAGAAAGATGAGCAATCTCCACCTATGCGACTTAAAGCCTCTGAAAACCCAGTGGCGGGTCAGCTATGAGTCAGTTCCAACTCAATTTTTATACATAACAGCAACATGCTGAGAATACTAAACTTTCAGTCTTTGTGCTGTGGAGTAACGGAAAGAATGTAAGCATTGGAAGCCAGCAGATCTGAGTTCAAATCTCACCTCCACTTGTTACTATAACTGTTGGACAATAAATAAATAATCTTTTTAAACTCAAGCTTCTCCATTTGTTAAACGATAAAATATTTATGTGAAGATTCATTTCCTTCCAAGACTACTGTAAAATTGAAATAAAATACTGATATGAAAGAGGCAGAACCAATAAATTGTTCAACCCTTTGCATTCTTGGCTGCTGGTGCCAAGAGTGTTGATTGTGGAGGCGAGCAAGCTGAAATTATTAACAAGGCCAATCTCTTCTCCATCAATCATGGTGTTGTCAGTTTGCCCAGTAGTGAACATCTTTGTCATCTTCATGTTCAGCTTCAATCTATATTGAAGACTGTAGTCCTTGACCTTCTGGAGCAAATGTTTCAGGTCCTCCTCAGATCCTGCAAGCAAGATAGTTGTTGTTGTTATGTGCCGTCGAGTCGTTTGCGACTCATAGCGAACCTATGTACAACAGCCCTAAACCCTGCTCTATCCTGTGCCAATCGCATTGCCTCTTACACACCCATCCCGATTATCCCAGTCACTGAATCAATCCACCTCATAGAGGGTCTTCCCCTCCTGCGCTGTCCCTCTACTCTACCCAGCATGATGTCCCTCTCCAAAGACCTGTCTCTCCTTGCAACATGTCCAAAGTATGTCAGACAAAGCCCCAGAATCTTTGCCTCCAAGGAGTAGCCTGGTTTAACCCTCTCTAGGATGAATCTGTTTGTTTTCTTGGCAGTCTATGGTACATTCAATACTCTTCTCCAGCACCACAGCTCAAAAGTGTCAACTCTCCTTCTGTCCTCCTAGTCATTGTCCAGCTCTCTGATGCATAACAAGTGACTTCAAAGACCATGGCCTGTATCAGGCGCACCTTCGTCTCCAAAGAGACACCGTTGCTCTTGAGTACTTTAGAGAGATCCCTAACAGCAGACTTTCCCATCGCAATACCTTTTTTATTTCCTGGCTGCTGGTGCCAAGAGTGTTGACTGTGGAGCCAAGCAAACTGAAGCGGTGAACAATTTCAATCTCTTTGCCATCCATCCTGATGCTACCAATTGGTCCAGTGGTGAGAATCTTTGTCTTCTTGACATTGAGCCTCAGTCCATACTGAAGGCTGCAGTCCTTGACCCTCTGCGGTAAGTGCATGAGGTCCTCCTCAGTTTCAGCAAGCAAGGTTATGTCAGCTGCATAACGCAGATTGTTGATAGATCTTCCACCAATCCTAACGCCATGTGTCTCCTCATAGAGCCTAGCCTCTCAGATAATCTGCTCTGCATACATGTTGAAAAGTATGGAGACAGGATGCATCCCTGGTGTACACCCTTCCCAATTTTGAACCATTCAGTGTTGCCCTTCTCTGTTCTGACGACTGCCTTTTGGTCCAAGTACAGGTTTCGCATTAGCACAATTAAATGTTCTGGGATTCCCATTCTTCTCAGAGTCAGCCACAGTTTGTTATGATCCACGCAGTCAAATGCCTTTGCATAGTCAATGAAACACAGATAGACATTCTTCTGGTATTCTCTGTTTTCAGCTAAGATCCATCTAACATCGGCTACAATATCCCTAGTACCACGGCCCCTTCTAAACCCAGCCTGGACTTCTGGCAGTTCTCTGCTGATGTACTGTTCCAGTGGTTTTTGGATAATCTTCAGTAGAATCTTGCTTGCATGTGAAATCAATGATATTGTTCTGTAGTTTCCACACTCAGTTGGGTCACCCTTCTTTGGGATGGGAACAAATATAGATCTCTTCCAGTCAGTTAGCCAAGTGGCTGTTCTCCAGATTTCTTGGCACAACTTGCTGCGCACATCCACAGCAGCATCCGTTAGCTGAAATATGTCAATTGGTATACCATTTATTCCGGAGGCCTTATTTTTTTGCTATTTCCTTCAAAGCAGCTTGAACTTCTGCCTTCATCACCATAGGTTCTTGCTCAAATGTTATTTCATGAAATTCTTCTGTATCTGCCAATTCCTTTCTATACAGTGACTCAGTATATTTCTTCCATCTTCTTTTGATACCTCTTGGCTCATTTAACATTCTGCCTAAAGCATCCTTGATTGTAGCAACTCAAGGTTTGAATTTGTTCTTCAGTTCCTTGAGCTTAAGAAATGCTGAACGAGTTCTGCCCTTTTGATTTTCTGACTCTAGTTCCTTGCACATATCATTGTAATATTTTGCTTTGTCATTCCGAGCTGCCTTTTGGAATCTTCTGTTCAGCTCTTTAGTGTCTTGAATCCTTGCTGTGCTTTGGCTTCTCTATGTTCCAGTGCAATCTTCAGAGTTTCTTCTGACATCCAATTTGGTCTTTGCTTCCTCGTCTGTCTTTGTAATGACCGTTTTCACTCTTCCTGGATGATACATTTAACATCCTCCCACAACTCATCTGGTCTTCGCTCATTAGTGTTCAAGGCCTCAAACCTGTTCCTGAGATGATTCTGAAATTGAGGTGGGATGAAATTAAAGTCATATTTTGGCTCCTGTGGATTCGGTTTAATTTTCCTCGGCTTCAGCTTGAACTTGCAAATGAGTAGTTGGTGATCTGTTCCACAATCAGCTCTGGGCCTAGTTTTCACAGTTGATATTGAGCTTCTCCAGGGGTTTTTTTCACAGATGTAATCGATCTGATTCCTATGCATACCATCAGGTGAAATTCATGTGTATAACCTGTGTTTGTGTCTCTTAAAAAATATGTTTGCAATGAATAAGTCATTGATTGTGCAAAATTCAATCATTCTAGATTGTACCATATGCATAATGTGGGTTGTTGATGAGTCTTCCTCTAATTTGGATGCCACATTCCTCCTCATAAAGTCCAGCTTCCTGAATAATCTGTTCTGAATATAGATTGAAAAGATATGGAGACACACACTCCTTTTCTGGTTTTGAACCATGTAGTGTTTTCCTTGCTCTGTTCTGAAGGTTGCTTCCTGGACCAAGTATAGGTTTTGAATGAGCACAATCAATTGTTCTGGGATTCCCATTCTTCTAATGGTTAGCTACAATTTGTTGTGATATACACAGTCAAATGCCTTTGCATTGTCAATGAAACACAGATCCACAATCAACACTCTTGGTACCAACAGTCAAGAAAGAAAGAAGAAAAAAAAGACATTGTTATAGGGAAAGCTGCTCTCAGGGACTTTTCAAAAGTGCTAACAATCAACAATGTCAGTCTGGAGGCTAAGGTATGCCTGATTCAGGCCATGATCTTCATAATCACTTGCTATGCATCAGAGAACTGGACAATGACCAAAGATGATAGAAGAAAAATTGATATATTTGAGTTGTGATGCTGGAGAAGAGTATTAAACATGCCATGGACTGCCAAGAGAATAAACAGGTTTATCGTGGAGACGGTGACAGAGCAGAGTTCAAAACTATTGTGCATAGGGTTGCATAACAATAACATATAACAACAACAACATGCATTCTTACTTATTTCTCCTTAACTCTTAGGATCAAAGTTAGTGAAATGAGGCAAGGACTGGGAGGAAAGAATGTTAGAGAAAGATACCAGTGGGATAAAGAAGATAGAAAATCCTGTTAAGGGTCAAGGTCAACAAAATAGCTAAGACCATATCCTACCCAATTAAAAGCAGGGAACAGACAGCATTGAAGCTCAGCATCTCAAAGCTTAACATGAATAGCAAAGACTGTCCCTGAAGCAAATTGATTAGTATTTTAGTCATGTGAGAGACTCATCATGGGACCAATGATGTCAGGAACAAGTAAGAACCCCTACCACATTTTAAACTCCCTGTAACATCATCCCATTGGCCCACACTCAAGCATTAAAACATGTCCAAATGAGGAAGCAAGTTATTTAAATTAACTAATACCCTTATGACGTGGCACCTCCTTCATTTTCATTTTTTAGAGTGATCCTTTCTTCTCTCTGTAACCTAACTATCTTTACATTCTATCCTCTGTTCCTTTTCAATGGAGAATGACTCATTCCCCCATGAGGGATGTAACTAATGTTAAGTCCTCACCACTCCTTTTAGTGGAGAGTGACTTGCTCTTCTCTCTAGAATGCATCTCTGTTAATAAATTACCTTTCCATTCACATACTCTCCTGTCTCCTTGCCTTTCCTCTTGGTAAAACGGATGTCCCTTCAAGTTCATATGCTTTAACAGAGTGCTTGGCCATGCTGGGACTACTTCAAGCAAGACAAACAACAGCTCTTTTAAAGGAGCTCTGATAGACTATTGACAAGAAGCTGTGCTGCAATCCCGAAGGCACATGGTTCAAGACCACCAGCTGTTCTGAGGGAGAAGAATGGGCAATCTCCTTGAGTGTGATTAACTGCCTTTGAAAACTCACCAGAGGGTCAGCTATGGATTGATTCCAACGCTATATTCACAACAACATGATGCTTGTTGTAGGCTAAAAACATCCTTTTTAAAAGTCCACTAAAATTGTGTCACTCCTGTAGCTCAGACATTGTCCCCTTTAGTCTCTCTTATCCGGTTTCATTCCTTAGTCAGATGAGGAATACTGAAGCCAGGATATCACCTGCATGGTAACAAGCCACTGCCCTGGAATTGCTGCCCACTCAACAATCCTACAGGATAGGGCAGAATTATCCCATAGGGTTCCCAAGGCTGCATCCTTACTGAAGCAGATTGCTACATCTTAGTGCTTCAGAGAAGGTGGTGAGTTAAAATTGCAGATCTTTTTTTAGCAGCCAAGCATTTTGACCACTGTACCACCATTAAAAAAACATACTGCTGTCAAGTTGGTTCAGAACCATAGCAGCTCTCCATGAGATTTCTCTTTACTGGAGAAGCTCGACCATCTTTAGCCTGAGGACCTGCTTATGTACTTACACTCTCAGCCTTTTTAAGTCAGCAGCTCAACATGGTTACGCTCAATACAACTAGGACTCTTTTTTAAAAAAAATTATTATTCATTTTCATGAAAGTTTACAGAGACTGTGAATTTCCATTCATTCATTGTTGCACTTTTCTCCCTGTCTACCCCTCCCTCCTCCCAATTCACTCTTCTCTTTGAAAAGTAAAAGGAAAATTGTTTTATTGTTATACAATCCCTCCACCCAAGTCCATTCCACTATGCAGCCTTCATTCTGGACTCCTGTCATGATGATAACACCTAATTACATCTCCCTTTTAAGCAGTTTTCTCCCTCATCTGTTTCAATGCAGTATAGATTATTTATCCCATCTTTCTCACAACTAGGACTCTTAGGTCACCACTCAAACTCACTGCCATCTAGTTAGTTCTGCCTCATAGTGACTTTCCATCAGGTTTCTGAGATTGAAAATCTTGATGGACTGCCAGCCTTTCTCCTCCAAGCGTCTGGTGGATTCCAAGCATCTGAGAAGCAGAGCCTTTTGGTACCAGCACACTGCACTAGCAGAGATTGGGTGAAAATGAACAAGTGTGTCTCTGGAATCCTACCTATCATTCTTTCCTTACAACTCCTCCCTGGCAAGAAGAAAGCAAGGATTATTAATTAATTAGTCAGTGTTTTTGAAACAGAAGATAGAAGTACTGAGTGTGAAAAAGCATCATTTACATCACAATACAAACATTGGCTGCCCTTCCAAGTGGATCTACTTACAAGGTAAAGGAGTCCTAATAGATGTGTTCCTGTCATTCTCAAGTCAACAAGGGAGTCTTGGAAAAAGCATGTGTCTGCTGCCATGCTATAGTCATTGTTTTGCCGTAGGTGGGCATTTCTGGAGTGGTAATGTTAGGAATAATCCTTTCATAGTCACGACAAGAAGAAGCTGCTGAAATGATATAAAAATATTTCCTAATTGAAAACGACAAACAACCTTAAATTTCCTCTAGTAAGTCTTACTAGGGAGAACAGAATCTGACCTGTTTTTGTCTCACATAGTGTGCTCAGACAGATCTTGGCATGAGGTGATCCTCCAGTGGCCTTTTGAGACTGTAAATCACAGGGGAGAAAGTTATCCATCTTACTCCCTCTGAACACTGGTGGATTCAAACCACCAGAGATTAGCCCTTGGTTAACAAGAAATTCCCTATGTACTATATCCAGAGCACTCCTGGAATAAAAGAAAGAGAAAGAGAGAGAGGGAGGAAGAGAATGAGGAAGAGACGGAAGGAAGGAAGGAAGGAAGGAAGGAAGGGAGGGAGGGAGGGAGGGAGGGAGGGAGGAAGGAAGGCCAAACAAAACCCCCCTCATTCCCTTCGACTCAAAACTTAGAACTAACTGACCATCCAGTGGCTTTTTGGAGGCTGTGAATGACCTGGGAGGAAGTTGCTCACTTTTCTCCAGTGGATCAAAAATTCTAGAGAGGTGTCAATTTGGGGGTGCACCACCCTATGGGCCTCACCATCAGAGCCTGCTGGAATGGAAACCTATTGTTGTTGTTAGGCACACTGAGTCAGAACTGATTCATAGCTGACCTTCCAAAAGGTTTTCTAAATTATAAAGGAAGGGCTAGCCTTTCTCATGTGCAGCAGCCGGTGGATTTGAACTGTGTACCTTTGGATTAGTCGACCAACTCATTACCCAGAAGGCCACAGAATTAGGAAAAGAAAGTAAATTTTGAATTGATAAAAGTATTATTTCTCAAGTTAGTTAGAGTTCAAAGACCCCTGAGAAGGAAGTATGACATCTTGGCAGAGGGGTTGGGAGTTGTAGATGGCCACTACCCACGTCCAGTATTTGAGACTCTGTGGTTCTGGCATTTCAGCAAAACGGAATTGTCCATCACTGTAAATTAATGTTAGTACTGAATTTATTTGTCTTACAGTTTTGTTGCAGTTTTACCCTACATATTGTTTTTTCTCAAAGAAGCATACGTAAATGCATAAGGAACTTAATCTTATATTTTAATGGTGTAGAAATGTTAATATAATTTTAAAATCAATGTCAGGAATACCATAGGCTTTTAAGTATTTTCCCCATGATTTCATTTAAATTTGAGAAGCACTGGACTATGGGAACAAAAAAAAAGGAGCAAAAGGTTTTGTCGTTTGCAAACAGGATCATCATTCTTTGAGTAATCGAGACTTGGCTAAATGTTGATGCCTATGTTCTGCAGTTCAGCATCAATAAAAGAAATCTACTTCTATTGTGCCAATATTTCATTTTTGCCTCTGAATTATGTTCACATCCACAAATCCCAGCCAAGAGCCTATTGAATAATTGTCCCCACATGTAACATTTTCCTAGTGATGTTTTCCTTTCCTTGGTTCTATGAAATAAATACAGAAATGTGCTTCTAATTATTAACAGAACCACCTGGTAACTATACCATATCCTCTCAATATTATGACTCATTGAGTACATAGTTCAGTAGAATGCAGAATCATCTTTGATGCTATCCAAGAAAAAAATTAATTAGTATGACCTCACATAACACAGGCTCACCTATAACCAAGGTGATCATATTTTGGAAGGCAGCAAGAAGAACTTAAGACTTAACCAGGATGAATATATCTGAAACTGTTGTTGCTTGGGAAAATTCTGAATATAGAAAAGTTCTTTAGCAAAAGCCAAAAATGTTACCCACTAGGCGATACTCTAGTGCCTTCACTTATCTTTGAGAAGTTATCTCTGTTATCTTTGTTTCTGCACAGGCTAACTGAAGCCAAGAATTTATTGCCCCCTTATATTCCCAGAGTGTACAAGAGGTGAGTAAAAACTCAAACGAGCTCTTCTGGGAAAATTACCCTTGACTTTGCTAGAAAACCAGAAAGAAATCTCTTCCTGTGTGAGAGTTTTTGAAAGCCAACCCTTAATCTAGATTTGTCAGGGTTGGCATACTGATGATAGAGGAGTTGGCATGCCCAGAAGCTTGGGGAAATGCTCCTATGACAGGCTAATTTTCAGTTTCTATACTAACTTTTATTTCTTTATTTTTATAAAATAAATAATATTTTATTATCCCAAGGCCCCAAGTTTTTTTGTTGTTGTTGTTAGGTGTGTTGACTGCAACTCAGTGATGCTATGAAAAGTAACAGATCAGACCCTTGTCCTACACTGCACCCTCTTCATGATCTCCACCATGATTAACCCCACTGTTGCAGTTCCTGTTAAAACTCCTCAAGTTTATGAGCCTATGCTAAATTGCATGACACTTTTCCACTGGCTTTCCTTTTACGAGTGTGTATGTATGTGTGTGTGTGTAGAATATATAAAATATATACAAAAGTTTTTCCTTCTCTTTTACACATACACACACATATATTTGCACACACATGTATATTTGCACACGTATCTATTTGCACATACATATTTGAGCATATATATGTATTTGCTTTTAAAAATGTCATGGCCTCTTCTTAACCAAGCCCACACATTTGGCAGTTCTCTGTTGATTTTCTGTTCCATGAGATAGATTGACTTGGTGACTGGGGTAATGGGAGTAGAGTTGTTGGAGACAATGACGTTATCTCCAGATAGAGCAGGGTTCATAGCTGTTGTACTATGAGTCACTATGAGTCACAAGTGATTCAATGGTGCTTAACAAAACCTTTTCAAAATACATCATAGAGAGCTGAGCGGCAGTGGAGGGAGAAACTAGCATCACAAAAGTGACTAGAGGCCTGAGCCACCATATCAAGGGTTGGCTGGGGGAAGGGGCGAGGGAAGTACTGACCAGATAAGGCTGGAGCCGGGAGGCGGTAGAAGTGGATGCTAGTGGAAGAGCATGGTGGGGAGACAGAAACAAGTCACAAATGCCAAAGGAGGACGGACCAACACAGAATTGGGTACTTTTAATGGGGAAGTGTCTTTAATCTGATCTTTGGGTAAAAGATTATTTGTCAGATATTGCTCTAAAACGGAGCATCCAACTAAGGCAGACCAGGGAGAAAGATTGGCCATCCACTTCCAAAATAACAGACCTTCAAAAACTCTATGCACATAAAGTACACTTAAAATTAGACTGTAAGATATGACAACTAAGGTTGAGTCTTCTGGTTGGCAAACACAAAGGAGAAAGAACAGTTAGTTGTAAGCAGACACTAATGACAGGCACATGGAATGTGAGAAGCATGAATGTCGGAAAATAGAATATTGTTAAGAAAGAAATGGAATACATAAATATTGATATATAAGGCATTGCAAAATATGATGGATTGGCATGGGACATTTACATTTTGAACCAGGCAACCCTACAATCTACTAAGCTACAAAAAGATGATGGGAAAAGAGGATTGCATGCATAGTTAAAAGATCATTTTCAGGTCCATCTTGAAATATAATATTGTGAGTGACAGGAGAATATATGCACAGAAAGAATATCTGTTCATACCACCATAATTCAAATATACACACCAAAAACCTAAGCCAAAGATGAGGAAATCTATGATATCTACCAACTTTTGCAATCAGAAATCAATTGAGCATGCAACCAGGATGTACTAATAATTATGGGTGACTGTAATGGAAAATTGGGAACAGAGAAGAGGGTTGAGACATTTGCATAGCGCAGGTTATTGATGAGTCTTTCCCCAATCCTGATGTCCATTTCCCCTCATAAAGTCTAGCTTCCCAAACTATCTGTTCTGCAAACAAATTGAAAAAGTATGCATCCCTGACATGCTCCTTCCCTAATTTTGAACCATACAGTGTTTCCTTGCTCTGTTCTAAGGATTGCTTCCTGGTACAAGTGTAGGTTTCACATGAGCACAATCAAGTTTTCTGGGATTCCTATTCTTCTCAAGGTTGTGATCCACACAAATGCCTTTGCATAGTCAATGAAACACAGATAGACATTCCTCTGGTACTCTTTGCTTTCTGCCAAGATACATCTGATATTGGTGATAATGTCTCTAGTGCTACAACCTCTTTTAAACCCAGCTTGTATTTCTTGTAGTTCTCTGTCAATGTATTGTTCTAGTCATTTTTGGATAATTTTCAGCATGATTTTGTTTGTGTGTTATTAATGATATTGTTTGTTCATTTTCATCCTCTGTCAGCTCACCTCTTTTTGGAATGGGAATAAATATGGATCTCTTCCAGTCAGTTGGCCAGGTGCTTGTCCTCTAGATTTCTTGGCACAACCTGGTGAGCACATCCAACGACTCGATGGCACATAACAACAACAATATGTCTTTCTTAACAATATCCAACTTTCCTACATTTATGCTTCTCATATTCCATGTTACAATCATCAGTGTCTGTTTGCAATTGTTCGTTGTCCTTTGTGTTTGCCAACCATAGGGCTCAGTCTCAGGTGCCACATCTGCTAGTCTACTTTAAGTGTGCTCTATTGTACATAAGCTTTTCAAAGACTTGCTATTTCAGAAGTGGATGCCCAATCCTTTCTAGTATGTCTTAGTTTAGATTCTCAGCTTTAGAACAACATATGACAGACAAGCATTATACTGAAAGGAGCAGATTAAAGATACTTCCCCACTATAGAAGTAACCAATAGATTCAGTGTCGCCCCAACCCCTTGGCATGTTTGTCTTGTCCCATCCCCTTCCCTACTCCACCAGCATCCCCTTCCACTCCTGCCTACCCCATCCAGCACCTCTCTCCAGCGAGCCCTTTTCATGATGGCTAAGACCTCAAGTCATTTCTGTGTTGCCTCACACCTTGTGCTACTGTAGATCCCTTATGCATCTACCGATCTCCCTTACGTTTTTCGTTTTGTTAGTTGGTGTCAAGTCAAGCATGACTCAAAGTGACCTG
This sequence comes from Elephantulus edwardii, assembly GCF_000299155.1. Classification (NCBI taxonomy): domain Eukaryota; kingdom Metazoa; phylum Chordata; class Mammalia; order Macroscelidea; family Macroscelididae; genus Elephantulus; species Elephantulus edwardii. Next base: position 12,234,008 of record NW_006399788.1, on the reverse strand, counting down.
AAGAACAACAGACCTAAACTCTGTACTATCCTGTGCAATCCTCATACTTCCTTACACACTACAGCCCACTGCAGCAGTCACCATTTCAATCCACTTGGTTGAGGGTCTTCCTCTCCTTCACTGACCCTCCACCCTTACAAGCATCCTGAATCTCTCCAAAGAAAAGCCCCTCCTAGCAACATGTCCAAAGTATATGAGGTGAAGCCTCATCATTCTTGCCTCCAAAGAGCACTCTAGCTACACCATCTCCAAGACATATTTGTTTGTTCTTTTGGTCATCCATAGGATGTTCAGTGTTCTTCTCTAACCTCCAGCTCAAAGACATCAATTCTTCTGTCATCAAAAAGACCATGACCTGAATGAGACACATCTTAGTCCTTAAGTTGTAATCATTACTCCTCAATTTGGAGAGGTTCTCAACAGCAGAATTTCCCAGTGCGATGTATCTCCTTATTTCCTCACTGCTGGCGCCAAGAGTCTCTGAGTCCAACTCCCAGGTACCAGCTTTAAGGAAGGCTTTCTGTCCGAGTCAGCACTGGTGAAAAATCCTTGCCCTTGAGCTTCTGCTCTAGGTCCACCTTCTTGTGACCTATTGTTTCTACTCTTCTGTTTGTAGCACACTGCTGTTATAGAAGGACAATTTCTCAGGTGATGGTGATGTTTCCTTAGCTCTTGTATGCTGGCATTGTTTACTTGGCCCAAGGGCCTGCAGCTCTCAGGCCTGACATTTATTTGTGTTGGATCCCTTGTCTTGCTTTGAACCCTGACTGTCAACAAAGCCTTGCGGAATTTGAAGCTGCCTACTGCTTTCTGGACATTATATGGACTTTTCTTGGTATGTGTTGGGCCATTTTTATTGTGTCTGCATAGGTTGTTGACAGTTCTTTGTCTTTAGGACATTAGTTGTCCATTGTTTGCAGGCTTAAAGTGTTATTTCTATGGGGATGGGAACTTTCTCTATTGGAAATCCTTTCTGGGCCTTTGGGGCAGGAAAGTTTACCTTTCCTAAATTTCTGCAAATCTGCTTTGGTCTTCAGTGCAGCCCTGTAGTAATCTCACCTTATTGTACCATCTTCTGAAGTTTATTGCCCAGATTTGTCTACAGAGTGGCTCAGCCATGTTCCCAACCTGGAGCAGTTTCTGTCCAGGAGGGTGACAGGTAATTCTCTCCCAAGCACTTCTATTTACTGGTTCTAGTAGTAAGTCTCTTGCCTGAATGCAGCCCCCTCTCTACAATTCTAGTGTCCTCTTTGGTCCTTGGGCTGGCTCCAGTGGTGACCACATATTCTACCTGGAGCTGTTTCTCTCCTGGGGAGTTGCAAACCTCCTACTCCCCAGCACCAAAATGTGTTAACTCTAAAAGTGAGTCTCTCACCTGATCGCAGCCCCTTTTCCTGAAGTCTACTGTTTTCCTAGGTCTGCAGAGTGGTACAATCATGTTCTCTAACTGGGGCAGCTTCTGTCCAAGGAGGTGGCAGGAAGGTCTGGGAGCAAGTCTCTTCCCTGACTCATCCCCTTCTCCTGAAGTCTATTGTCTTGTTTTGATCTATGGGCTGGCCCCATGATGGTCAGGGAACTGCATCAAGTAGTAGTTTCCCTCCTGGGTGGTTGTAGGCCCCTCACTACCCAGCACTTCTATGTGCTGGCTCTGAAGGTAAGTCTCTCCTTATGATGCTTTTTAAAAAGTAAGAATGACAGGAAGTGGAAGAAGAAAAAGGAAATAGAGAACTGGTCTTAAAACAAGGATCAACAAAAGGATCTGCTAACATCACAGTCCATGGAATAAAGTGCCATGCTGAAGAAAAGTTCAGTTCAGTGAATTCTCAGAGGCCTTAGGCACAGGAAGGAGAAGTCAAAGAGAAATATGAAGTAACACCAAGATTCTATCCTGTAGGACTTAGTTAGATGGAGGAATGTGAGGGGGGGCTGTTCCTTTGTGAGAACCTAGAAGACATGATTGATAGCATCAACTTCTGGCAAACAACAGCAGAACGTGGAGTCTCACCTTGACATTCATCAGAGTGGCAGAGGAGAAGGAGCCTGTGGCAGTGGCAGCAGCTGGAGGAGGCAGGGAAGGAGCAAAGGAGACATAGCATCTTAAGCAAAATGCCCTAGGTCCCTCCAGCAAGCTCTGAGTTGCTTTCTGCCTAGTAGAAGACTATGCTGGGAAGAGAGGGGATAAAGCAGGGAAGGGTAACCGAATATTTTTTTTTTAAAAAATCAAAGACTTCAACAATAATAACATAGAAAATAATATAAATACTTGAGCATCTTTGTTTAAGGAAAGGACTTTTTTTATGGCATAAACAGTTAGCACTTAACCTAAAGGTTGGCAGTTTGAACATAATTAAAGCTCTTTAGCAGAAAAGGCCGGCTATCTGCTACTGTAAAGATTACAACCTAGGAAACTCAATGGGGCAGCTGTGTTCTGTAACACATGGAGACTTCATGAGTTGGAATTGGACTTGACAGTGAAGGGTTTATTTTTGTGTTTTTCTCAATGATGCCTAGTAGTGCCAGTTCTATATGACAGGTTTTAACTGTTGATTATCACTTCCCATGCCAGTTGCCTGTGTTTCGGACTGTTGCAAATATTTGTTGCCTCGAGCCAGGTTGTTTTTTTTTTTATTGTTAGGTATTGTCCAGTCTATAACAGAATGAAACCGTGCCCCATCCTGTGCCATTCTCACAAACTCTACTGTGCTTCATAAGCCCATTGTTGCAGTCACTGCATGGAAGGCAGCTCTTCTCAAGTACTGAGTGCCTCCAAATTCCAGAATCATCTTCTACCAAGAATAAGCAAACAATCTCCTGACTATTTATAGGATTTTCAAGAACCCATTGGATGGTGAAGAGATTGAGATAGTTAACAGTTTTAGTTTCCTTGGTTCCACAGTCAATGCTCTTGATAACAGCAGCCAGGAAATCAGGAGACAAATTGCATTGGGAAAGTCAGCTGTGAGGGACCTCTCAAGAGTACTGAAGAGCAACGACACCAGGCTGGAGACTAAGGTGTACCTGATCCAGGCTATAGTCTTTGCAATTACGTGCTATGCATCGGAGAGTTGAACAGTGAATAGGGATGATAGAAAGAGAATTGATGCCTTTGAGCTGTGGTGCTGGAGAAGAGTGTTGAATATACCGTGGACTGCTAGGAGAAGAAACAGGTTTGTCCTGGAGAGGGTGAAGCCAGAATGCTCCTTGGAGTCAAGGATTCTGAAGCTTCATCTGAAATACTTTGGGCATGTTGCAAGGTGGGACTGGTCCTTGGAGAGGAACATCATGTTTGGGAGAGTGGAGGGACGGCAAAGGAGAGGAAGACCCTCAATGAGATGGATCGATTCTCTGAGTGGAGTGGTGGGAATGAGTGTGTCTGAGACGGCAAGGTTGGCACAGCATAGAACGGCATTTGGGGCTGTTGTACATAGGGTCGCTATGAGTTACAAGTGACTCGATGGCACATAACAGCAACAACAGTTTTTCAAAAGTGGATAGCCAGTCCTTCTTCTTAGTCTGTCTGAGTCTGGAAGCCCCACTGAAATTTACCTACCATGGATGACCTCACTGCTATATTTGAAATTTCAGCAGCATAGCTTCTAGCACCATGGCCACTTGCAATATCTCACAGGCAAGGGCTAGTCCTGTAAATATGGTTCTCTATCAGGTTCTTTAGAGAACATAGCACAGGAGGAGGAGGCAGGTGAGCTGCAATGGAAGACCTTAGAATAAGTTCAAACTTTAGTTTGCCTAATTAGAAATTATGCAAATGTTTAAGCTCTCTGCAAAATGGGTACACTGATACCTCAGCAGTTATTGTAAAAATAAAATAATTTTTATCAAAATGCTTAGTATAGAGCTGAATGCCACATGGAGTAGCAGAATTAAATGCATTCCAGAGTGTAAGACTAGAAAGTAGTTCTGGGTGACAAATGAAGAAACTAGATTTTATTTGAAAGTGATTATGTTTTTTTCTGTTTTTACACATTGTAATTCATAGATACTTGTTGGTAAATATGAGAAAAACTTGGTAAAAAACATTAGACCAGAAGATATGTGGAATTAGATCAGAGGGGTTCTGTTCATTTTTATCACATCGTAAGACATGATAGAGCTCTGGTGGTCTACTAACAAGAAGTTGTACTGCCTATCAAAAGGCAGGAAGTTCGAGTTCACCAGCTGTTCTGAGGGAGAAAGATGAGCAATCTCTTTACAATTTACAGCTTCTAAAAACCTACTATACAGTCAGCTATGAGTAGATTCCAACGCTATGCCCGATAACAAGAAGACATGGCTTGGAAAGATAAAGCCAAATGGGTCAGGAGAACACCTATCACTGTCTCTTACTGTTGCTGTAACATAAGTACCACAAATGGACGGCTTTGACAGATTTATTTTCTCATGGTTTAGGACACTGGAAGTCTGATTTTTAGGTGCCATTCCTCAGGGGGCTTTCTTTGTGGGCCCTGATGGAAAGCCCTGGTGTCTTTTCCGTTTCTATTTCCAGATTCCGTCATGTGGCACGTTCTTCACGTAGCACAGTTTTTCTTCCTGTTTGGGCTGCCTTCTCTGTGGCTGACGTACACAGTCTGTGCTTTAAAACACACACACACACACACACACACACACAGAGAGAGAGAGAGAGAGAGCAAAATAAGTAAATAAGTTCTGGCCAGTTTTACTGAGTAATCTGTTCTTTTTATGACTTAAGGAACACCTTACAGTGATAAGGTCTCATTTAGAAAGAAAACTAGACTCCTCTACTGGAAGTGTCATCACAGATATAAAAGCTTTGGATTTACGGCACATACTTGGGAAATTACAATTCAATCCATGTCAGCGTGTATGGACTTGAGGGGATGGAAATTTTCTAATATTAGATTGGAATGATGGTGGTGCAACTTCAGTAAATAAACCAAAATTATTGAATTGTACACTTAAAACAAGTGCATTTTAGGGACTGTAAATGGCATTTCAATAAATTGTTTTTTTAAAAAAAGACCTTATATACTGTATGATTCCATTTATAGAAAACTCAAGAAGCTGCAAACTGATCTATGGTGACAGAAAGCAGATCAGTGACTGCCAAAGATGAGGGGAAGATTATAAGGAGCCTGGGGAGACCTGTGAGGGGATGGAGATATACTCTTTTGATTATGATGATGTTTTTATGGGTCTTTACATACGATGAGGAGCTCTAGTGAAGCAATCCCTAGGGAGTTGTACTTCTTCTTTTTTTAATTATTATTAAATTTTATTAGTTTTTTATGAACATTTACAGAGATTTTGGGTTCTCATTCATTCATTGTTGCACTGTTTTCTCTAGGGAGTTGTACTTCTAACCCCAGAGCCACACCTCTCTGGCAGTTCAAATCCACCAGCAGTTTCATGGGTGAAAGACAATCTTCTCCACATGATTTACAACCTTGGAAACCCAACAGAACATCAGCTGTGAGTCAGTTCCAACTCAATAGCAAGGAGTTGAGGTTTTCATATACAGATAGATGGGGTTTGTGTTTTGTGGTCTTTGGGTTTTGTTTTTTTTTTTTTTATTTCTACACTCTCGCTGGGCTGTACGAGGAAGAATGTGGCATCAGGATTGGTGGAAGAATCATCAACAACCTGCGTTATGCAGATGACACAACCCTGCTCGCTGAAACTGAGGAGGACTTGAAGCGCTTGCTGCAGAAGGTCAAGGACTGCAGTCTTCAATATGGATTGAAGCTCAGTATCAAGAAAACAAAGATTCTCACCACTGGGCCAATTGGCAGCGTCAATATGGATGGTGAAGAGATTGAGATAGTTAACAGTTTTAGTTTACTTGGTTCCACAATCAACACTCTTGATAACAGCAGCCAGGAAATCAGGAGACAAATTGCATTGGGAAAGTCTGCTGTGAGGGACCTCTCAAGAGTACTGAGGAACAACGACATCAGGCTAGAGACTAAGGTGTGCCTGATCCAGGCTATAGTCTTCTCAATTACGTGCTATGCATCGGAGAGTTGGATAATGAATAGGGATGATAGAAAGAGAATTGATGCCTTTGAGCTGTGGTGCTGAAGAAGAGTGTTGAATATACTATGGACTACTAGGAGAATAAACAGGTTTGTCCTGGAGAGGGTGAAGCCAGAATGTTCCCTGGAGTCAAGGATTCTGAAGCTTCGTCTGACATACTTTTTGGCATGTTGCAAGCAGGGACTAGTCCTTGGAGAGGGACATCATGTTTGGGAGAGTGGAGGGACGGCACAGGAGAGGAAGACCTTCAATGAGATGGATCGATTCTCTGAGTGGAGTGGTAGGAATGAGTGTGTCTGAGACAAAGAGGTTGGCACAGGATAGAACGGAATTTAGGCCTCTTGTACATAGGGCTGTTATGAGTCGCAAACGACTCGATGGCACATAACAACAACAACACTCTGAGATAGTCTACAGTAAGTCAAGGCAAAGGTTGGACTACACCAGCTGCCTTACAGTAGAAGGATGAGCAATCTCCTCCCATGAGATTTACTTCCCTTGATAACCCCTGGAGGGTCAGCTATCTGGTTGGTTCTGACTCAGCTGTACACAACAAAAGCAGCAAAAGTAACATACCTCAATAAATGGATTTTAAAAGAGACTCAAAAAGGGAAGATGGCAACGGTTTAAAATATGGATCAAGCAGGGTCTACACCATCTAGTGTGCTCCCCCATCATTCTGCTCTAGCCCAGGCTTCAGCCACTGTTGTTGTTGTTGTTGTTATTGTTAGGTGCCATCGAGTCATCTGTGATTCATAGTGACCCTATATACAACAGCCCTAACCCCTACTCTATTCTGTGCTAGTCATATTGTCTCTGACATACTTACACCCATTATACCCCAGTCACTGAATCAATCCATCTCATTGAGGGTCTTCCTCTCTTGCAGTGTCCCTCCACCCTCGCATCATGACATCCCTCTCCAAGGATTGGTCCCTCCTTGAAACATGTCCAGAGTGTGTCAGACAAAGCTTCAGAATACTTGCCTCCAAGGAGCAGTTTGGTTTAACCCTTACAGGATGAACCTGTTTGTTTTCTTAGCAGTCCATGGTATATTCAATATTCTTCTCCAGCACTATAGCTCAAAGACATCAATTCTCCTATAATCCCTAGTAATTGTCCAGCTCTCTGATGTATAGCAAGTGATTTCAAAGACCATGGCCTGTATCAGGTGGACCTTAATCTTCAGACTGACATTGTTGTTCTTTAGTACTTTGGAAAGGTCTCTGACAGCAGGTTTTCCCAATTCAATACATCTTTTAATTTCCTGGCTGCTGGTGCCAAGAGTGTTGACTGTGGAGCCAAGCAAACTAAAGCTGTTTACAATCTCAATTTCTTCACCATCCATCCTGATGCTGCCAATTGGCCCAGTGGTGAGAACCTTTGTGTTCTTGATATTGAGCCTCTATCCATTTTGAAGGCTGTAGTCCTTGACCTTCTGCAGCAAGTACTGCAGGTCTTCCTCAGTTTCAGCAAGTAGGGTTGTTTTATCTGCATAACACAGATTGTTGATGGGTCTCTAGAGAGTGAGAAAGAATGACAAAAAAATGCCCTCCCCTGTCGAAGGTAGACCAGAACACCTTTTCTACTCCATTCCTGTTCTCTTTCACATAGAGATGCCAGAAAGAATCTGTTTCACTGGACACACAGTGCCCATGCAACATTAGAGAGAAATTAAGGAAAACAATACAAGTTTTGCCTTCTGCCACCAGAAAGAATACCGACAGAGATGATGTCATTGTGTCCTTGCTTTGAATACCAGGGAATCAGTTTTTGTCTTGCAATTTTTCTCTCACTATAATACAAGCAGAACACACACACACACACACACACACACACACACACACACACTTCTTGAGCCAAGGGAGATAGCAAAGAACAAAGTCAGGGACAGAACGAGTCATTTTACTCACCAGTGACCAGCTCTGCCTGTTGTGCAGAGTATATGGGGGTGGAGAGGGCCACAAAGTTCTCTAACACTTTAAGCTGTGGAGCTCCAATAAGACAGAACTTTCACTGAAAAAGAGCACCCAGCTGTGCCCCCGGAAGAATTATTGAGTTGTGCACATGGTTAAGTGCTCAAAGGTTTGGCAATTCAAACTCAATCAGAAACATCTTGGAATTTGCTTCTGAGGTCACAAATTTGATAACCCTATGAAGTCATGATAGATAGAGAAAACATTGGCATTGTTAATGATTTAATTTTGCTTGGATCCACAATTAATAACATCCTTGGTACAAGCAGAAGATCTGGAGATCTATGGACCTGGAAAATCTGCCATCAGGGACCTCTCTAAAGTTTTGATGAGCAATGATGACAGTCAAGACTACAATGTACTTGATCCAAGCCATAGTCTTCTCAATCCCCTGCTATGCATCTGAGAGCTGAACAATGAATATAATGACAGAATAAAAATTGATGCCTTGGAGTTGTGGTGTTGAAGAATAGTATTGAATATTTATGTACTGTCAAGAGTACAAACAGATCTGTCCAGGGGAAAATGCAACCATGGTGTTTCTTAAAGGCAAAGATAGTGAAACTCCACCTCACAAATTTTGGACATGTGGTAAGGAGAAGTTATTCCTTGGAAAGAGATATCATGCTTGGAAAAGTAGAGGGTCAGTGAAAGCAAGACCCTCAATGTGATGGGTTGATAGAGTATCTGCAGCAAAGGGCTCAAGTGTGTAGGGGATTATAAGGATGGTGCAGGAGAGGACAGGGTTCAGATCTGTTGTTACAGGGTTGCTCTGAGTCATACTTAACTTCATGGAACTGAAACGTGGTCAGGCCTAGCACAGAGACTACAGTGGCTGAGAGTTTTGGTGAAAGAGGATTAGGATTTAATATTCTAAGCCAGAACACATTGTTTATAGTTTATGGACTGTGATTCTGACAACTCATGTGTTCAGCCATTTCCTCTCTATTTTTCTTGTCCTTATGATATTTGAGATTTAAAGGACTCAAGTATTTATTGTGGGTATCACTGAAATATTCCAAACAAGATTCTGGTGTATGCAATAAACAAAGCCGGTTGGCTGAGCAAGCCCCTTGAGTACAGTCTACTGCCCTCTGGGGAGCCTCAGCCAGTGGACACTTCTTATATCATATGGGTCACAATGAAATGAGAGTGTGTAAGTGTGTGAGTGTGTGTGTGCACGCGCGAGCGCACAGGCATGTGTGAAAGCAAGAAACAGAGAGTCGTGAATCAGAAAGGAGGAAAGATAAAGATTCATGTTCAACTTACTTTGCTCACTGTCTTTGTTGTGTGCTGTTGAGTCAGAACTGACTCATAGCTAACCTCTGGAAGGTTTTCAAAAGTCACTTTCACAGGAGGAGATTGCCTGTCCTTCACTCAGAGAGTAGCTGGTGGATTTGAACTGCATGCCTTTGGGATTGCAGCAGAGCTTCTTCACACTAGGCCACTTTGCTCCAACACTTAGCAAAATTGCTTAATATTTCTGAGAACATTGAGTCATCCGTAAAGTGGAGTCCCCAGTGGTGGAAGCTAACCAAAAGTCTGGGGATTTAGTCCACCCAGAGACATCTCAAAAGAAACGCCTGCTGGTTTACTTGGATAAATGAGATACTCCACACCCAGAGGAGCCCAATGCACTCTGACATGCAGATGGTCATGTCACATGCATCCGAACGGACTCCTTCACAGCTGGTTCTCTGCTTTGTAAAGTGAGACTAAAGAGCCCTGGTGGCTTAATGTGTTATCTGTTGACTTGCTGACAGATTAGCTGTTTGAACTCCCCAGCTGTCCTTGAAAGAAAGACAGGTCGTCTCTTCTCTTTAAAATTTATAGCCCAAGAAACCAGGCAGAGGGATAGAATCACCTTAATTGTAATGAGTTTGGGGGCTTGAGGTTGGTTTAAGGATTAAATGTGATACACTGATTATATATATGAAAGTGATCCATAAACTTCAAATCTACTGAAGACATACAGATGGACAGACATCCTTCCGCAGGGCCTTTCCTAGAAAAGGCAGGTTGATAGCAACTCAGTTACAGACAACTCCTGAAATAGGACAGACGTGTATCTGATACATGGGGAATGAGGGGAAGGTCTCCTCTGTAAGGAAACCAACAAAGGCCTCAGAAAGAGGGCTGCTTTTTTGATTTGGGAGAGGGGCAAGGCTACATACTCTTATGCTCATTCATACTAAGCAAATATAGATGTCCCTCATATCTGACTGTGAGAAAGAGAAAGGACCAAACAGTGCAAGCAGCTCTCTCTGGTCTGTCTCTGAACTTCCCACCAAGCCCATAAACAGTGAGGCTATGGCTCTCCTCCCCTCACAGATGTGCTGGCTGAGGCCTGCGGGTTATGGGTTACTGAGTATGCCAGGAGCCTGACAGGCAGGCAGTGGGCAGGGCCAGACTCCAACCCTCTAATTCTTCTCATTTCCCATTTGAATTTTTAAAATCACATAACCAAGACGTATTTTTTTTTGTTTAAAATCTTTTAAAATAAGACTATTGCTTTCCCGTACTGTATTCAAGTTGGCCTTGGAAATGAAGAAAAAGAACTGGGAGAATTTGGAAAGGGTGGGGACGGGCATGGCCAAAATGAACAAAAGCTTGGGAAAGAAAAAAAGAAAAGTTTTCCTAACAGGGAAAAAGTCGAGAATCTGTTCACTTGATGTTAAGTTCAGTGAGGCCAGGAACTGTATCGTATAAATTCTCTCAGTGGCCTCTTCCTAACCCTTCCAGCTGGAAGCTCTTGTATATTCTGGTTAATATTGATTACTTCAGTCTGAAAAAGAAAGGCCAAGGGGATGGAATTAATTATAACCTCCAAGAAGTGCATAAAGGAATCAGAAGGGAGTGAAGAGAGGAGATATTTTATATATATTTATTTTATAACACTTTGAAAATTAAAATAAAGATAAGCCTAAAAAGAATTAAATTGTTTTATAGCTAGGATCATAATTTATGTATCACTCACTCACTGTTTTTTAGTTGGAACCAACTCATAGCTGATCCTCTGGTGGGTTTCAAAGACTGAAAATCACATAGGAGATTGCCCATCTTTCTCCTAAGGAGCAGATTCAAGCCACCTATCTTTGGGTTGACAGACAACCCCTTGGCTACTAGGCCACAAGATCTTAAAGTATATACAGTTTACATCTATTTTATATGTTTTTGTTGTATGTTAAGTGCCGTTGAGTTGGAGGCGACTCATAGCGACCCTATGAACGAAAGACCTGGGCACTGGTATAACCTTCATCCTTTCTCCAGGTTCATAGGGTTTCCAGAGGCAAACTATTATGGAAGTGGACGCCACTCCTGCTTCCAAGCTTGTTGTAATTGGGGAGCACCACCAAACACTGTCCACCACGGGTAACCATTATCACATTTGACACTTTAGTGTCACAGTGTTCAGCTTCACAGCAGCCACGGGTTACATCTGTACAGCAAGTGGACATACCAGGGTTATACGACTTAGAAGAATGTTTCACTACTCCCTGCATGCTACCCCCTGGAGCAGGCTCCACCCTTTATTTGCCCTTACTCTTAGGCCCAGGACCACCCACCCACTTTAGAAAGAACAGTGACAGACAAGGAAAAGGACCCCTGAAATTTCCCTTGCCTGACTGCCACCAAGAGGGAGCCACCATCGAGATGCCAGCCATCCCACCAGTTACCGAGCTGACTTCCAGAGTGGAGGGAGACTCCTACTCCTGTCCCCAAGTCTCTTGAAGGATTTTAAGCTGCCCCCTGGAGAAGGCTCCATTCCTTATTTACCCTTACTCCAAGGCCTCTATTTTAAAAATTGAAAACTCTTTCTATAACATGTATAAATATAATACTTTGTTTACCTTCCACTTTTTCTCTCGTGAAAAATGTTTCAATGAACATCTCTATATTTAAATAAGTGAATGTTCTTTTACTAAAGATTCCTAGATTGGAGGTTACTCAGTCAAATTGTATGGATAATTTAATGATCCTTCCCTTCATTCCTAAAACATTCATTCCAATTTCCTAAAACTGTAATGTGAGGAAAAGTTTACAAACAATTCTGTTTAATAGACAATTTTCTACACTTAGTTTCTTGGGATTTTGCCCTAATCCCTGTCATAGATTGAATTGTGCACATCAAAAATATCTGTCAGAGTGTCTGGGCCATGATTCTTGTGGTTTAGCAGTTATATAATGGTGTGATTTGATAGTTATGTAATTGTGTATTCACTCACATCACGTGATCTGATAGGATCAGTCAGTAGGTTGTTAGGAGATTAAGGCAAAGTAGAATACCATTATTTAGGTCACAGTCCTAATATGATGTAAGGAGAATTTTCCTAGGGTACAGCCTGCCTATGTCACCAGAGCTTCATAGGGTAGGTCCAATATTTCTCCCCTTTAGTAGGTAACTACTGAGTTTCCTATTAGGTCATTTCAGCAGTAGAGTTCTATTTTGAATTTAAGTTTTCAATAAATATATACTGTGCCTTTGGTCTTCCCGAGGGCCACATGACTGTGCCTTCATAGCAAACTCAGTACTTAACCTTGGGTGAGTCTTCTACCGTATTGGAAGAATGAGAACATGTGTTGAGAGTCTAATAATTTTATATAATAGAGTCAATTTGGACTATTTTTTATCCATTATACTTGTATCCAAATTGTTTAATATTGAGGCATACTGAAATTGAATTTTATTAGTAGATTTAGTGTATATTATCTTTGTTTTTCTATAGTCCTTTACTCCGCACCTCCAAATGTTGTTGATTGTCTTTGAGTCGAGCATGACTCATAGCAACCCTATGAACAAAAGGTCTGAAGCCCCTCTACAACTATTGACATTTATCAAAGTTCATACAGTTACCAGAGGCATGTTATTTAGGAAGTGGATTCCACTCCTGCTTCCAAACCTGTCATAGTTTGTTATTGTCATAGTTTGTTAGGTGCCATTGAGTTGCCTACACTGTATAGCGACCCAATGTACAGCAGCTCCGAACCCTTACCTGTCCTGAGCCAGTCTCACAAATTCTGACACCAAGCCCCATTTCCCTAGTTACTGTATCAATCTGTCTCATCTGGGGTCTCCTTCTCCTGTGCTGTCTGTCCACCCTTCTGAGCATGATGTCCTTTTCCAAAGACCACATGCTGAAAGTAAGTGAGGCAGAGCCTCTAAATCCTAGCCTCCAAGGAGAGATTTGGTTTCACCCTCTCCAAGACAGACTGATTTGTTTTCTTGGCAGTCCATGA
>NW_006399788.1:12213743-12217517 GCF_000299155.1 Elephantulus edwardii | reverse complement strand
ACATTTAACATCCTCCCACAACTCATCTGGTCTTCGCTCATTAGTGTTCAAGGCCTCATGGAAAAAAAATCCCTATGAAGCACAGGTCTGCACACCACAAGTCACCACGAGTCAGATTTGACTCAATGGCAACTGATTTTCCAGAGTGAATTCCCTTATTCTTACCCAGAGATGTACTGGTGATGCACTTTATAGACAGTGACACTTCTGACATGAAGACTGTGCTTCTCCGGTGGTTCACATCTGCAGCCACTCCCACAAAAGACAGAGCAGCTGTCTCCCTCTGTGAGATTAACAACCTGGGAGATGTGCTGTAGGGTAAGCTATGAGTTAGAAGCAACTCAATAGCAATGAGTTGAATTTTTTTCTTTTTTTTTCTTTTTTTTTTTTTTTTTGTATCCAAGTCCAGAAACTTTTGGAAGACAGAACAGGAGAAAGGCAAATGCATAGGAAGATGCCAGCTTTACTACCAATCAAATCTCCTGTCATGCATGACTAAGGAAGGGAATGTGCCATTAACATGCCCCACTCCACTCCTCACATGCACACCATATACATTCCAGTCTTGACCCTAGGGCAGCCTGGACAAATTTAGGCTTTTCAATAACTATACTTACCAAAAACCCAAAACAATAAAAGAACAAAAATCTCACGCCCACAACCCTTTGAGAGGCAGACTCCACCCAGCAGCCAAACATCTACCAAATGTCATCATTCCCTGAATCTCTCTCCTTGGCAAGAGCACGCATGGATGAGGGGCCAGAGAGGCCAAGAGGGTTACTCATGCAAATGTAAAATCTCAGCAAAAAAGAGCCTTGTCCTAACATTTCCCAGTTCTTTTGTTGTCCTGATGCACTCTCTGACAACACTGCTGCTCCCACCTAGGTGAGGCCAATCCCTCAAAACTAGCCACAGGCTTTTGAAGAACACTTCTGGGAGCAAAGGTAGACTGGTTAGACAAGGTTACAAGCAGGACCAAAGAGTTTCTCTTTCTCTTTCTCCTTCTCTCATCACCGTGGAATTGAACTAACTCATTATTGTCTCTCCAGTGGATTTCCGAGGCTGTAAATTTGCACAAAGGGAGCTACTGGTAAGAAGCTGTGCTGCAGCTGTGAAGACATGTGGCTCAAATCCACCAACTGCACCTTGGGAGAAGGAAGGGCAATCTTCTCTCAAGGGATGTATTGCCTCTGAAAACCAGCTAGAGGGTCAGCTTCAGGTCAGTTTCAACTCAAAGGCACACAACAACAAATGCATGGTAGGAAATCACCCAACTTTCTCCTCTGGAGTGCCTGGTGGATTGTACTATCAGAGAAGAAAGAAGGACCTTTGAGCTAGCAGCCAAACTCCCTCCAGGTCACCCACTGGAACTCCCAAAGGATACATTAATTTAAAAACTCCAAGGTCATTCTGTGCCCAGGCTAGACATTTACTCCCTGTTCTTGGGACTGCTCCAGGCTCCCAAGTGCAGTTCAAGCTCACTTGAGCATGCCTGCCAGAGGTTCTGCCCAGGGATTATGTGATAGTACAAAGATATTCAGTGACATCAGGCCAGCAGGATAGAAGGAATCAAATCTGAATACAAGCACTCTCCCCTTACAAAGTTCCAAGTGAGATGTTTAAAGTCCAAAAGTTAAATCTTGTTTGAAGAAAAGTCAAAAGACATTTCAAGTCCAAAAATTAAAGCCCAAAATGAAATTTCCTTAACTGGCGGTGTTAAAAGTCCAAAGGAATTCAAGTCCAATTCAAATTTTTTATGTTTTTCTTAGGATTCAGTATTCAAAGTAACTAATGACTAAAATATCATTTCCCAATTTCCAGAGTCCTGCTCATTCTCAAACAGAGTCCGGGGCCTGGAGCAGCTGCGGGCTGGGCTGCTGTCCATGGGAAAGGGTGGGGCTCCACCAGGGCTTCTCCTGAGCCCGAATCCTTAAAGGCTTCAAAGAGTTAAAAGGACACATAGGTTAATTACAGCAATTCACAGAATTCAGAATCGTAAGAAATTAAACCCCCCAGCCACCAGCATAACTAAATTGTCTATAATTCACTATAGTGTTGCGAGGGGCCCAACTGTATTTGGGAGGCTAATAATCGTGCATTAAGGAGACAATTTGAGTCCCTAAAATGTGAAATCTTGGCTAGTGATGAAGTATCTGGACTATTTAGAGCCAAAGGAGGGGTGGACCACTCTTAAATGTGTAAACGAGTCATGAGAATCAAACAAAGTGCTAAATCCCTCCACCGTCTCCTCCCTTGACACCAAGAGGAATGGCACTAGGACATCCCACCCAGCTCTGCTTCCCAGGCCTGGCACCGACCCTCAGGGCTCTGGGGATCATGTGCTGCCCCCGCGGTTTGAACTTGGCCAGCAGACTTGGCGAAGAACCGCAGTCAAAGCAGCACGTTCAGCTCTGCCCAGCAATGTCTGAAAAATGGCAAAGTCCAGCTCTGCCTGGGCAGCTTCGGCTGAAGCTGCAGCAACATCGCATGAAAGGGGCTTCCCGAAGCAGAGCGTATTCATCAAATCCACACTTAACGTAAAACTGTGGAAAACAGCCCATTTCCCTCCAACAAAGTCACCAAGAGCGGAGTGATCATGGAAAATTATTATTTCTACGAGGACAGTTCAGAAATTGAAAAGGCAAGAGAAGTATAAATACTATAATACAACAAACATAAACAATCCTGGACAAAATGAGTGGGTGCATGTTCACCAGTTCCATAAACTGCTGTGACAAGCTTTCTTTGACCATGAAAGGCCCTCTTTGAGAAAACCAAGGGATGGAGAATAAAAGCATTCCTTAAAAAAAAAAATTCAAAAATAAAGTATCAGAGAGTTAAAGGAAGCGCCTGGAGACAGTACACTTAAGGGTAATACAGCCAGAAGTGGCATCCAGGCCATTTGACTCCAAATCCATTGTTTTTCAATACATCCAGTGACCCAAGGCTTTTGGATCCTTCTCCCTTACTTCCCACCAGTCATTTCTTATAATTTGAATGTTTTCCACCTCTTACTTGCCTGCTGATTAAAAAAATAAATAAAATAAAATAGCAGGACAGTGGAGTCTCTAGGCGGCGGGGCCTTCGGGTGGGACTGCTATCTGGGCCATACTGAATCTGCAGCCCCTCAACCTGGCAGGCAGTGGTTCTGTCACCAGTCAGGGTGTGAGTGCGACTGGGCTGGGCTGAAGCCTTTAGTAGCTGCTGGAGAAGCAGTGGTTGGAAAACTCTCCCGGGCTGGCCATGCCACACAGGGCTTGGCATTTTGTAGCAAAGGAAAGGTTGCTAAACCAGCGAGGATGGGGGTTGTTAATCATAGGTCACACAACTTGATAAGGCTGGAGAGAAGGCTGAGTAGAGGAAATGGGAAAGATCTGGTGTGAAAAACAATGTACACGAACATTGTAAAGTAAACCAGTAGAAAAAGAAAAGTTTTATTAAAAAAAAAATAAAAACAAAACAAAAAATAGCTTGTGGTTTATTTACTCTAAATAAGAATGTTCACAGTTGAACATTTCAAAATTGTAGAAAAGCATGAAAGAAAATAAAATCAGCAATAATTGTAACATGGAGACATGAGTTGTACTAATACTTTGATGTCTACCTGCCACATTTTCCCCTCTATGTCCATGTCTTGACAGCACCTAACAACAACAATGTATATAGGCCAGATATTTTTTTTAATTTAGTTTGTTTATTTTTCATTTCAATGAACATCTACAGAGATTTTGGAATTCCATTCATTCATTGTTGCACCCTTCTCCCCGCACAAAC
>NW_006399788.1:12210062-12213643 GCF_000299155.1 Elephantulus edwardii | reverse complement strand
TATATATTCCATAAGGCATTTATGGATCAGTGACAGAATTCTCACCTTTTACATGGGAGAGATCAGGGTTCAAATCCCAGTCAATTCACCTCAGTTGCAGCCACCATCTATCTGATCTGCTTCCAAAAATCAACCAGTAAATACCCACTGGATCACAATGGTTCCTATTCACACAAATATCATGGGGATGGCTGCAAGACTGGGCAGCATTTTGGTTCATTATGTATAGGATCCATGTGAATCTAATCTACCAGCGTGAATCTATGTTGCCAACAATAACATACACTCCCTAATTTCATACAGAGCATCTTTTAAAAAAAAACAACAAAAAAGGAAAGAAATTATCAGTATGCTTTTGAAAATGGATTTTCTGTCAGAAATGGATGTGAGACACTCAGCCACACCACCATGGATGCACAACCTTCTGCTTTGGAGATCTCAGAAATGATGCTTGAGTGCCACTGCTCTGAACGAGTAGGATGCGGTCCCAGCATCCTGGATGCATCCTCTTCAAGTTACTCACAGTCTGAAAAACCAGCGATGCCTGCGACGTCGCCAATATCAAAAGGCTAATTCTAACTTGTCCTCGCAGGCTAAAATGACTTCTCCAACCGTGGCAAGCCTTGAGAGCACCCCAAGGATTCCAGGGACGTGGCTAAGCCACCAGTAAGACCAGGAAGAGATTTTCCAATATCACCCCAGGCTTTGTGGGAGAGCGAATGCCGAGCCGGTAATAGATGCTTTCTGATCCTCCTCACACTGCGTCTGGCTCTCCTAAGTATTGGACCTATTACGTTTTTAAAAATAGCTCTAAAGTAATTTGTGTGCTGAACTGGCTGCAGGATAAAAAACCCACCTGAATACATTCTACTTGTTCCTATCAGCCAGAGACCAAGAACTGCAGCAGGAGTTTCCTCGGAGCTAATTTTCAGCATTAGGGTTTATCAGGACCTAAATTCCACCCTAATAAACGGTGAAACAGCAGCCACTCTTTCAGCCACTTATTTGGGCAACCAGGGAATTGGCAG
Organism: Elephantulus edwardii; assembly: GCF_000299155.1. NCBI lineage: Eukaryota > Metazoa > Chordata > Mammalia > Macroscelidea > Macroscelididae > Elephantulus > Elephantulus edwardii. Next base: position 12,212,615 of record NW_006399788.1, on the reverse strand, counting down.
ATGAGTTAAAAATTTCCATTGGTGACAACACACAGCTGTTGAGGTGCAAAGATCTGAGACTCTAATCAGACCAGGTTATATAAGTAGCACTGTCTCATTATCTCTGCTTGCTGGGCAGGGTTCACTGGGCAGCTGGGGCTGTATGGTAGTCTTGACAGAATAGCTAATGGGAAGTTGACACACAAAGATATCAACTTAGAAGAGTGGAAGTGGGTAACCCTTTGGCCCCTTCCAACCTGAGGAAGAATGCAGAGTGGGGGAACCTCCCTGCCAGCAGGTCTTTTTGCAAATGGCAACATCAATGGCAAATGTTACTTCTTTTTCTTTGTTTAAGAAATGGTTTTAGAACAAGGATACTCACAGCAAGTTTTCCCCAGGAACCTCACATTCTTTACAGATGCAAGACTATCTCTGTTTTTTTGGAGGAGAGGTGTGATGTCAATAAAGCAAGGAGCGTTCAGAGTGTGAACCGTCTTGCTCCCAGTCCTAGTGTCCCAGCAGGACCACATTGCTGGGTGATCCAGAAAAGCACCCAGGGCAGGACAGGAAATCAGTCAACAGTATAATCGCTATAACACACAATAGTGAGCAGCTTCTAAATTCTTATCTGCAAAGAAGCTGATACTTACCTTTGAACTAATAAAAGTAACTAATAATTAGTCAAATTATGTAATGATGAGGGAGCTCTGGTGGCATACTCAGTAGAGAGATGCTCAGTGAACTCCAAAAGGGCACCTTTTTACCAGTTCAAATTCATCAGGGGCTCCGTGGGAGGGAGACTGACGATCTCTTCCTCTGTGATTTACAGCTTCTGAACAGGTACTGCAGGGTCCATTATGAGTCAGTTCTGACAGCATTGAGGTTGAGTTTGATGCAATAATTACCAATTTGCAAAAATATTTTCACATTCATTATTTACTTAGCCATCAGGAATGTTATAAGATAGGGGTGCTTATTATTCATCCTTTAAAGGTGAAGATTACTAAAGCACTCTACAGCTCTGATGGCCTAGTGGCATTGCACTGTGCTGCCAACCCGAAGGCACACAGTTCAAATCCACCAGCTGCTCCATGGGAGAAAGATGAGCAATCAACTCCTGTACAATTTACTGCCTCTGAAAACCCACTGGGAAAGTTAGATATGAGTCGGTTTCAACTCGACGGTATTGAACAAAACAACAATAAAGAATCTCTCCTGGGTGACAGTAGTAGTTAATGTAGTCGGTGGTAAATGGAAAGGTTAGAGATTTGCATCATTCTAGAGGTGCTTTCCTCAGTCAGTAAAACCCTATGAAATGGGTGAAAAGAAAGCCTACAGATTTGGAAAAAACATTTGGCAACAACATTTCAGACAAGGGTCTCATAACTAAAGTTTATAGGGTACTACAGTACAGGGCTTCCACAAGAAAAGTACTGATAATCCAATCATAAGATAGGCAAAAGAGTCTTCACAGAGGAGGGCTTTTGAATGGCCAAAAACATATGAGGATATGTTCAAAACCACTGGTAATCAGAGCAAAGCAAATCAAAACAACAACGAAATACCATCTTACCCTAGCATCAGTAGCAAAGTTTAACAAGACAGCAAGCAATAAAAGTTCAAGAGGATGTGGAAAGATTGGAACTCTCATCTACTGTTGGTAGGACTGTAAAATGTTACAATCAGTCTGGAAGGCAATTTGGTGGTTCCTTAAAAAAATCCCACATGAGTTATTCCACTGCTAGGAATATACCCCAAAGAAATCAGCACTGAGACACAAATAGAGATATGTCCATCTATGTTGATAACAGTGTTATTCAAAACAGCAAAAAAATGGAAATAGGCTAAATGCCCATCAACAAACAAATGGATTTTAAAATTGTGGTATATTCACACAATGGAATACTATGCAGCACTAAGGAACAACAATTTTATAAAATACTACATAATTTGGGGAGACTAGAGAGTATTATGCTAAGTGAAATATCTCAGTCACATATGGACAAATATTGCATAAACCCACTATTATGAAAATAGGTGGATAACTGAAAAAGATATGTATAAATGTTCACAACGGTAAGAGGAAGGAGTGAAGGAAGAGCTAAAAAAGAGGAAGAGGGGAAAAGAATTGAGATAGCAGATAACTGGTGGAAGGTGAAGAAATGGGAAAGGTTCAATGGGGTGTTGAAAAGATGGGGTGATAATAGGCATAGAGCAATGGCAATTAATGATAATAAGATATATATATATATATATAATGTGTATGAATGTATAAAACACAGGTTCATGAATGAAACACAATGTATATGAATGGTTGCATAAAGCCAAGCACCTGTACAAAACACAATATATATGGATGATTTTATGCAAACCAATAAAACAATTATTAAAAAATAAAATTGTTGTTGTTGTTGTTATGTGCCGTCGAGTCATTTGCGACTCATAGCGACCCTATGTACAACAGCCCTAAACCCTACTCTATCCTGTGCCAATCGCATTGCCTTTGACACACCCATCCCGATTACCCCAGTCATTGAATCAATCCACCTCATAGAGGGTCTTCCCCTCCTGCGC
>NW_006399788.1:12193457-12204207 GCF_000299155.1 Elephantulus edwardii | reverse complement strand
ATTCCATTCATTCATTGTTGCACCCTTCTCCCCGCACAAACCCCTCCCCCCTTCCCCCCCATTCATTTGCTTCTCTCCTTGAAAAGCAAAAGAAAAACTCCCTCATTGGTACACAATCCCCCCCGACCTCCCCAAACCCCATCCCCTACCCCCAAATATAATCCACTCGGCAACCCTCATTGCATACTCCTACGATATTTTAGGGCATTATTTTTATCGTAGGCCAGATATTTTTGCGGCAGTCTCAGCTTGCTCCCCTTTGTTTCCAGCACACAGGACCTGTTCATTCTCTCTCTACTTTAAGCAGATAGAAGGGCCTGTGCTCACTGTCTCAGGGGAAAAGTGAAACGGGGTAAAATGCAGAAAATAAAGACATTTTGGTTTCCAAGAGCCTAAGCCAATCACTGATATTATCCTAGTCAGTGCTGAGGCAAATAACATTTTGCATCTCCCTTCCAATATTTCTACTTCATATTTCTTTTTGTTGACATACTGTTGACTAACTGTTCCAAGAAAACATTTTCAAAAACTAGTAGTAAAACACATGTGTCTAGATCTGACTTTAATGGTAATACAGTTAGGTTTCTCCATTGAATACAATTTTGTCTAATTTGGCATAAATACCCTTGATGTGAGTTTAAGGCAAAGGTCTATTCTTTGTTGCTAAGAAGTTTTAAAAGTTCTCTTTTTAAATAAAACAACAGCCATGGCTATGGAAAGTGGCTAAATATGTTTTGCCATAAATATATTTTGGGAGCTCTGGTGGCTTAAGAGTGAGGAGTTGTGCTGCAAATCCAAAGTTACAGAGTTCAAATCTACCAGCTTCTTTTGCAGGAGAAAGATGGGGAGTCAATTCCTGTACAATTAACTACTTCTGAAAACCTATAAGAGGGTATGCTATGAGTCGATCTCAACTGGGAGGCAATGCAAGACAGATACTGTAAGACAATAGTGTGATTCTCCTTTAATTTAGATATATAATAGTTTATAAAGCTGTATAAACTTATAACTGGAAGCAGGAGCGGTGTCCACTTCCAAAATGGCTTGTCTCTGGAAACTCTATGTACGAACAGTGCTCAGGCTGTTCGTTCATAAGGTCGCTATGAGTCGTCTACGACTCGACAGCATTGAACGACAACAACAACAACATAAACTTATAAAGATAGAAATAAATTCAGATTATATCAGTAGATTCTCTATTATCAAACCATTCTTGCATCCCTGATTAGTTATGCCCATACTTTTAAAAAGCTCCTCAGTTTTGCTTTGCTAGGCAACAATTTGTTTATAATTTTTGTTTTCAGCAGTATTGAGCTTATGTTCTTGAGAGTTATAGAGAGTCAAAATGATGAAAGTCATTCCCTTTGTAACTTACTGACTTTATTTTTTCTCTTAGCTAAAGAGAATTAATTCTTGGGGTGGAAAATTAGAATTTGCTTGAAATAACTTCCGAACTTGGAAACGTCCTTAGAGATGACAGTTTTGTTTTTTTTACCCCTGTGCAACTGGCTCAAGTTATTTTCAATTGCCTCAGATGCACATGGAAGTTGGACAATGAATAAGGAAGACTGAAGGAAAATGCCTTTGAATTGTGGTGTTGACAAAGAATATTGCATATACCATGGACTGCAAAAAAAAAAGACAAATCTTTCTTGGAAGAAGCGCAACCAGCGTGCTCTTTAGAAAGAAGCAAGGACAGCGAGGCTTTGTCTCACACACTTGGCGTATGTTCTCAGGAGAGCCCAGTCATTGGAAAAAGACATCTATGCTTGGAAAAATAAGGAATCAGTGAAGGACAGGAAGACCTTTAACAGGATGGACTGGCGTAGTGATTGCAGTGGGCTTGAGCAGGGCAGACACTGGGAGGATGGCATAGCATGGGGCATGGTTGAACATGGGCTCTAACAATAACCAACAATTTATCAATTAAGGGTTTTAATTTAATCTCTTGTCAATTTTATTACTTTAAAATAACCATATCATTGCAAATTTCAAATTGATTAGTAGAGAATTACACACAGTTCGTACTTTATTTTGTGGTCTAATGTAGTCTAAAGGAGCTCTGGTGGCACAGTGTTGTGAAGCTACACTGCCAATCCAAAAGCAGGCAGTTCAAGTCCACCAGGTGCTCTGAGGGAAAAAGATGGACAATCTTTTCCTGTGTGTTTACAGTCTCTGAAAATGCAGTACGTGGTTAGCTAAGAGTTGCTTCTGACTCAACAATAGTCACTTCTAACGTAACAATAACAATGTAGTAGAATTGTTTTTTTCTTAGACTTGTAGTAATTTTGCATTTTTTTCTTTAAAATGTCTTATTTTGCTTTTATTGTTGCTTTTACTTTTGTGGGTTGGTGGTAACATTTTATTTTTTTTTAAATTGAGGCTTATGTACTTTTCTACTTATTTGAAATACAATACTTTAATTTCTGATTACAGATTTGGCATTATACTGACATTAAGTTATTTTTTTTCTTTTATAAACCCTCTGTTATTGAGTCAATTCTGATTACTAGTAATCCTTTATCAGGTTTCCAAGACTCTGTGTCTATCTTTATGGGAGGAGAGTGTTCATCTGCCTCTCCAGGAGAACCCGAGGTTTGAATTGGACCTCATATGTGTTTTGTTATTGGTATGTGCCATTAACTTGACTACAACTCATAGTGACCCTATGAACAATAGCTCTGAACCCTTCTGTACTTGAGCCAGTCTCATTGTCTCTGACACACCTGACCCCTTGCCATAGTATAACTGTGTCAATCCATTTCATCCTAAGATTTTCTCCCATGCACTGACTCTCCATCCTTTCAAGCATGATGTTCTTTTCTAAGGACTGGTCCCTCCTGGAAATGTGCCCAAGGTTTGTGAGAAAAAGCTTCAAAATTCCTGCCTTCAAGGAGCAACTTGGTTTCACTCTCTCCAGGACAGACCTGTTTGTTCCTTTGGTATGTTCAATATTTTTGTCCAGCACCACAACTCAAAGGTACCAATTGTTAATCTGTCATCCTCAGTCATTGTCTAGATTTCAGATGCATAGCAAGTAACTGAGAAAAACTGTAATTTGTATAAGGTGTACCTTAGTCTCTAGAATGACATCATTGCTCTTTAGCACTCTGGAGAGATCTCTGACCAGCAGACTTACCCAATGCAACCTGTCTTTTGTTTCCTGATTGCTGGTGTCAAGAGTGTGGATTTTGGATCCAAGCAGACTACAATTATTAACAACCTCAATCTGTTCTCCATCTATCACAATGCTACCAATTGGCCCTGGGGTTAGAATCTTTGTTTTCTTGATGTTGAGATACAATCCATATACAAGACTGCAATCCTTGACCTTGTGTAGCAAACCCATCAGGTCCTCCTCAATTTGGGGAGCAAGGCTGTTTCATCAGCATAATACAGGTTGCTGATGAGTCTTCCACTCCCAAATTATGTTCTGCATACAGATTGAAAAGGTATTGAGAAAGGAAACATGCCTGATGCACTCCTTTCTTGATCTGGGACCTCATTTGTAGAGTTATAATAATATTGGTTTTGTCTGCTGAGTCTACCTTCTTCATTTTGACTTACCTGCCATAAATCCTTACAGCTTAAGGAATTGGAAGTGTTTCTTTCTCTAACATATAGAAAGGATTTCTTTTTTCCTATGCTTTTTATATTTTGTTAGGCATTTCAGTTAAAAATGGAAGAAATCAAACATCCGTATTTAAGTTGCTATTTTAAAGGCTCAAATAAGTCTTTAATTTTAAGAGGCTGTTGAGTTGACTACAACTCAGAGTGACCCTGTGAACAGGAAATCTGAAACTTACCCTATATTGTGCCGTCCTCATCATCTGAGTGATAGAGGAGTTCATTGCTACAGTAACTACATCATTCCATCTTGTTTGGCTGACCCTTTGCCTTCTTTTTAATTTTGCGGTTACGTTCCATTGCTTTGAAACCAACCCATAGCTGACCCTCCGACCAGTTTTCAGAGGCAGTTAGTCACGCAGGAAGAGACTGTCCAGCCTTCCTCCAGAGAGCAGCTGGTTGATTCGAACTGTGTGCCTTCGGGATTGTCTCTCAGCTTCTTACCACTAGGCCCCCTATCCATTCACCCTACAGTGGTCTTTGATCTTTGGTGTTCAATGCTTCAAACCTGGTCTGAAGATGGCATTTCAATTCAGGTCAGATGGGCTCAAGATTGTATTTTGGTTTTTGTAGACTTGTTTTAATTTTCTTCAGCATCAATCTGAACTTGCATATGAGTAATTGATAGTCTGTTCCACAGTCGGCACCTGGTCTGGTTTTGTCTGCTGATACTGAGCTTTTCCAGCAATTCTTTCCACAGATGCAGTCAATCTGATTCCTGTGCAGTCAATCCATCAGGTGAGATTCACATGCAAAATTGCCTTTTGTGTTTTTTTCTTTTTAAAGGCATTTGCTATGAATAAACCATTGAATATACAAAAACTCAGTTATTGGCTCTCCAGCCCCATTTCTGTCACCAAGTATGTGTTTCTGACTACAATTCCCTCTTTAATGTTTCTAACTTTTGCCTTCCAGTCACCAATAATTATTAATCAATCTTGATTACATGTCTAGTAAATTTCTGACTGTAAAAGTTGGTAGAAAACCTCAATTTCTTCTTCTTTAGCTTTAGTTGTTAGTGTATTTATTTTAATAAAAGTCATATTAACAGGTCTTCCTTGTATATGTATGGATAGTGTCCTATCACTCACAACAGTGTACTTTAAGACAGATCTTGGAATTGTCTTTTTAATGATGTATACACCACTATTCTTCCTCAGTTTTACATTCCCTGCATTGCAGATTGTCTGATTCAAAGTGACCCAGGCCAGTCCATCTCAGTTCACAAATGTCTAGAATGTCGATATTCATGCATTCCATTTCATTTTTGACAACTTATAGTTTTGCCACATTCAAATTTTATACATTCCACATTGCAATTATTAATGGTTGTTTGCTGCTATTTCTCCTCATTTTTTTTTTTTTTTAGTGACTTCCATTTGGGCTTATACCTCTAAACAGCTCTTAAAGTAGTTACCTCATTCCTCTGTTGTTTATAGGGGTTTTTTTGAAGGTCTGTTATTTAAGAAGGGCATGACCAATCCTGCTTCTTAGTCTGTCTTAATCTAAGGAGCTCTGCTACCACCTGTCCACCTTCTGGCATTTAAAACACTGGGGGCATAGTTTCCAGGAAGAGATCATAAAAGAGATAGTTACAAAGAAAGAGGAGAAAGAAAAAAACCAAAATAGATGTCAGAAGAGACTATGAAAATTGCATTAGAGTTGAGAAGTCAAAACAATGGGATGAGATGTCCAAGTAAAAGAGTTGAACAGATTTCCAAGAGTAGTTAGAGAAGACAAAGTATAACAAATGTGCAGAGAGTTGAAATTGTGGAATAGAAAGGGAAAAACTTGCTTGGCATTTCTCAAGCTGAGAGAACCAAAAAAACAATTCAAGCCTCGAGTTACAATACTTAGAGAAGCTATGGGAAAATTTTTTAATAATCCAGGCAGTATCAAAAGAAGATGGAAAGTATACACAGAGTTATTGTGCCAAAAAGAATTGATCAACACCAAAAAATTTTAATAAGTATCATATGGGGGGGGAAAAGCCAATAGTAAAAAAAAGGAAGAAGTTCAAGCTGTATTTAATACATTGGCAAAAAATAAAAACTAGGAATCAGATACCAAATGACATGCAACCCTGGATGTGCTCACCAGTCTGTTGTCAACTAGAGGAAATTTGAAAGATTTTAGTAGTCTGGCTGGCTACTAAAAGAGATCCATATTTATTCCCATTCCCAAGAAAAGGAGTCTAACAGATTGTGGAAATTATCAAATAATACCATTAATATCACATACAAGTAAAATATTGCTGAAAATCATCCAAAAATGCCCAGAACAGTACATTGACAGAGAACTGCCAGAAGTTCAGACTGGATTTAAAAGAGACCATGGATAAATTGTGTATACTGCACTGAAACAGATGAGGGAGTGAATAATTTAAAAGCGATGTATCATAGGGTATTATGTTTATCACAAGAGTTCATAATTAAGGTTGCATAGTGGAATGTACTTGGGGTGGCAGGAGGGGTGCAGGGGGATTGTGTCCCAGGAGGGAGTGTTTCTTTTAGTTTTGAAAGAGAGGAGCCAACTGGGGGGAGGGGGAGGGATGGGCGGGGAGAAAAGTGCAGCAATGAATGAATGGAAATCCAAAATCTTTGTAAATGCTCATTAAAATTATTTTTTAAAAAAAAAGAAAAGAGAGAGACCATGGCACCCAGGATATCATTTCTGATGTCAGATTGATCCAGGCTGAATACAGAGAATACCAGAAGAATGTCTATTCCTGCATTATTGACTATGCAAAGGCATCCTGTATTCTTAATAAACTATAGCTAACACTGAGAGGAATAGGAATTCTAGAACATTTATTTAAGTATGTTGTTGTTGTTAAGTGACATCAAGTCTTAGGCGACTCATAGCAACCCTGTGAATGAAAGTCCTTGACACTTGTGTGCGTGACTTTCATCCTCTCACCAGGTTCATAGGGTTTCCGGAGGCAAGCTATTTATGGAAGTGGATGCCACTCCAGCTTCCAAGCTTGTTTTAACCAGAGAGCTCCACCAAACACTGTCCACCATGGTTAACTATTATCACATTTGACACATCAGTGTCACAGTGTTCAGCTTCACAGTGACCACAAGTTACCTCTGTACGGCAAGTGGACACACCAGGGCTATACGACCTAGAAAACTGTTTGAACAAAAACAATGAAAAACGGCGTAGGGCCGCGGATTAGAGTCACCCACCTTTGGCTTGGTAGCATCACTTTCGGACCACTAGGCCAACTGGTCTCTGTGTTGTTAAGTGCCGTGGAGTCATAGGCGACTCATAGTGACCCTATGACAAAAGTCTTTGACACTTGCGTGAGTGACTTTCATCCTTTCTCCAGGTTCATAGGGTTTCCGGAGGCAAGCTATTTATGGAAGTGGATGCCACTCCTGCTTCCTTATTTAAGTATGCACATACAAAATCTATACCTAGACTAAGGAGCTGTTCTCCAAACGGAGCAAAGGCTCACTGCATGGTTTAAAATTGGGAAAGCTATATGTTAGAGTTGTATTCTTTCTCCATACCTATTCAATCTGCATACTGAGAAAATAATTCATGAAGCTGGACACTGTGAAGGAAAATATGGCAAATAGATTTGTCCTGGAGAGGGTTAAACCGGGTGGCTCCTTGGAGGCAAGGATTCTGAGGCTCCGTCTAACATACTTTGGACATGTTGTGAGGAGAGACCGGTCCTTGGAGAGGGACATCATGCTTGGGAGGGTGGAGGGACGGCGCAGGAGAGGAAGGCCCTCTACGAGGTGGATTGATTCAGTGACTGGGATAATTGGGATGGGAGTGTCAGAGACAGTACGATTGGCACAGGACAGAGCGGAGTTTAGGGCTGTTGTACATAGGGTCGCTATGAGTCGCAGGCGACTCGATGGCACATAACAATAACAACAACATGTCCAGGCAAAAGTTTCAGAGGAAATACACAGTTCATGAAAATTTGACATACTGTATTTCAAAATAAAAGTGCTTTATATTCTCCCTTTTGAGGAGGATTTTTTCCATCCAGAATCTTTAATCAAAATCTTCAATATTGGTAACGAAGCACCCTCTAGTTCTTCCTGTCTCCTAGTAAAGGAGGCAATTGTTCGATTAGCACATAATTCATATCTTCTTTATACTGTTCACACTCCTTCATCTGTTGTTCCAGGAGAACAGAGATCAATTATTATCTTTATTGTCTTCTTACAAACTTTTAAGAGTCAAACACCCCATAACAGCACGGAGAACAGAACCACTGAGCATATTATTAGACCAATGAACTGGTATGTCTCATGGAACTATGAACTTAAGCCTTCAAACCATGTCTCACGGGATGTTTCCAATTAACTTTTCATATCTTTCATTTCTCCTCATGGAAGTGAAGTCCATGAACATATTTATAACAAATTTTAAAGTACATTTCTTATAATTTCATAGTCTCTGTAATTTCAACTGACTGAATTTTCTCCTTATTATGGATAATTCATTCTCATTTCTATATGTCTAACAGTAATTTTATTAAATCCTAGATATTGTAAGTATAATACTTTTAAATATTTAGTGGGGTTTTTTTGTCTTCATTTAAAGAATGCTTTATTTTTTGTTTTGTTTACTTCTGGGTTAGGTTTGATTCTTCTGCAAGTTTGTTTCATATTTGTTAGAGAAAATTCTGACGTAACTTTCACTCTGGGTCTAATTCAGCCAGTCTCTACTGAATACACAGTCGTTGAACACTCTCTTTGACTGGCTGGAATTTTTTTAAAATTAATTTAGTTATTTTTCATTTCAATGAACATCTACAGAGACTGGCTGGAATTTTAACCTCTCCTATCCTTTTGTTAACCCTACCACTCACGGAGCTCTAGTAGTATATGGAGCCCATGGAGAGCTGCATTGCTAATTCAAAAACTGTATCTATTTGGTTGTTCAAATCTACCAGTGGAGCAGTTCCCCAGGAGAAAGATGAGGAATCACGCCCTGTACAATTTACAGCCTTGAGAATCTCCTGGAGGGTGAGCTATGAATCACTTTCAATGCCTTGACTACCAGTAGATGATTTTGTATGTTTTCATGGAATGTATCCTAGACATGCATGGTTTAATTGTTTAGCGTCAGACTCTAGAAGACCCCTATATAGATTTCCGGTTCTTTCTCTTTCTGTCTATATCAATGTATAGCTATTTCTCTCAAATAGTCTTCTCCACCATTTCCATTCATGTCAGGCTACCTAAACTCCAATCTTAACCATGTCTCCTCAATTCAGCAAGACTGCCATACTACACCTGGACTTCTCCTTCCTGTACTGTGGTCTAGAAAGTACCTCCAAGTAGGAAGCCAGAGCAATTATAGGGCTCGCTAATTTTTTTGTTTTCTTTCTTTCATTAAATAGTTTCTGTTCACGAGCAAGAAAGGGATCCTTCCCCTCTTTGTTTTTGTTACTTAGAGTTAGAGGGAATATCTTTGCTCATCTTCACTATCCATGTGGTTGTTATTTTAATTCTTTTTATAGAAATTAACCTGAAATGCTGTTAATAATGTTGCTATCTTCATTTAGTGCCAATCTGTTGATATGGGAGGCAATACCATGGTGATCATTCATGAATAATATTTTCCATTGTAAAATTTTAATATAGTCTATAGATATTACCTTCTAATAAATAATGCATGAAACACTGCAAGCTTTATGATACATTTCTTCTACGAGATTAGCTGGACTTTATTTTAATTTAATGGTTTTGGGGTATTTTTTTTCTTGAACAAGTAATATTTTTAGCATGGATCAAAATTCAAGATGGTCAAAAGAGTAAAATGAAAAATATTTCTCTTATTCTTGTCCCACAGTTACCAAATTTTTTTTTGCACACAGTGATACAGTCAGTATTGCAAATTTCATGTATGTTTTCTGGAAATGAAAATTGCATATCTATCTACTATCTATGTATCTATCTATCTATCTCTATGCTATATATTATAGACACATATTAAGCTATTAGGTCAGAGTCTTCCTCCACAATTTTTTGTAAATGACACACATTTTTTGGACCTTGCCCTTTTCCTTCAAATTAGGTTGCTTGGAGACTTTCCACATCAGTACATAAAAAAACCTGCTTTTAATATCTCTGTTATATTCCATTTTTTAATGTAAATATTTTATTAGAACATTGATCAATTTATTTTAAGTTGTTTCCACTTTTTGTTATTATAGACACTGATGGAGTACATCCTCAATAAATTATTATTTTGTTCATATGAGTATATTTGTAGGTTAATTCACAGAAATTGGTAACTTAATATATAAGTTTATAATTTTCACTTTTGTCAATTACCTTTTAAAGAGAGAATGCTCAGTAATTTTCCCAAAACTTTATCCCTATACAATAATCATTAATAGTATAACTTTGTATGATAAATTATACAATTTTCTCCTTTATTTATAGAAGTTGTGCCAATTTATACCCTTAGAATGAGCCTAATTTTTAAGGTCATTTACATGCTGACATCTCTAAATCACATATTTACTCTGAATTCAGAATGTGATATATAGCTATCTATTCAAAGATCATATAAAAATTGCAAACTAAACATGTCTAAAATAAATTTCTCCCTCTAAGCTTATCTTCTAATTTTTGTTTTCTATTTCAGTAATGGCACTATCATGCAACGATATGTTTAAGCCAGAAAGTTGTTCCCCCGTGTCAACTTCCTCCACAGCAAAAACCAGGAATATATTGTCAGCCTTGCACAATATTCTTTTCCCCCCCTCTCTTTAGTTCCTTTTTTTATTACTCTGATTTATTTACAAAGTTTGAAAACATTGTTTTCCACAAAATATCCTACTTATTTCCTTCACCCCACCCACCCATTGAATTGTGCAACCCTATGACAGACACCCTACACAATATTCTTCTAGTTAAATTATGAGAATACCTCTTCCAATTTTCGTGTATATATATAAAAATTTTTTTAAGTTGCCATCCAACAGTGTCTCTCTGGAGACTAAGGTCCGCCTCGTACAGACCATGGTTTTTGCAATCACTTGTTATGCATCAGAGAGTTAGACAATGACTAGGGAGGATAGAAGGAGAATTGACGCCTTTGAGCTGTGGTGCTGGAGAAGAGTATTGAATGTACCATGGAC
>NW_006399788.1:12180192-12193152 GCF_000299155.1 Elephantulus edwardii | reverse complement strand
GTGGATTGATTCAGTGACTGGGGTAATCGGGATGGGTGTGTCAGAGGCAATGAGATTGGCACAGGATAGAGCACGGTTTAGGGCTGTTGTACATAGAGTCGCAAACGACTCGACGGCACATAACAACAACAACAACAATAATCCAATTCATCTGGATTCATGGTGAAAACATGTATAAGAAATCTGTAGGACTACATTCTCGTGGGTTTTCAATGGCTGTTTTTAGTTAGTAGAATATGAGGACTTTTTTTCTGAGGCACCTCTGGGTGGAGTCCGATTTCCAATCTTCCAGGGACTCTGGACACATACTACTCAAACCAATTGTTGTTATACTAGTTCATAGTGGCCCTGTTGGACACAGTATATCTTCCCCATTGTTGTTGTTAAGTGCTGTCGAGTTGCAGGCGACTCACAGCGACCCTATGAAGGAGAGTCCTCGACGTGCTTGGGTGCATTTCATCCTCTCTCCAGGTTCATAGGGTTTCCGGAAGCAAGCTATTATGGATGTGGATGCCAATCCTCCTTCCACGCTTGTTTTAATCGGGGAGCTCCACCCCACTCTCCGTCCGCATTGGGTAACCAGCCATTAACTCATTAGACACATCCATGTCACAGTGTTCAGCTGCACAGCAACCACAATTGACCGCAGTATGGCAACTGTACACCAGGGCTATATGACCTAGAGGAATGTCTGAACAAAAACAGTGAAAGACAGGCCAGAGGGCCGCGGTTTAAAAGTCACCCAGCTTTGGTTTGGTAGCATCGCTTTCTGTCCACTGGGCCAGCTAATATCTCTATATCTACCCCATAGGGTTACTAAAACTGAGGTTTTCATGAAAGTAAATGAACATGTTGTTGTTGTTGTTATGTGCTGTCGAGTTGCAGATGACTCATAATGACCCTATGTACAACAGCTCTGAACCCTGCCCTATCCTGAGCTAATCTCATCATCTCTGACAGACCCAATCCCCCTCCTCCAGTCACTGGTCTCATCCTGGGTCTTCCTCTTCTGTGCTGTCCCTCCAGCCTTCCAAACACGATGTTCTTCTCTAAGGACTGGTCCCTCCTGGCCATGTGTCCAAAGTATGTGAGACAGAATTTCAAAATCCTTGCCTTCAGGGAGCAGCTTGGTTTCACCCTCTCTGGGACTGTCCTATTTGTTCTCCTGGCAGTCCATGGTATGTTCAAAACTCTTCTCCTGACGTCGTTGCTCTTCAGTTCTCTGCAAGGTCCCTGACAGCAGACTTTCCAAGTGCAATTTGTCTTTTGATTTACTGCCTGCTGGTGCCAAAAGTTTTGATTGTGGAGCCAAGCAAGCTGAAGCTGTTAACAATCTCAAGCTCTTTTCTATCTATCATGATGTTGCCAAATGGTCCAGTGGTAAGAATCTGTTTTCTTGATATTGAGCGTCAATCCATATTGAAAGTTATAGTCCTTGGCTTTCTGCAGCAAATGCCTCACGTCGTCCTCAGTTTCAGCAAGCAAAGTTATGTCATCTACATAGCACAGGTTGTTGATGAATCTCCCTGAAAAATCCAACAAAATCTCAGAGTCACTACTCATTACTTATGTTCTGAGTCATCACAGTAATCTTCCATTGGGTTTCTGAGGATGTAAATTATAATAGGAAGAGACTGCTTCTCTTCCTCCCTCAGAGATAGTGGATCCAAACCACAAGAGGTTAAAAAAAATTATTTCTTTCCTCTACTTTAACTTTATAACATATTCCTACATATCCCTATGATCCTTGTTGTGTTTTGATCACCAATCCTGATGCCACATTTTACCTCATAGAGAGCAGCCTCCCAGATAATCTGTTCTGTATATTAATAGAAAGTGTAAGGAGACAGGACACATCCCTGACGTATGCCCTTCCCAATTTTGAACCATGCAGTGTTTCCTTTGCTCTGTTTGACGACTGCCTCTTGGTCCAAGTATAGGTTTCACATTAGCACGATCAACTGTTCTGGGATTCCCATTCTTCTCAGAGTCAGCCACAGTTTGTTATGATCCACACAGTCAAACTCCTTTGCACAGTCAATGAAACACAGATAGACATTCCTCTGGTATTCCCTGCTTTCAGCTAAGATCCATCTAACATCAGCTACAATATCCCTAGTACTACTACCCCTTCTAAACCCAGCCTGCACTTCTGGCAGTTCTCTGTTGATGTGCTATTCAGTCGTTTTTGGATAATTTTCAGTAGAATCTTGCCTGCATGTGATATTAATGATATTGTTCAATAATTTCCACACTCTGTCCAGTCACCTTTCTTTGGAATTGGAACAAATATGGATGAATCTCTTCCAGTTAGTTCCTCCAGATTTCTTGGCACAACTTGTTGAGCACATCTAAGGCAGCATCTGTTTATTGAAATATGTCAATTGGTGTGCCATCGATTCCTGGGCCCTTGTTTTTTACCAGTTCTTTTAGAATAACTCAAACTTCTTTCATCACCACAGGCTCTTGCTAATTCATACATTGTTTCATGAAATTTTTTGTCTGCTATTTCTTTTTGGTACAATGACTCTGTATACTCTTTCCGTCTTCTTCTAATGCTTCCTGGATCATTTAATATTCTGCCCAAAGCATCCTTAAGTATTGCAACTCAAGGCTTGAATTTGTTCTTCAGTTCCTTCAGCTTAAGAAATGCTGGGCGAGTTTAGCCCCTTTGATTTTCTAACTCCAGCTCTTAGGACATTTCACTTTAACTCTTTACTTTATCCCCCCAGGCTGCCCTTTGCAACCTTCTGTTCAGCTCCTTAATATCTTAAATTCTTCCCTTAGTTTTGGCTTGTCAGTGCTCTAGTGCAATAGTCAGAGTCTATTCTGATATCCGCCTTGGTCTTTTTATCCTCCTCTGTCTTTGTAATGACTCCTTGCATTCTTCTTGGATGATATTCTTGATATCCTTCCACTGCTTATCTAGTCTTCACTCATTAGTGTTCAAGACCTCAAACCTGTTCCTGAGCAGAATTTTGACTTTTTGCCAGCAACAAATCATGTCAAATATTCTTTGCAAAGCCACTTGCAGGAACCAGAATTTGCATACATGTCTTTAGGCAACTCCTGTGGCCCTAGTAGGTAAGAAGTTGCACTGCCAACTCAAAGGCAATTTGGTGTGAATCCACCAACTGCGTTGTGGAAGAAAGATGGGCTATCTCCTTTCATGTGATTTACAGCCTCTGAAAAACCACTGGAGGGTCAAAATTCTCAAATTCAGCCTCAGTACTGAAGAATAAATTTTAAACCATTTTTAGGAATAAGCTCATGACTGATTCCTAAAGCTAGAGAATTTGAAAAGTGTGCACAAAGTGGTGCACCAAGTGGTGCTGTGAATAGTACAGAACCATCACATGCCCTTTCAACTATGATCAACACGCCACTCCAGTCCAAGCTGCCCCTTACCTCCACCAAATTAAGAGACAACTTTGAGCTGACAGTTTGAGATGACTTCTTAGAATAGTCATTTTCAGTTATTTCTTCAGGATGGATCCTTCCTATTAGAAAAGGTCAAAATGTCTAGAAACAGTCAAGGTAGGAAGAGAGGAGAGGAGAGGGGAGGGGAGGGGAGAAGAGAGAAGAAGGGAAGGGAAGGGAAGGGAAGGGAAGGGAAGGGAAGGGAAGGGAAAGGAAGGGAAGAGAAGAGAAGAGAAGAGAAGAGAAGAGAAAAGAGAAAACAGTGAAGGAAGGCGGCAGGGACAGGGTCCAAGGGCACCATGTGCCGTCTCCATTATTCTTTTCACCTTCCACGCAAATCCACCTAAATGGCAGGATATCTGCCTTCACAAAGTCAGTACTGCCTAGACTTCCCTGGCTTGTGTCTACACATTTGGAAAATAGAGAGAATTACTTCTCTCATTTCTTTCCCCTGACAGATGGGACACTCAAAGAAAGAAGTGTGGTAATGTGTTCTCACAATACTTCTTGTTGGACAGGATGAGTTCATACATATGAAAATACAAAAGCAAAGAAACACTGCATATCTTGACTTATCAAGAAAGGTGTGTATCAGGGTTGTATCCTTTCTCCATGCCTATTCAGTCTGTATGGAAAGCAAATCATCTAAAAAGATGAACTTTATGAAAAGGAAATGTGGCAACAGAATTGGAAAAAGACTCATCAACAGACTGCATCTCATAAATGGCATGACTGCTTGCTGAAAGTGAGGAGAATTTAAAGTGCTTGCTGACAAAGATAAAAGACTGCAACTTTCAGTCTCGCGATCTGCCTCCTTTCGCGAGAAGCAGGCGCCGGAGGCGTCTCCTCTGAGGGCGAGGAACGGAAGTGTAGGCAAAGGTCCGAGACTTCGCCGCCAAGCTGGGCACCGGGGAGATGGCCGAGACCGACCCTATGAACGTGCAGGACCTCACCTCGGCGGTGGAGACGCTGCTGCAGCAGATGCAGGATAAATTCCAGACCATGTCCGACCAGATCATCGGAAGGATTGATGACATGAGCCGTCGCATCGATGACCTGGAGAAGAACATCGCGGACCTCATGACCCAGGCTGGAGTGGAAGAACTGGAAGGTGAAAATAAGGTCCCTGCCACCCAGAAGAGCTGAAGGCTCTCTCTCATCACTACCACTGAGATTTGCACCATCATTCTTAACAAGCCAGAAGACTGAAGGCTCTTCCCATCTAATTACTACATATAGACAGTTTTCTCTTATAAAGTATGCATTCGTACCATAAAAAAAAGACTGCAACTTTCAATATGAAGGATATCTCAAAAACAAGAAAACATCCTCACTACTGGGCAAACATGAAACATCATGATAGATGGAGAGAAGACTGAATTTCTTAAACAATGTCATATAACTTGGACCCACAATCAAGACCCTCAGGTCTAGCAGTCAAGAAATCAAAAGACAAGAGAAAACATGACAAAATAAAAAAGTGGAACAAAGATTTCAAAGGGCAACTCAAGAAGACAGAACAAAGTAGTATAACGGAATGTGCAAAGAGCTGGAAGTGGAAAATAAAAAGGGAAGAACTTGTTCTGGATTTCTTAAGCTGAGTAAATGGACAAATTTAAACCTCCAGTTTAAATATTGAAAGATGCCATGGTCCATCTACTGAATGACCTAGAAAGCATCAAAGAGGATGGAGGGAATACACAGAACCACTGTACTGAAAAGAACTGTCTGACATAGAAAGATTTCAGAAAGTACCATATGAGCAAGAGCCAAAGGTAATAAAGGAGGAAGTGAAAGTTGCATTGAAGGCATCGGTACACCATAAGGCGCCTACCAATTGACTTGCTTCAATTAAAAGATGCAGCCCTGGATTTGTTGCCAATCTATGCCCTGGAAGTATTGCCAAAATAAAAGAGAAGTTATTGTTTATTTCATGTTTTAGTTCCTTATACAATGAAGATAAAATTTTTTAGGTCTGTGACAACTCTGTGAATGCACTGAATACCACCAAATTGTGCACTTTAAATGAAAAACTTTGTGGCATGTTAAGTACTTCTCAATAAAACTGTTAAACGCAAAACAAAAAAATCCCAAAACAAATAACAAAAAGTAATCAAAAGATGTGTTGCATTGGGGAAATCTGCTGTCAAGGACCTCTCTAAGATGCTGAAGAGCAACAATGACTATCTATAGACTAAGGTGCAGTTGATTTAATCCATGGTCTTTTCAATTACTTGCTATGCATCTAAAAGTCGGACAATAAATAAAGATGACAGAAGAATCAATGCCTTTTAGCTGTGGTGTTAGAGAATATTACTAAATATCCCATTGACTGCCAAAAGAAAAACCAAATATGTCTTGGAGAAAGAGCAGCCAGAGTGCTCCTCAGAGGCAATGATGATAAATTTTCATTTAACAGATTTGTTGTTAGGAGGGGTCGTTTCTTAGAAAAAGCATCATACTTGGAAAGTTAGAGGGTTAGTAAAAGACCCTCTACAATGAATCCACATAGTGGCTGTAGCAATGGGCTCGAGTAGATCAGGGATGGTGAGGATGGCACAGGATACGGAGAGGTTCACATCCATTGTTCACAGAGTCACTATGAATCCTAATTGACTTGACACCACTTAAAAACAACAGTAAGTCTCAAAATTTTCGATCACATGGTCTCCCAAAGGCATTTAGTCTGACCCGCAGGTCAAAGTAGTCTCAGACCAGAATAAATTAATAAACGTTTTTTGAGAAAAGTCTTACCAAGGTTTAATCATTAAATTGCACTTAGAATTTAACAAGTCATCTTTGTTTTAAAGAATAAAATGCCATGAAATCTGGCACATCTTGGAAAATGAAGACCATATGGTCACCATGGGTACAGGTGACAGGAAAGCAGGAAAATAAAGATCTAATTTGCCACCCAATTTTAATCAAGTATTTGGATGACATTGGAAAGAAAGGCCTTTTCCTGTGTAATGGTAATAATAACAACAACCAATACCTTGGATAGCCCTCTAAATAATTCAAGGTGCTTTTGCATAAATTATCTCATTTGATCCAATCCATATGTGTAACAATAGTCGCACATACCAAGGCAGAAGTGTCAGAACTAATAATGATCAAATTCTCTCATACACAAATCTCTGGCCCCATTAGACTCTGTTTTTCTCACATGCCTGTTCTCAGTAAACAGAGGAGGAATGACCCAGGGCTGTAAGGAGGTGAGAGGTCAGTAGGACAATCCCCCTCACACAGTCTGGAGGACTTCTCTAGTTTCAGGTCACCAGGCTGGATTCCCAGGAACTAGCATCTGTTGCACTGCCTCCTTTTATTCCATCTCCTCAACTCTAGAAAGCTTAATCCAAAGGCCATAATGCCATGAAATTACATGGAAGCATCAGTGTAGTTTTTAAACTTGAAGCAAGACTAAGGGAGCATTTCAGAGGAGCGTTTGGTTCAAGTGGAGAAGTAGAAATAGCTATGGTCTGGAGCAAAACTGTAAGTTTGTCATACTGCTGTGGCTTGCATGTTGCTTTGATTCTGGAAGCTGCATGCCACTGATATTTTAAATACCAGAAGAGCCATCCATAGTGGACAGATTTCAACAGAATTTTCAGACCAAGATAGAGTAGTTAGGACAAGCCATCTACTTCTGAAATAAACAATGTAGTCTACACTGTATTATGCAGCTAACCAGAAGGCCTCACATTTCCCATTGTTTGAATCTACTACCAGCAGCTACTTGGGGGAAAGACCGGCCCATTAAGATTAACAGCTTTAGAAATCTGATAGAGGTCTGTTATGTGTTAGAATATATTTAACAGTAGTAAATTTTAAGTTCAGAAAATCCAAAAAAAAGTGACAGAACTTTGTCCAAAACAATGCCAAAAGATGAGGCCCTCAAGTTGGAAAGTAGTCAAAATAGAGCTGCCTCCTCAAAATAGAGTCTACCTTAATGGAGTGAATGGAGTATAGCTTCTACCAATGAAGTGGTTGCATCTGCTGATGTGGCATGACTCAAAACAAGGAGAAATAGCTGCAAACATCTGCTAATAACTGGGACATGGAATGTACAAATATGAATCGGTGAAAATTGTAAGTTGTGAACAATGAAATGAATCAGATAAAGACTGAAGCATTCATATACGTAAAAGGACTGGTATTGGCTATTTGAACAGGATAATCATATATATATATATAGTCTATTGTGCTGGGATCCACTTCCATAAAAGCTTGCCTCCGGTAAAGATTGAAGCATTCATGTACGTAAAAGGACTGGTATTGGCTATTTGAACAGGACAATCATATATATATATAGTCTATTGTGCTGGGATCCACTTCCATAAAAGCTTGCCTCCGGAAACCCTATGAACCTGGAGAGAGGATGAAAGGCACCCAAGCATTGAGGACTCTCCTTCATAGGGTCACTATGTTTGCCTGCAACTCTACGGCACTTAACAACAACAACAACAACATTGTGCTGGGACTGATGAATTGAAGATGAATGGTGTAAAATTTATCACATTTAAACAAACAAAAAGAACATTTCAAAATCTACCCTGAAGCACAATGCTGTCAGGATAGGATAATATCCATATTCATACAAAGAAGATTTGTTATTATTAAATAATAGCAACAATAATACATTATTATTCAACCACTATTTAAGTTATCGCACCAATCACTAAAACCAGTGATGAAGAAATTAAAGATTTATTTCTACAAACTTTGGCAGTCTAAAATTGATCAAACATCCAATTAAGATGCATTAGAAATAACTGGTGTTTGGAATTCAAAAGCTAGAAGCAAAATGAAAGATTGTTGTTGGGTACTGTAGAGTCAGAACTGGCCCAGAGCTGACCCTCTGTTATTACTTGGGAGTGATTGCCCATCCTTCTCCCATGAGCAGCTGGTGGCCTCCAACCATGTGCCTTTGGGATTGTCATGCAGTTGAAAAATATAATCTTGGTGATAAAAATAAGGACAGAGATTGTTTACAGGATATCATTTTTATACAACCAATACAATTTTAAATATTTTTTTTAAAAATCCATAAATGTTGAACATGCTTATGAAACTCATTTAATGGAATACACAGGAATTAAACTGACTACATCTGTGGAAAGAGATGGTAGGGAAGTTCGATATCAGTCTGAACAAGGCCAGAGGCTAACTGTGAAGCAGACCATCAATTGCTCATACGTAAGTTCAAACTGAACCTTAAAAAAACAAAAAACAAATCCTTAAGAACCCAAACACAACCTTAAATACGTCTCATCCAAATTTAGAAACTATCTCAAGAACTTATTGGCAGCACTGAACACTAATGATTGAAGACCAGATGAGTTGTGAGGTGACATCAAGGACATCAAACATGAAGACAGAAAAAAAAAGGTCACTAAAAAGACAGGAGAGAAAGGAAAGATCAAATAAATGTCAGAAGAGTCTCTGAATCTTATTGTAGAATATAGAAAAGTAAAGGGGAAATAAAAAAAATAACAAGGAGAACAGAAAAAAAAACATTTCAAAGGACAACTTGAGAAAACAAAGTATTTTAACAAAATGCACAAAGATCTGAAGTTAGAAAATCTCAAGGAAAGAACTCACTTAGCACTTCTCAAACTAAAAGAATGAAAGAAAAATTCTACCTTAAAGTGGCGATACTGAAGGGTGTTATGAACAAAATGCTGAACAATTCAGTAAGTATCAAAAGAGGGGAAGGAAACAGTCAATGTAGAAACAAGACTTGGTTGACACTGAACTCTTTCAAGAAGTAACATATAATCAAGAATCAATGGCACTGAAGGCAGTGACAACAATAAGGCCCCATAAATTGACACACCACAGCTGGAATTCTGGACATGATAATGTCAATGCCAAGAAATCTGGAAGACAGCTACTTGGTCAGAGGATTGGAAGAGATACGTATCTAGATTCATTCTCAAAAAAAAAAAAAAGGATGATTCAACAGAATGTGAAAATTATCAAATAGTGTCATTAATAACCCATACAAAGTCTTGCTGAAAAGTATCCAAAATTTCTAGACCACTATATCAACAAATAACGGCCAGAAATTCAAGGTGGATTCAGTAGAGGCCTTGGAATAAGGGATATTGCTCATATAAGAAGAAGCTTGCTTGAAAGCAGAGAATACCAGAAAGACGTTTACTTGTGTTTTCTTGACTATGCAAAGGCTTTCAACTTTGTGGATCATAATAGATTATGGATAACTTTGAGAAGAATGAGAATTCTCTAACATTTCATTGTGTCCTTGTGTAACCTGGGAATGGATCTAGAAGCAGTCATTCGAACAGAACAAGGAGACAGTGGGTGCTTTGAAATCAGGTATACTGTCAGAGTTGCATTCTTTCACCATGCCTAGCCAATCTCTGTGCCAAGTGAGTAATCTGAGGAGTTAGACTATCTGAGGAAGAATGTGGCATCAGGATCTTGTGACACTGAGGTGACATTGCACAGTAGGTTCATAGATGCAAAGTCATAGACTACTTCTTCAAGCCAATGTCACTTCAGTGTCACAGGACCTTTAGAATGTGTTTCAGCACATCATGGATTAGAAAAGTGATTGAAATCTAACAGCAGGTTACCTGTGACACTGCAATTGCTTCAGTCATTTCTTTGTCTTTAAAATGCCATATAATTGCTAATGTAATTAGTAATGTATACAGAGGGGGCTTATGCAATTACTGAGTCCTAAGATCAAGTAATTAATGTTCTGTCAACAAAACAGCAACTGTTTCATTAACAACTGCCTGGATCTGGAAACAAGCATAATCAGATGCAAACAGATCAACCTAAACATTATCAACTCAGCTGATTTTTTTTTTTAGTCACTAAAATGTTAACCCTCATCATTAAAACTAATGAAGTCTTCAGGCTATCCTTTTTCTAGTTCAAACAAATATATATATAAAATACATAGATGGATGTGCAAAAGGACAACCAGATGCACCAAGAGACAAAAGCAAATTGCTGCTGTTTTTTGTACTGTCAAAGGCAATGAGACTTATTCTTAATAAATATTACAGGTAACTGAGTTTAGGGAGGCAGAAAGAATATGTAGATTTTAACAGGCTATGCCTATGTTTTTCCAATGTGACCATATTCCTTGGAGAGGGACATCATGCTTGGGAAGGTGGAGGCGTAGTGTAGTGAAAGAGAGGAAGATCCTTGGGCTTGAGTGTATCAGATTTTATGAGGACGGCATGCGAAAAGACAGTGTTCAGATCAGTTATACTCAACTCAGTGGCACCTAACAACAGCAATATTATTATTATGACCTTATACGCATATATATGATATCAGCTTGCTCAGATCCACAATCAACACTCTTGGCACTAACAGTCAGGAAATCAAAAGATGAGCTGTTAAGCACCTTTCCAAACTGCTAAAAACAATAATGTCAGTCTAAAGGCTAAAGTGTACCTAATCGAAGTCATGATCTTCTCAATTGCTTGCTATGCATCTGCAAGTTAGACAATAATTAAAGACAACAGAAGAATTGATGCCTTTGAGCTGTGGTACTGCAGAAGAGTAGAGAATATACTGCAGAGTGCCAAGAGAATAAACAGATGATCTGTTCCAGAAAGGCTGAAACCAGGTTGCTCCTTGAAGGTAAGAATTTTGAAGCTCTGTCTCACATACTTTGGGCATGTTTCTTGTTTGTTATGTTGTTATGTTATGTTATGTTATGTTATGTTATGTTATGTTATGTTATGTTATGTTATGTTACATTATGTTATGATCAGATGTTGTCAGTTCTTGGAGAAGGACATGATGCTTTGAGAGGTAGAGGGTCAGCACAGAAGAGGAAGACCCTGAATGAGATGGATTGACACAACAACTGTAGCAATGAGGTCAGATGTGTTGGAGATGGTGAGGTTGTCTCAAGACAGGGAAAGGTTCAGAGCAATTGTCATAGTGTTGTTATGAATCATACTAGACTTGATGGCATAGAATAAAAACAACAATATTATTAGGCTGCACTGTTCTCACTGGATAATAAACTGAATTTGTGCCCTACAATATAAAAACTTAAACTTACTGCTGTGGAGTGAGAATCAACCCAAAGCTACCCTGAGTAGATTTCTGGCGGCTATAAATAGCCAGGAAGATTGTTCATCCTTCTCCTGAGGAGCTGCTGCTGGATTCAAACTACCAGACAGCCATCAAGGTGGGCTACCAGCACAACTCCTTATGGTCTATGCCATCTGCCATAGCTAGTGGGTAAGGAGTTGTACTGTAAACTCAAAGTCAAGCAGTTCAAATCAGCTGCTCCTTGAATGGAAGATGGGTGTTCTCCTCTTGTTTAAGTATAGCCTCTGAAAATCTGCTGGAGGTCTAGTTATGAGTCAATTCCGACTCAATAATCTGCTCTGCTTGTGGTATTGTGGGTCTACTGTTGAAAATGGCTTTCTTAGACCATTGCCTTTTACTTTCATCACATGGCTGAGTGGAAATATGTTAATAGGGTGTGTTATTTACAAGGAGCTTGGCCATTTTGAGCAATGTGCTGGATTTAAATTGAGCCAGTTTAGCAGGAGAAATTGGGACTCTCACTACCACCAAGGAAGATAAAGCAGAGATTCAAAGGTTCCTGCATCAATCAGACCAAGACTTACCCAACAGCACCAACACTCACAGTAGAGCATCAGAGACCATAGGTGAAACTGAGCTGACCTGTGACCGCCACCCCACGAAGCCAGAGTCAGAGGTGTTTGCATAAGTTTGCTGGAGATTTGAGTGGGAGATATAAATAACAAGTTAAAAGAGCTGTGTAACACTGGCCTAAAACAGCAAGGCTGGAGTTTGAAGGGTTTTAGAGTAGAATCTATCTTTACTAAGCTTGCTCGGCTCCTTAACACTTTTGGCATCAGCAGGCAGGAAATCAAAAGACGAATTGCATTAGGTAAATCTGTTGTCAGGGACCTTTCTAGAGTACTGAGAAGAAACAAGATCAGACTAGAGACTAAGGCGCACCTGATACAGTCCATGGTCTTCACAATTACTTGCTATCCATCACAGAGCTGGATAATGACCAAGGAGTATAGAAGAATTGATGCCTTTGAGTTGTGGTGCCGGAGGAGAGTCTTAAACACACCATGGACCACCAAGAAAACAAATATGTCCACCTTAGAGAGGGAGAAACCAAGCTTCTCTTTAGAGCCTAGGATTTTGACGCTCCGTCTCAAATACTTTGGGCACATGGCCAGGAGCGATCAGTCCTTAGAGAAGGAGGACATCATGCTTGGAAGGGTGGAGGGACAGCGCAGGAAAGGAAAACTCCAGATGAGATGGATTGATACAGTGACTGGGGCAATGAGGGTTGGTGTGTCAGAGTCAGTGAGATTGTCTCAGAACAGGGCAGGCTTCAGAGCAATTGTAGATAGGGTCACTATGATTTGCAGGTGACTTGATGGCACATCTGACCATAACAAGCTGTGGCTGACTCTGAGAAGAATGGGAATCCCAGAACACTTGATCGTTCTAATGCGAAACTTATACTTGGACCAGGAGGCAGTCGTCAGA
>NW_006399788.1:12171347-12179352 GCF_000299155.1 Elephantulus edwardii | reverse complement strand
GAGGTGGATTGATTCAGTGACTGGGTTAATTGGGATGGGAGTGTCAGAGACAGTGCGATTGGCACAGGACAGAGTGGAGTTTAGGGCTGTTGTTCATAGGGTCGCTATGAGTCGCAGGCGACTCGACGGCACATAACAACAACAACAACAACATGATGGCACATAACAACATCCTAAGAAACTGTATCTTGTTGCTAACTTGAATTTAAACCTGTTAACTCATGTTAAGCCCCATAATTGTGAGTATGGTTCTGTGAGGTCGGAATAGCTAATACAAAATATTTCAGACCCAGTAGAGCAATGGGATCGGCACTGAAATCGGTAGAAGTGTGGAAGCATGAGGGCCATGACTGACTTCACTGGAATTAGTTCTATATGTGGATGTTCTTGGTGGGTGTAGTTCCCTCTTATGGTGTTAGTGATGGCCATATACAGCCATCTGCATGGTGCCTACACTTTTTTAGACTGTTGTTGCTGTTGTATGCCATCATGTCAAAACAGATATACAGCTGACCCTCTAGTAGGTTTTCAGAGGAAGTTAATCACACAGGAGATTCCCCATCCATCCCACATGAAGCAGCTGGTGGATTCGAACCATGTGCCTTCAGGATTGCAGGGCAGTTTCTTGCCCCCAGGTCACTAGAGCTCCCTTTTTTAACACTAGTCTAAGAAAAAGAAACATTTTTAAAAAATAATTCTATCTTGCATGCAGTATAACTACTTGAGTTTACACACTTTTACTATATATAATGGTGCAAAATAAACATCTCTCAAATACACAATGGTTTCCAACAATAAGTCATAGTCTCGCTTATGTATCCATAAGAAAGCACCAGTAGTGCAACTTCAGCCTGCAGACTTGAGTCCAGAGCTGACAGGTGTATCTTAATCTAAAGATCCAAGATGAAGGAGCATAGAAGGCTGGGGGATATTGAATGGAAGGAACACAAGAATTCAATCCCCATTACTAAAACCAAACTCACTACAGTGAAGTTAGTTCAGACTCATAGCAACCCTCTACTATGTTTCTGGGGTTTTAAATCTCGATAGGAGACTGCCCATCTTTCTCCCAAAGAGAAGGCTGATTTGAGCTTCAGCACTTTTTGTTCGCCAACACATTCATCACTATGCCACCAGTGTTTCTTCAAACTACAATAACACATTTTTTTTAAATTCCTTTATATTTGTGTATATTAGGAGCTCTGGTGGCCTTGTTGTTGTTATGTGCCGTCGAGTCACTTGCGACCCATAGTGACCCTATGTACAATAGCCCTAAACTCTGCTCTATCCTGTGCCAACCTGTCTCTGACATGCATATTCCTATTACCCTAGTCATTGAATTGATCCATCTCATTGAGGGTCTTCCTCACCTATGTCATCCCTCCACTCTCCCAAACATGACGTCCCTCCTTGCAATATGCCCAAAGTATGTCAGACGAAGCTTCAGAATCCTTGCCTCAAAGGAGGAGCCTGGTTTCACCCTCTTCAGACAAACTTGTTTGTTCTCCTAGCAGTCCATGGATATTCAATACTCTTTTTCAACACCACAGCTCAAAGGCATCAATTCTCTTTCTATCATCCCTAGTCACTGTCCAGCTCTCTGATGCAAAGCACATAATAGCAAAGACTATTGCACCTTAGTCTCCAGCCTGACATCCTTGCTCTTCAGTACTCTGGAGAGTTCCCTGGCAGCTGATTTTCCCAATGCAATTTGTCTCTTGATTTCCTGGCTGCTTGGTACCAAGAGTATAGACTGTAGCCTAGCAAATTAAAGCTGTTAACTATCTCAGGCTCTTTACCACCTATCTTGATGCTGTCAAATGGCCCAGTGGTGAGAATCTTTGTTTTCTTGATGTTGAGCTTCAATCCATATTGAAGACTACAGGTTCTCCTCAGTTTCAGCAAGCAGGGCTGTGTCATCGGCATAACTCAGGTTGTTGATGAATCTTCCACCAATCCTGATTCCTTCTCGTACAGCCCAGCGTCAAGATGATCTGTTCTATACTTGAACCAAGAGGCTGCCACTAGAACAGAGCAAGGAGACACTGCATGGTTTAAAATCAGGAAGGTTGTTCACCAGGGATGTATTCTATCTCCATACCTTTTCAATTTTGGTGGCCTACAGGCACAAAATTGTGCTGCAATCCCAAAGGCTTGTTGTTCGAGGCCACCAGGTGCTCCTCTGGAAAAGGATGAACAATTTCTTCTCATACAATTAACTGCCTCTGAAAACCCACTGGAGGACCAGCTATGGGTTGGTGTTGCGGAATGCTGTGGAGGAAGGAAGGGTCTCTGGCCAGGACAGCTCACCTAAGCGCCATCATCTCTAACAGCTGTCCTAAGTTCCTCTAACTCTCTCCCAGCATATGGCTATCACGGTAAAGGATGTTCAGCTGTGGGATATACGCCAACAAGAAACACATGTGCCTCAGAGCTAGACTCACACTGATCACACAATACCTCGTGTAAAGGACGCTCAGGTGTTAGGCGCATGCCAAGAGAGCACACACCTCAGAGTTTCACCCAGCATCTCACTGGTCACACAACACCTCAGCCCAAGAATTTCCTGTTTCTTCACTGCTTTCTCTACATTGTCCCCACTTGCTTTCTTTGTTGTCCTCACTTCTCAGGAGAGACTAGAGTAGAGGTGGTGCAATCTTCTCTAAATTCTTTAGGGCTATTTTTAGATCCCCTGCCATAACAGCTAGCTACTGGTACATTTCTTCAATGGTGCACAGTCTTTGTCAAAACCAGTTCTGATTGATCACCTTTGTCAGCATGTCCTTTGTCATTTTCTGTCATTTCCCTCCCCCCCCCCAGAGAGAGTTCTTCCTGATTCAGTAAGGGGGGGTGGGGCACCGCATTCTCTTAGCTACTTCCTGCTGGAAAAGGACATTGTAGGTCCCAGGGTGAAAATCTTCCCCCACTACTCTAAAGGTCCACAGGTTTGCACATTAAAGATGTGAGCAGAAGTAATCCAAGAGGCAATATCAACAGCTGTCGTCCAAAAGGAAAAAGCTTGAGATTGTGTTAAGTTTGACCTCTTCACTTTCTAACAAGGACATTAAACACTTAAGTATCTTTCCAATTGCTTGCCAAATCTTTTCAGTCGCTTGTCAAATTACCCTTGCCCAGTAAGATAGACCTGTCAGATTCTCTGCTCTCTGACAGGAGCAAGCATGGAAAGAAGAGAGAAGAAGAAAGAACAGGAAAGAACTTTCCCTTGCTTTTCTCCCAAGCAAGGGGTGCTTACCCAAAGACCTATACCAGGTCTCTTCCCTGCCTATGTCAAGTTTTTAGCCCCCCAAACTGCGCCAGGCCTCCGAAACCACATCAGAGTATGTCAAGCCCCCAAAGCTCAGGTCTTCCCTGATGGGAGTGAGTACAGAAAGGGGTGTTAACCCAATACCTGACGGGAGTGAGCACAGAGGGTACTCAACCACACTACATCAGATAGAATCAGGGCGCCATATGTCGCTGTCAGTTCGCCGGCAACCTACAGTGACACCCTGATGGGAGTAAGAACAACGGAGATACACCACTCCGGGAGAGGATCAGAGAGTCAATTCAGCTCAATTTTATTGGAATCTGCACTGTACTTATATACACAGGAAGACCACATAGGGTGGGCTTACAGACACGGGACATGTGGATTGGTTAGGAGAACCTCAGCCTGGTGCAGACCACTCCCAGCTCAACAGATGTGGCAGCCGTCTTCCCAGGCGGCGAGCTTTCTCAAGCCGGTGCAGCCAAACACAGAGGAGCTTTCTCTACCCCGTTTTAAAGGCGACTGGGAGGCTTGCACTTATCTGGAGCTTCGGTGATCTGTCCTGGACAGAGGTCCTCCCTTCTTCCCCACAATTCCGCCAAGAGATTGGTTCCAACTCAGTGATACACAACAACAGTGGTTTGCATACAAAGTTCATATACATTGTGTTTCACATTATCCTTCATTCATATTGTGTTTCATACAATCATTTCCATTAATTATGCTCTATAAAATTAATTGCCATTAAACTCTGCCCATCATTGCCCTGTGTTTTCAAATTCCTGCCAGATCGTTCTGATTTCATTTAACTCCCCTCCTTCCAACCCAAGGATTTCCCCATACTCATCCTCACCCTTCTGACCCTACCCCTTCTTGCCTTGGATCTCCATATATGTCTTACTATTTATCCTTCTATTTTTATAATAATGGTCTTATGCAGTAGTCTTAACGCAGCCTTATGAGACTGAGTTAGTTCACTCAGCATAATACTCTCCAGTCTCACTTGAATTATGCATTAATTTTCAAAATCATTGTTCCTGAGTGCTATGTAGTATTTCATCTTGTAAATGTACCACAATTTCTCAATCCATTTGATTGTGGTTGGACATCTGGGCTGTTTCCATGTTCTTGTGATGGTGAATAATGCTGAGACGAACATTAGTATACAAATCTCTGTTTCTGTCCCAGTTCTAATTTCCTTGAGGTATATTCCTATGGGTGAAATAGGTGGGTCATTTGTAATTTCTATGTTCAGCTTTTTGAGGAAATACCAAACTGCCTTTCAGAGTACTTGTACCATTTTACAGTCCCACCAACAGTGTATGAGAGTTCCTATCTCTCCATGCCCTCTTCAAAATTTCTTGCTTATCATCCTGTTAAACATTGCCACTGCTACTGGGATGAGATGGTACCTCATTGTGGTTTTGATTTGTATCTCTCTTATTGTCAGTGATTTTCAGTATTTTTTAATGTGTCTTTAGCCCATCTGAATGTTTTCCTCTACGAAAAGTCTATCCACGTCTTTTGCCCATTTTGTAACTGGGTTATTTAGTCTTTTTCTTCTGGAGGCCCTGAACTTTTATTATGAGATCCTTGTCTGAGATGATATTGCCAAATGTTTTTCCAAGTCAGTAGGGTTAGTTGGTTTTTTGTTTTTCACCCTGTTGGAAAAATGTTTTGATGCACACAGGGATTTAATCTTTAGAAGGTCCTATTCATCAATTTTTTCCTATCTGATTGTGTATTTCTGGCTGTATTTGTTAGCCTCTTTATACCATAGGTGAGGCAATCTAAGCTTGGTCCCACTTTGTCTCTTTTAATCTTTATGGTTTTGGGCTTTACTCCTAAGGCTCTGATCCATCTTGAGTTGATTTTTTTGTGCAGTGAGAGGTGTTGGTCTTGCTTCAGCTTTCTGTGGATAGGAGTCCTGGTTTGCCAGCATCATTTTGTTGAAGAGGTTGTCATTTCCTCATTTGATAGGTTTTGTTTCCTTGTCAGATATAAGTTAACCACAGGTTGATGGGTTAATTTATAGATTCTCAATTTTGTTCCATTGGTCTTTGTGCCTGTGATTATACCAGTATCATGCTGCTTTAACTATTAGAACAATACAGTAGGTTTTGAGATCAGGGAGTGCTATGTATGCTTCCCATTTCATGCTTGTTTTTCAAAAGTACTTTGCCTTTTGGTGATCTTTCTTTTCTTCAGATAAACTTGGCAATTGCTTTTTCTCTCTCTTTGAAAAAGAAATTTGGTATCTGTATTGGGATTGTGTTAAACATGTAGATTAGGTAGGTTGTCCTTATCGATATATTGAGTCTTTCCATGAATAGGGAACATTTTCCCACATATTAGGTATTTTATTATTTTTCACAGTTCTGTACTTTTCTTTGTAAAGGTCTTATGAGTCTCCAGTTAAGTTTATTCTTATCTCAGTTTGTGGTATTGCTTTCTTATTTCTCTTCTCTGTGTTTGCTTGGTACTGTAGAGGAATCTCACTGACTTTGTATATTAATCTTGTATCCTGCCACTCTACTAAGTTGGTCTACTAGCTCTAACAGTTTTTTGCTGAGTCTTTGGGATTTTCTGTGTACATTATCATATCATCTGCACATAGTGACAGTCACCGTCTCTTTGCTGGTCTGGATGCCTTTTA
This sequence comes from Elephantulus edwardii, assembly GCF_000299155.1. NCBI lineage: Eukaryota > Metazoa > Chordata > Mammalia > Macroscelidea > Macroscelididae > Elephantulus > Elephantulus edwardii. Next base: position 12,173,428 of record NW_006399788.1, on the reverse strand, counting down.
TTTCCTTCTCTTGACATATTGTCCTAGCAACACAGTAATACATTTGAAACCTCAGAAGTGGTAATTTCCAGTTTGCTCACTTTCCATTGGCGAAAGAAATCATATGTCTAAATCCACCAATAGTGTGGAATTTATATTCCTTTCCCCCAGAGACATGGAGAAAGGGAAAGATTACTCGACAGCAATGGCACAATGAAAGATTATTTTCAACCTCTCACCTTGTATCTTTGATCACGAGCTATCTATTTCCAAGGAAAGTAACCAAATGGTCCAGAATATTCCCCCTCCCCTCACAAAAATTGCCTTGAAAAGATGATATTTCATATAATTCTTAGAGTACTGAATCGAGATAAAAGTACTTCAGTTCTATTTCAGTTTTACTATTTTATAACCTTGGACAAATCATTATAACTGCTCCATGTCACAATTAAAATAAGAGTTCAACAAAATCTTCAGGTAGAGTGGAATAACTTTTAGAATAAGCCATTTTTTTTGAATACAGCATGAATTGTTGTTGTTAAGTGCCATTGAGTCAATTACTACTCATAGAGACCCTATGAATAACACATCTGAATCCTGTCCTACTCTGTGCCGTCCTCATCATCTGTAACACACTTTAGCCCAGGGCTGCAGTCACTGTGTCAATCTATCTAAGTTGAGGGCCTTTTTCACTTTCACTTACCCTCCACCTTTCCAAGCATGATGTCCCTTTCTGAGGAATAGCCTCCCCTAGCAAGATGCCCAAAGTATGTGAGATGAAGCTTTATCATCTTTGCCTCCAAGGAGCATTCTAGCTGTATCCAAGACATATTTACTGGTTTTTGTAGGAGTCCAGGGGATGGTCAGTTCTTTTCTTTAACCCTAGAACTGAAAAACATCAATTCTTCTGCTATCTTTATTCTTTGCTCAGCTCTCAGATGCATAGGAAGTAATTGAAAAGATCATGGCCTAAATCAGGTCCATCTAAGTCTTCAAATTGACATCTTTGCTCCCTAGTAATTTGGAAAGCTTCATAACATAGAACTTGTTTAATGCAATACATCTTCTGAGCTCCTCACGGCTGGTACAAAAGGTGTTGATTGTGTATCTACATAAAATGAAATTGTTGACAATTTCAATCCTTTCTCCGTCTATCATGATCTTCTCTACTGGCCCAGTGATGAAGACCTTTATTTTCTTGATATTATGATGCAATCAATATTGAAAGTTGTGGTCTTTAATCTTCTCCAGCAAATACTTTAATTCCTTCTCACTTTCTGCAAACTAGGTTGGGTCATCTGCATAATACAGGTTGCTTATGAGTCTTCCTCCAATGCTGATGCAACATTCTCGTTTGTATATCCCAGCTTCTTGAGTGATTTGCTCAGTGCACAGATTAAACAAAATGGAGAAAAGATAGACTCATAACACAAAATTTTCTTTATTTTAAATCATGCAGTGTTCCCTTGCTCTCTTCAGAAAACAACTTCTTGGTCTAGGTATAGATTTCATATAAGCATAGTTAAGTGTTCTGCGATTGCCATAATTAGCCATAATTTGTTATGATTTACAGAGTATACATGCATAGTCAATAAAACACAAATAGACATTCTTCTGGTATTCTGTGATTTTAACCAGGATCCATCTAACATCAACAATGATATCCCTGACGTCATTGCCTCTTTTAAACCCTGATTGAATTTCTCCCAGTTTTCTGTCAATGTTCTGTTCCAGCCATTTTTTTATGATCTTCAGGAATATTTTGTTTGTAAGTGATATTAATGATGTTGTTGTTGTTGTTATGTGCCATTGAGTCGCTTGCGACTCGTAGCCACCCTATATACAACAGCCCTAAACTCTGCTCTGTCCTGTGCCAATCGCACTGTCTCTGACACTCTCATCCCAATTACCCTAGTCACTGAATCAATCCACCTCATAGAGGGCCTTCCCCTCCTGCGCTGTCCCTCCACCCTCCCAAGCATGATGTCCCTCTCAAAGGACCAGTCCCTCCTTACAACTTATCCAAAATATGTCAGAGGAAGCCTCAGAATCCTTGCCTCCAAGAAGCAGGCCGGTTTAACCCTCTACAAGATGAGCCTGTT
>NW_006399788.1:12122069-12171247 GCF_000299155.1 Elephantulus edwardii | reverse complement strand
AATCAATCCACCTCATAGAGGGCCTTCCCCTCCTGCGCTGTCCCTCCACCCTCCCAAGCATGATGTCCCTCTCCAAGGACCGGTCTCTCCTTACAGCATGTCCCAAGTATGTTAGATAGAGCCTCAGAATCCTTGCTTCCAAGGAGCCACCCAGTTTAACCCTTTCCAGGATGAATCTGTTTGATTTCTTAGCAGTCCACGGTACTCTCAATACTCTTCTTCAGCACCACATCTCAAAGGCATCAATTCTCCTTCTATCCTCTTTGGTCATTGTCCAACTCTCTGATGCATAACAAGTGATAGCAAAGACCATATAGCCTGTGTTATTTGATAATTTCCCACGTTCTGTTAGATTACCTTTCTTGGGAAAGGAACAATTATGTATCTATTCCAGTCTGTCAGCCAAGTAGCTGTCCTCTTAATTGCCTAGCATGGACTGGTGGGTACATGCAGGACTACTTGGGTTAGTTGAAACATGTCCTTTGTGTTCCATGATCACCTAGGGCCTTATTTTTTGTCAATGCCTTCAATGCAGTTTGAACTTCTTCCATCATTATATTGGCCCTTATACATATAGCACGTCCTGAAATTTGTGTATTCCTTCCATATTCTTTTGATGTTTTCTGAAGCATCTCTAAGTATTGAAACTCGAGGCTTGAGTATGTTTTTCAGTATTTTCAGCTTGAAAAATGCCAAGTAAGCTCTTCCCTTTTTCTTTTCCAAGTCCAGCTCTTTGCATTGTCTGTTTTAATAATTTGATTTGTCTTTTCAAGCTGCCCTTTGAAATCTTCTGTTCATCTCTTTTCCTTTGTCATTTCCTCCCTTTGTTTTGGAAACTTTTGTTATCAAAACCAAGGGAAGAAATGCTCAATGATATGAATAGTTCATTAACAATGTCTTTCTTACAGAAGAGTTCAAACAAAGGAGGGTGTCTATAAGTGATCCTCTTTTGGAGAAAGGTATATTGGCGCTAGTTGTCCCTTTCTTCACCAGCATCAATTCAGAAAATTGTTTCATTGACCAGCATATAGCACAAGCCCTGAGCTGACCAGCTAGAAAGTAGTTCCACAGGAGAACAAGACAGCACATCTGCCTTTGAGACTTCTAATTTGGAGCCCAAATATGAAACTATTATTTTTCTTTCTTTTCATGAATGTCATCACATAGAGATTGGAAGTAGCAGTCTCTCCAGTGAACTTAGTTTCAGATGCTTATAGAAGGACAATCATCCCTCCTTCTACCATACCTCCTGAGGCTCCTCAATACAAATATCAAAAGCTGTATATGACCTGTATTTTAAATCAGATCACACTCATATGCCCCCCAAAATTAGCAAAAAGTTAAGGAAAAAAATTAGCAAAAAAATTATCTAATGTTTCCATGGGATATATTGAGAAACTAAAATAATTCCATTTTCTACTTCATAGGGAATTTATTTCCAGAGGATTCTTTGTTTGGAGTAAGGGGTAGGGACAATAGAAAGTCTGCTACAGCACTGGAAGCATCAAACTGTTACCTGGGAAACAAACACTGCTTGCAAATTTAATTACTAAAGTGATCCAGCCTCTCTCTCCTCAGAAACAGAGAAGTGAATCCCAGACCAACATGAAGGCATTAAAATGTTAAGATTCTATTCCATTTCTTCAGGTAGCTGTACTTCCTACACCACAAGCTGGGAGATCTTTGAAATCACAAATCTCTGCTTTTCAAACTTTTCCATCAAAAGACCCTAATACCTCTGAGTATGTTGGAGATGTGCTCTAGTCTTTAAATATTTCAGTAAATTCTGTAAACTTGCACCCAAACCACAATAAAAATATCAAAGTAACATTTGCATTTTTTTTAATATTATATAACACCCACTCACTCCATCCAATACACACATAACCACTTTGAATAAAATTTAAGCCCCAAGAACTACTTCTCATATGTCTCTGACTATCTGGCATTGTCTTGGTTTCTTTGTGCTACTGTAACGTAAATACCACAAGTAGTTGGCTTTAAGAACAAAAACATAATTTCTCACAGTTCTCAAGGGCAGAAGTCTAAATGAGTATCCCAACTGTGCCAGTCCTTTTGTGTGTCTCTCTCCTAGTTTCTGGTGTTTGCCAACTGTCTTTGGCTTTCCTTTGTAGACAATTCTCACACATTGTCTATCTTCCCCTATGAAAGTATGTGTCTCTCTGTGTTTATTCTTGTCATTTTATAACTCAGAAGTCATTTGGTTTAGGATTCTCAATCGATTGATTCATTAAATTACATTGTAATAGATTACATTATACAAGGTAAATAGTCTGCCCAAGGACAATTGATCTAATCATAATCAACTACTCCATGACAGCAACTAGACTAGGTTTTGGTCAGACAACTAGAAACTATACCCTAACCAAGACAATACAACAAATTAATCACCACACTGACCATTCACACAATTCTGAGCATCTTCTAATTTAAAAAAACTCAGGCTTAACCTCTCAGAATTAATTATCTATAAACTAGGGGTTATACAGTCAGAAATGCACTATCTGGGGAGGATAAAAATAATAAATGGGACTTTCTAAAGATTAAATCTCTGTGCTCATAAAAAAATTTTCCAACAGTTGTGGTTGTGTACCACAGAGTCAGAATCGACCCATAGTTGACCCTCCAACAGGTTTTCAGAGGCAGTTAATCCCACAGGAGGTGAGTGCCCATACTTCTCCCGTGGAGCAGCTGGTGGCCTCGAACCACCTGTCTTCGGGATTGCAGCATGATGGCAGTAGGCCACCAGAGCTCCAAAAGAAAACCTACTAACTGGGGAAAAAACATTTGGCATACCATCTCAGACAAGCATCTCAAATCAAAAGTTTACAAAATCCTATAGGGCCTCCACAAGAAAAATACTGATAACACAATCACAAAATGGGCAAAAGACATGGAAAGACTTCACAGAGGAGGACATTCAGATGGCCAAAAGACACCTGAAAAAATGTTCCAAATTATTGGCAACAAAATAAAAACTACAGTGAGATTACATCTCACTCCAGTAGCAGGGCAAAGTTAACAGGATGGAAAGTAATAAACATCGGAGAGGATGTGGTGAGATAGAAACTCTTACACACTGTTGGTGGGATTGTAAAATGGTACAATCACTCTGGAAGGCAGTTTGGCATTTCCTCAAAAAGCTGAACATAGAAATTCCATATGACCTAGCTATTCCTCTGCTTGGAATATACCCCAAGAAAATTAGAACTGAGACTCAAACGGAGATTTGTACACCAATGTTCATAGCAGCATTATTCACCATCGCAAGAACATGGGAACAGCCCAAATGCCCAACCACAATCAAATGGATTGAGAAATTATGGTAGATTCACACTATGGAATACTACACAGCATGTAAGAGCAATAATTTTGAAAATCATTGTTACATAACTTGGGAGGGACTGGAGAGAATTTTGCCAAGTAAACTAAGTCTCATAAGGACAAATGTTGTATAAGACCATTATTGTAGAAATAGAAAGATAACTAGTAAAATGTATATGAGAATCCAAAGGGGGAGGCAAGGAGCAGAGGGGTGAGGGTGGGCAGGGGGTAATCAGAGGGTCACACGATTTTATGAGTGGAGGGAGCGGTAAAGTGGGTAAAGGAAATGGGAAAGATCTGGTATGAAAAACAATGTATACAAACTTTGTAAGCAAACCAGCATAAAAGAAAAATTGTATTAAAAAAACCCAACAAAACACAATGAGATACCATCTCACCCTGGTTGTGCAGTTGTTAGGTGCCGTTGACCCTATGAATAAAAGATATGAACTCTGTTCTATTGTGCACCATCCTCACACTTCTTGACACACTAGAATTCTTGAGACAGTCACCACCTCAATTTACCTGGTTGAGGGTCTTCCTCTCCTAATCCAAACTGCCAGCCTTCCTAGCATCATGCACTTCTCCAAGAAATAGCACCTTTTAGCAACAAGCTCAAAGTATGTGAGGCAAAGCCTCATTATTTTTGCCTCCAAAGAGCACTCTGGCTACATCCTCTCCAAGACATATCTGTTCATTCTCTTTGCCATCCATGGGATGTTTAGTGTTCTTCTCCAACTCGAAGGTATCAATTCTTTATCTGTCATTCTTATTCACTGTCCCACTCTCAGATGCACAGCAAGTGACTAGAAATACTATAGCCTTAATTAGACATGCCTTAGTCCTCAAACTTACATCATTTTTCTTTAATAATGTGGTAATTCCAGAGCACTAAAGTGTGCTTATGTGGAACCAATACCTGGACCAGGAGGCTGTTGTGAATAGAGCATGGGAATACTGCATGGTTTAAAATTGAGAAGGGAGTGCATCAGGGCCGTATTCTCTCTTCATACCTACTCAATCTGTATGCCAAGCAAATTATCTGAGAAGCTGGACTCTATGAAAAGGAGTGTGGCATCAGGATTGGGGGGAGACTCATCAATAACCTGCACTATGCAGATGACACAATCTTGCTTGCTGAAAGTGAGGAGGACTTGAAGCACTTATTGCAGAAGATCAAGGAATGTAGTCTTCAGTATGGATTGCATCTCAATGTCAAGAAAATAAAGATTCTTACCACTGGACCAATAGGCAGTGGCATGATGTATGGAGAGATTGAAGCAATCAACAGTGTCACCTTGCTTGGATCCACAATTAACACCCATGATACCAGTCAGGAAATAAGGAAATGCATGGCACTGGGAAAATCTGCAGTTAGAGACATCTCCAAATTATTAAGGAGTAAAGCTTTTACCCCAGTAGCAGTGGCAAAGTATAGCAGGGAAGCAAGCGATAAATATTGGAGAGGATGTGGAAAGGTAAGAATTCTTCATATACTGTTGGTGGAACAGTAAAGTGGTACCATAACACTGGAAGGCAGTTTGGAGTTTCCTCAAAAAGTTGAACACAGAAACTATATGAGCCAGTTATTCCACTCATAGGAATATACCCCAAGGAAATTAGAACTGGGACAGAAACACCAATATTATTAGCAACACTATTCACCATCACAAGAACTTAGGAAAAGCCCAAATATCCAACCCCAACCCCTGAATGGGTTGAGAAAGTGTGTTACATTCACACAATGCAATACTTTGCAGCACTCAGGAGCAATGATTTTGAAAAATACTAAATAACTTGGGAGAGACCAACAGCATTATGCTGAGCAACTCAGTCTCATAAGGACAAATTCTGCATAAGACTATTATTTTAAAAATAGAATGATAACTACTAAAACGTGTGGGGGTTCAAAGGGGTAAGGGGTCGCACCAGAGAGATCAGGATAGGTAGGGGTGAAACACAGGATTGCAGTTTGATGGGTGGAGGAAGAAGTTGAAGGAAATGGGACAGATCCAGCGGGAATCTGAAGAGATAGGGTGATGATGGGCAAAGTCCAATGGTGATTAATTTTATAAAACATAATGCATAGGAATAATTGTATGAAACACAATGTGAACAAAGAATAGTATGAAACACAATGTATACGAACTTTATACAATAGAACTAATATAAAATTTTTTAAGAAGGGTAAAAAGGGGGGGAAGTGTTTGTGTGGTAGTAAAGAAACAACTAAAATAATACCTGCTTCATTGAGGGCAATGTGCATGTCCCCTACGCCATTGCTGACTCCCATCTCCACCTGCTCCTCCAGCTGCCACTGGAGTCAGTCTCGTTTTCAAAACTGAGGAATGAGTCTGTGCAGTTTGTATTCCTATCCTCACTAGAGGTAAAAGTATCCTTTTCCAGGGAGGTCTTTGTGAGCTTTTTGAGCAAATGAAAATTTCTAGAGTATTTTCTTTCCCCCAGAGCAGCTCTTACTCTTGGAACCCCTTTAAATTCCTCTCCTTTGTGCACTGTTATCTGAAAAATTTCACTCATTCACAAAACTGTTTCTAGAGAGAGTAGAGATTGGACCTTCTCTTAGAGGAGAAGGTGGCTTTATCTCAACAGCAAAGAGCAGGCCACCTTCATAGGAACATCAGGATTGGAGGAAAACTTCATAACAAGCTGTGTTATGTGGACAACACAATCTTGATTGCAGGAAAAGAAAACATGAAGTAATTTACTGATACAGCTTAAAGACTGTCATCTTCTGTATGAACCTATCCTTAATGAGATGGATTGATAGCCCAATAGAAAGAAAACAACTGGATCAATGAACAACACCATGATAAATGAAGAAAAGATTAAAATGGTCATTGATTTAATTTTACTTGGGTCTGCAATCAATGCCCACAGAATCAGGAGCCAAGAAATAAAACATGATTCTGTGACCAAACTTTAAATTTTGATCAAACTGGTATTTGATGAAGTCAAATGCAAATCAAATTAATCAATAAACAACTAAATTTGGTAAAATCAAATAGATATTTTATCTGACCTGATAGAAATAAAAAAGATTCACCCTTGGAAAATCTGTTTCAAAGACCCCGGTAAAGTGCTAATGGACACGCATGTCACTTTGAGGACTTCAGTATGACTGACCAAGTCAGTGTATCTTCAAATCACCTTATATGTATGTGAAAGTTGGACAATGAATGAGAACGAACCGATGAAGAACTAATGCCTTTGAATTGTGGAATTGGTGAACAATGCTGACTATATACCATGCACAGCCAAAAGAACAAACAAATCTATCTTTGAAAAAGGACAACCAGAATTCTCCTTAAAAGTGAGGACAGTGAGACTTCATCTTACACTTTTTGGACATTTTATCCGGGAGAGTCTGTTTCTGAAATAAAGATAGCATGCTTGGTAAAGAGGGTAAGGGGAGAAAGGGTAAGATCTTTAATAGACGGATTGGTACAATGGCTTAGTAACGATGCACTAAGAATGGCAGAGATTGTGAGGACAGAGCAGGATGGGGCAGTGGTTTGTTCTGTTGTACACAGGGTCACCGAGACGGAATCCACTGCATAGTGATGGCGCCTAACAATGATAACAACAAACACTTCTCCAGGAGCCCTGGTTGTGCAACAGCTGAGTGCTCAACTGCGAATTAAAAGCTTGGAGATTCACCCTCACCGAGTGTCTGTGTGCGAAAGGCCTGGTGATCTGCTCCCACAAAGGTTACCCACTCGCATGCCCTTCCAGAAGTTCTACTCTGTCACATGGGGCCACTATGAGTCTATCTGATGTGATGGCACCAAACACAACAATACACTCCCTAACTAATTATGCCTGTGATTAATATTTATTTATTCAACATGGTAAACAGAGAACTTCTTCCCGGAGCCTCAATTTTATTCAAATCAAACATTTATTAGTACCTATTTTGTGCCAGCAATGTGCTAAGAAGGTGTTAGGAATGCAACAATGAATAATACATAATTTCTGCCCTCAGAGAGCTCAAAATTTAGTGAAGGAGACAAATAAAAAACCTTCTAATTACAAGATGGGTGAACACAGCAAGCAGCCCAAGCCTAAGTCGGCTTGGGCTCCTAGAGAGGGCTTCTAAAGACAACAATGCAAGCCCACAGTGTAACTTGCTGGGGAGCAGTGAGAGAAAGAGGGACTTATTTATGAACTCACCTAAATGATAAACAATTCTAACTAGAATCAAGCCATGCAATGCTGAAAGCAGCCGTATGCTTTTTTTTTTTCTAATTCCAAACGCTGTGTTTGCAGATAAGGCAAATACCAGAAAGATGATATGACTGTCTTAAAGTCACATAGATTATTTCTACCGGTTGGTGTAGTCACACAACCAGCTATTCATCAAAAGAATGGCAAGTTAAACCCACCCAGTGGCTTCTCAGAAGACAGATCTTCCAATCTGCTTCCAAAAGTCCAACAGAGCAGTTCTACTCAGAATCAACTCTACGGTGCTCAACTGTAAGTAACACACTTCGTTTCCATTAAAAGATTGAAACGCAAAAGTATAGTCGACTGCCATCAGAAGAAATGAGCTGCTTCCGTACCCTACGTGTCCTGACACTCTCCCTTCACTGATGATTGCGCCTCAGGAAAGAAGAGTTTGTCCATTTGTCTATCTGTTCAAGACACAGGATTGGCATCTCTACTGTTCCATTGCAGAAGCAGCTACAATCTATTGATTGTCCTTTAACTTATTTTCCATGTATCTATCCTTTTATATTCTTTCTCTTATAAAAAGAGCTTGGGATAAAAACTATTAGAGCAGGATCCATGACTACTGAGAGTGTTTTCCCCTGAAGCTACACAGGCAATTGCTTGCTCAATTCAATTTGATGCTGGGTAGGTTGTAAAATATAAAGAGCCAATTTATTCACCAACTATCCAGTGATCAAACATCTCCAAAGTTCTAGGAACAATTCAGGGAGGCAAGCAGCAGTCTGGCAGGAAGAGGAGTGAAAACATCACATTTGTCTGTGCTGTGTAATGCCCTGTCTAGAGGCAGGAAGCATGTGAGCCCAGAGGAGGGAGGAACACATTAGATCTACAAGCCACTTGGCTCTGGCTAGACTGGAAACTTCATAAGAGCGAAGATCATGAATATCTTACTGGCTTTTCTATCCTCGTTTCTGGCACCCAGAAGCAGCTCTATGTTAAGATTTGCTGAATGTATGAATTACTGAATATCCTGTGGTTTGTCAAAAGAACAAGTCAGTCTGTCTTAGAGAAAGCGCAACCAGGGAGTTCCTTAGAGGCAAGAATGGTGAATTCGTCTCACGTACTTTGGGCATGTCGTCAGAAGGGACTAATCCAGGGGAAATATATCATGTTTGTAAAGGTAGATGGTCAGAGAAAGAAAGGAACATCCTCAGTAAGATGGATTGACACAGTGACTGTAACATGGGTTACAGCATATCAGAGATGGTAGGGATAGCACAGGAGACGGCAAGGTTCAGATCTGTTCTTCGATCGCTAGGAGTCATAGTCGACTCTATGGCACCTAACAACAACAAATGAATAGATGCCTTAAAGCGAAGATACCGTCGCCCAAGAAAGGAAGTGGTTTGACATAACCAGTATCACCACCAGCCAGAGAGACACAAAATCCAGGTCCCTAAACCACCAAATCTAATGCACGTCACAGTGGATCGCTTTCCAAAGCTCTGGTAAAATATGCCGAGAAATCTGGCCTCCCTGCTTCCTAACTAGGCTGGATAAACTTATAACGACACACATCCTGGCATTGGACAAGGCTGACTGTATAATTAGCTTATTTCCTACCCATATGGAGCAGCTCAACTCCTGTGCCTCAGTGGGGAATTCCTCGTATGTTGCTCGGGTCGCCTTCTGGGATTACATCTTCAGAGGTGTGCAGGAGGAGGGGTCGACTGAGCTGATAAATGAATCAGAGAGACAGGAGGAGAGCTGGCGGGTCCCTGCAGACGAGATGGATGGGGGCCGACCGTGCTCGCGGCCGCTTGCCTTCTTGGGCCTCTTCTCCCTCTGACCTGAGTGGACCCAGTGGGGAAATACTGCCTGCTTCTCCAGGACTTATTGCTTAGTCATAAATTTCCATCTCGGGCTTGGTGGTGGGGCGGGTTGCGGAGGGTGGAGAGGAGCAATCGCTAGCGAGAGAACGAGCAGAATGAATATGGGAGGAGGAAAGAAAAAGGGACAAAGATGTGTAGCGGAAGTTGAAGGGCCAGCAAAGACTCTTTAACTCAGGTTCCATAAGTTGAGAAATATTTTATCACCCTTGTGAGCCAGGCCTCTGAAAATCAATAGGGCTTGAGAGTTGCCTATATTGATCTGAGAGGCCGAGAAGTATTGAAATATTCATGGTGGATGCGTGTGTTCAGAGAAGGCGCTGGGGGAGGAGCCAGGCGCGCACAAGGAGATCGGTAGGTAGATTTCTAAGTAAAAGCCATTCGCATTTTCATTAAAAATAGATTAATTCTATTAGTTGGACTAAAACCTCACACTTGAAAGGAAATGAGCTTGTTTGTCTGACAAATAAGCCACTGGCAAACCCAGAAAGGGAGGAGGAAAAAAACCCCAAAACATTTATTTATTGCTATTTAATAGCAGAAGAGCCAGGGAGAGAGTTGATAAAATTAGCACAGCATCCCCAGGAGGGGAGGCAAGGGGCTGCTTTGTTTGCAAAGCCAATTTGGACACTGCTGCTTTGATCTTCACTTTGAGCATTTGAACAGGCATGTTAGTATCACTCATTTCACAGGAGAATTGGGATTCAAGTTTCTCCAACAATCTAAAAAGCAGTACATTAGAAGGGGATTGTCTGCCTGTAGTCTTAGAGCCTCAATACCCTTGATACTAATTTGATGTGATGCATTTCACCAGATGTGTCTACCTGAACGATAGCTGATGCCCAGGAGACTGTGGTCCTGCTTGAGAGTATTAGACTTGGATTTTTCCCCCCTTTTGAAAACGATTGGATGAAGGCATCCATAATTTAAAATCTGCATATAGCTATGACATATGTTACAAATATTTGAGAAAATTCATGCAAGGAATTGAACAACAACAACATATGGGAAAACGGTTCCAAATAACAAGGCAGAATTAAAAATAATCTGTTACCTGTAGCCACCCTCCTCGTACATTCCAGAGCAACTGACAGAGAGATGGTGCCAGAACCTGTCTCCTGAAACGACTCCAAGCCCAGCCCAACAAGGCACTGCTCTGCGGGACAGGCTTTTGGGAATCTGAAGTGAGTGTCAAATTGGTTTAGATCCCAACAGTGCACAACATGCCCACATTATTCAGGTGCAGGGATGTTCCCAAGGAAAAAAAGTGGCAGGCGTGGAATCAGATGGATGGGCGGATCAGTTCACCATAATGTGACTTCAGAAAGTCTAAGCAATTTCAACAGCTCGTGGCCACTCTTTGTCCAGTGGGAGCAATCAGAGGCCTAGACTCTTGAACATAAAAGCTCTAAAATGCCTACAGCATAGCCAGCCTTGGTTCTAGGCGCAGGTATTTTGCAGTGGTGGCTGACTGACTCTGCCCTGTAATTCCTTCCCACTGTTTGGCTGTACTGTCTCTCTGATTTGCACAACTTTGTTGTCACCCAGCAAGAGAGGAGCAAGAAAGCAAGAAAGGGATGCAGAACTCTTTCTCCTCAGAGCTTCTGGGAGAGCCTTTTCTGATGGGAGAATTCAGAATTCTGCCAGAAAGTCAAGGATGGCTATAATTTTGCTGTTTCTCCCAGTGAATGAAACCATCCATCATTGCGGCATCACCTTCATACAGTATTTACAAAGTGCTTTATAATCCCCTCCTCCTTATTCCTCCCAGGGCATGTTAGCATTTTTATTGTTATTCCCATTTAATAGATGAAGGAGCAGCAGCACAGAGACCCTTTCCCAGAGTCTCACAGGAAGAGTTGGGATTAAGTTAAAATCCCTAAATCCCTATTCCATTGCTAAACCTATGCTCTATTCCCTCTCCACATCCCTGCCCCTTTCCCCAATATAAAGAACGCCCGGAGGGTCCAATTGCCTGGATACTTCCTCTTTTGCTAGTGAGATACCTCCCTGGTTGTGAGAAGGCAAGGTATTCCAGAAACAGTCTCATAGATGGACTTCTGGAGTGTAATTGTGTACAGTGTATGATTGTACCCAGGCACAGACTGCAGCTTCTTTTCTTTGTTGGCTCTTGCCTTCCATTTCCGGGAACTCTGGTGGTGTAGTCCATAGGAAGATGTGCTGCGAACCCAAAGGTGCTGAGTTTCAAATCCACCAACAGCATCAAGGGAAGAAGATGAGTAATCTCCTTGTCTGTGATTTACAGCTTCACAAACCCAATGGAGGGTCAGTTAGGAGTGGGTTTAGCAATGAGCTCATGTGCATGTCTTCTATTTCAACCAGGCTTGGGGTCATTGCACCTTTACCAGAAAGGATCAGAATGTGAGGCAGAAAATTTTCTGACTCAAACAAAAACATTTTTAAATTTTCTTCATTGCCTAACAGAAGTTTTGGAGATGGAAGGATTTGACGAAACTTTCTTTTTTGGGTCTAAAATGTTGTAACAGATTTCTTCATCTCGATATAAATATTCTGACCCATTTTTTTCTGTTACTATTTCATTAGTTACTTATTCTATTGCTGTAGACACTGCTCAAATTAAAATCTTCTCTGCTGTGTACTATTTCTATTTGGCCTTTAAAGTCTGAAGATATAGGCATAATAGATTCTGGAGGGTTCACAGTCCTCTCTAAAACTGAACACAAAAAACCCAAAAGAGTATATTATAGGCATTGCAATTAAGAATCAGAATGTTGTTGTTGTTATGTGCCATCAAGTTTCCTGTGACTCAGAGCGACCCTATGTACAATAGCTCTGAACTCTGCTCTATCCTGAGCCAGCCACAAACTATGACACCTCTGCTCCCATTACCCCAGTTAATGTGTCAGTTCATCTCACCCAGAGTCTTCCTCTCCTCCACCCTTCCAAGCATGACGCCCTTCTCCAAGGACTGGTTCTTGCTGGCCATGTGCCCAAAGTATGTGAGATGGAGCTTCCAAATCCTAGCTTCCAAAGAGAAACTTGGTTTCACCCTCTTCAGTACAGATCTGTTTGTTCTCTTGTAGGACATGCATAACAGATCAATTGGGAGGAAGGGATTAAAAAAAGAGTAAGAAAAGGTTTGTACAATGGTAGATGCAATTGTGGCGAGTTGACAAGAACTGGAGGGGAGGGAGAGAAAGCAGAGAAAGAGAGAATGGGAGAATGGATGGCTAGGGTGAAAGGAAGAGGAGAGTACAGCAATAAGATGTTGTAAATTATGGATTGCACAATTATAATTAGTATTTGTGGTGTTAACCTAAAGTTGGCTTTTTGTAGCCATTACCTTAGCCCCGCTCTACTCTCAAGCTACCTTAAACGCAGATATATGGTCTTCAAAATCATCAGTACCTGTGGGACTAAGAGAAGAAAGAGTGATTCCCACAGTGAGGAGCTAGACTTGCAGGTGGTAAGACTTGAGAGAGACAGGACCAAGACCCTTGGGAGAGTGAGATTTTGGTGACGAGACCCTAGTGATGGTAGTGGAAAACTGTGGCAAGGTGTGACCTGAGTCTTCTTACATTTCTGCTGGCCACAATTTAACGTTTTGCTATTCTTGCCAGAAGCCTGAAGGAGAAGCTGACTTAATAACTTCTTGAGGCAAACTTTACTGGATGACCGAGGAAACCAGTGGCTTCTTGAATTTGTGTTGTTGAACTGAAATTGGAGCCTTAAAAGTTCTACTGTTTTTGTCTTTGATGATGGAAGAAAAAAAATCTGCTTGGTAAACTGAAACTGGAGCCTGGACTAGTGGAGTAATTGTGCCTTGGGACAGTTGGGCTAAAACTTGGATTTGCATTGGGTGATATTCTCTGTGCCCCCACTCTCACACTTACCCCCTAACAAACTTATTCTCAGCATCACAACTGTGAGTCTAGTAGTCAATAATGAATAAACTAATCTCTTGCTGCTGCTGTGGCTTTAGTGGCACCACAGGGCTGGGGTATAAGCTCTTCATCTGCTTTCTGCTCTGAGGTCAGTGAAGGACTGTACTTATTCTCCCTCCCTCTGGCCCTTTCAAAGAGATGCTCATGGCCCTATGCCCACATGTACCTTTTTCTGTTCTCTAGCCATTTAGTGTCAGAAGTGGAATTCATTGTTTCAGACTCACAGAAACGTGGTTTGGTTTGGTTTGGTAAATACGAGGCTTAGGAAGATGTACTAAATGTATTAAAATTATTATTGTTTATTTCTTTAAAGTGGAGAAGAGAGCCTAAAAGGTTACTTTTGCTGTCATTAAAAAATGGCTAGAACACTTCATACATAGGGAACTGCCAAAAGTTCAAGGAAGATTTAGAAGAGTCCATGCTGCCAGAGATATCATTTCTGATATCAGATGGCTTGTGGCTGAAAGTAGAGAATACCAGAAGAATGGTAATTTGTGCTTTATTGGTTATGCAAAGGCATTTCATAATGTGGATCATAACAAGTTATAGCTGATCATAACAAGAATGGAAGTCCCAGAGTACTTAATTATGCTGATGTGGAACTTATACCTAGACGAGGAGGCTGTTGTGTGAACAGAGTAGGGGAAACACTGCATGGTTTAAAATCAAGAAGACAGTGTTTCAGGGCTGTATTCTCTTTCTATACCTATTCAATCTATAAGTTGAACAAATTATTTGAGAAGCTGAACTCTATGAAGAGGAATGTGGCATCAGGATCAGAGGGAGACTCATCAATAACCATTATGTAGATGACAATCTTTATTGCTGAAAGTGAGGAAGACTTGAAGCTCTGGTTGTAGAAGATCAAGGAATTCAGCCTGGAATGATAGGCTACATCATGATTGCTGGAGAAGAGATTGAAACTGTCAAATACTTCATCTCATTTGGATCCACAATTAACACCCTTGGTACCAGTAGCCAGGAAATCAGGAGACATACTGCATTGGGAAAGTCTGCAGTTAGAGACCTCTCAAAATTATTGATTATTAATTATGTCAATTTGAGGACTAAGGTGTATTTGATTGAGGCCATCATTTTTCTTTTGTTTTTATTATGATTTTACCAAAAGTTTATAGAAAAGTTGGATTTTCATTGATTCATTGTTGCACATTTTGCTTCCTACTCCCCCAGTTCACTTTTTTATAAAGAAAATATTCATTCATGATTGTGTCATTTCCTTCCTCTCCTAACCCCTCCCCCAGTCCACTTTGCTATGCATGTCTTATTCTGGACTATTATCATATAAATAATGCCTACTGATATCATGGTTTTTCCAATCACTTGCTGTGCATCTGAGAGTTGGACAATGAATAGGGATGACAGAAGAATAATTGATGCCTTTGAGTTGTAGTGCTGTAAAAGAGCACTGCACATCCCATGGACTTTCAAAAGAACAAATATATATGT
Source organism: Elephantulus edwardii (assembly GCF_000299155.1). Lineage (NCBI taxonomy): Eukaryota > Metazoa > Chordata > Mammalia > Macroscelidea > Macroscelididae > Elephantulus > Elephantulus edwardii. The sequence continues at coordinate 12,156,429 of NW_006399788.1, read as the reverse complement.
ATTAGAGAGGGTACAGCTGGAATGCTTTTTGGAGGCAAGGATGATGAGGCTTTACCTCACATACCTGAGATGTGTTGCTAGGAAGAGCTATTTCTTGGAGAGGGACATGATGCTTGGAAGGCTGGAGGGTTGGTGAATGAGAGGAAGACCCTCAATCTGGTAGATTGACATGGTTAACTTCTTCAATGGGCTCTAGTGTGTCAGGAAGTGTGAAGATGGCACAGGATAGGATGGGGTTCAGATCTGCTGTTCAGAGGGACACTGTAAGTCATACTTGACTCAACGGTACCTAACAACAACAACAGGGTGGAAAGAAAAGTTGAGTTGCTGCTTTTGGCCAGAGACAAAAGGATATGAAAATGAATGAATATGAATCTGAGAATTCCTTTTAAAGTCACCTTGTGATGATTATTTCCCCGTGGAGACATATTGTAAAATGATAACTGGTTTTGATGGGCCCTAAAATAATTAGAGAAAAAATGTAAGCTAATTAGACATCATTGATATCACATGCAAGGAAGATTCTGCTGAAAATTATCCAAAAACAACTGGGACAGCACATCAGCATAGAACTGCTTGAAGTGTAGGCTGGGTTTAGAGGAGGTACACATTTATAAAAAATATCTGAAAACCTAGGAGAAATAGTTTTCTGAAGCTTTGTCTGACACACGTTGGGCATGTTGCAAGGAGGGACCAGCCCTTGGAGAGGGACATCATGCTTAATAGGGTGGAGGGACAGTGCAGGAGAGGAAGACCTTGGATGAGACAAATTGGCTAGGGTAATGCAGACAGAGAGTGGGATGGAGTTCCCTGATTAAATCAAACTTGGAAGGAGGAGTGGCATCCACTTCCATACTATCTTGCCTCTGGAAACTCTATGAACCTGGAGAGTGGATGAAAGGCACCCAAGCATTGAGGACTCTCCTTCATAGGGTCACTGAGTGGCCTGCGACTCGACGGTACTTAACAACAACAACAACAACAAGTGGTACTAGAGATATTGTAGCTGATGTTAGATGGATCTTAGCTGAAAGCAGGCAATACCAGAGGAATGTCTAGCTGTGTTTCATTGACTATGCAAAGACATTTGACTGTGTGGATCACACTAAACAATGGCTGGCTCTGAAAAGAATGGGAATTCCAGAACACTTGATTTTGCTTAGTTGAAAACTATACTCAGACTAGGAGGCAGTTGTCAAAATAGAGCAAGAAAACACTGAACGGTTCAAAATTGGAAAGGGTGTACACCAGGGATGTGTCCTGTCTCCATATCTTTTCAATCTATATGTTGTTATCATTGTTGTTATATGCCGTTGAGTTGCCTGCGACTTATAGAGCCCTAAACCCTGCTCTGTCCTGTGCCAATCGCACTGTCTCCCACACACTCACTCATATTACCTCAGTCACTGAATCAATCCACCTTATAGAGGGTTTTCCTCTCCTGCACTGTCCTTCAATCCTTCCAAGTATGACGTCCCTCTCCAAGGACTGGTCCCTCCTTGCAACATGTCCAAAGTTTGTCAGATGAAGATTCAGAAACTTGCCTCCAAGGAGCTGCCTGGGCAGAAAAGATCACCTGGGAGGCTGGGCTATATGAAGAGAAATGTGGCATCAGGATTGGAGGAAGACTCACCAACAATATGTGTTATGCAGATGACACAACCCTACTTGCTGAAACAGCAGGGGACCTGAAGCACTTGCTGCAGAAGGTCAAGGATTGCAACCTTCAATATAGATTGAAGCTCAACATCAAGAAAACAAACATTCTCAGCACTGGGCCCACTGCCAGCATCATGATAGATGGTAAAGAGATTGAGATTGTTGACAGCTTTCATTTGCTTGTCTCCACAATCAACACTCTTGGCACCAGTAGCCAGGAAATTAAGAGATTAATTGCCTTGGGAAAGTCTGCTGTCAGAGACCTCTCCAAAGTATTGAAGAGCAATGATATCAGTCTGGAGACTTAGGTATACCTGATCCAGACCTTGGTCTTTGCAATTACTTCCTATGCATTGAAAAGCTGGACAATGACTAGGGATGATAGAAGGAGAATTGACACCTTTGAGCTGTGGTGCTCAAAAAAGTATTGAATATACCATGGACTGCTAGGTGAACAAATAAGTCCTTCCTAGACAGGGTGAGACCATGCTGCTCTTTGGAGGCAAGGATTCTGAAGCTTCATCTGACATAGTTTGGACATGTTGCAAGGAAGGACCAGTTCTTGGAGAGGGACGTCATGCTTGGGAGGGTGGAGGGACAGCACAAGAGAGGAAGATCCTCAATGAGATGGATTGATTCAGTGATTAGGGTAATGGAGGTAGGTGTGTCAGAGAATGAGATTGGCACAGGATAAAGTAGGGTTTAGTGCTGTTGTACATAGGGTCGCTACGAGTCTCAGGTGACTGGATGGTACGTTACAACAACAACAGATATTAATTGGGTACTCAAAAAGGGAAAATTTGCCCTAAGAGAATGTTTATATAATAGAATTTGAAAAAGAGTGTGGAGCTTAGCCTAAGAAAGATTAAGCCCCATCCAGTACTCTGAGGAGGGTTAATTTGAAAAGAAGGTAAGAAGAAAAAGAAAGACTTTTGCAATGAAACTGAAGCAAGGTAAAGCTGATACTTAACTCAGATTGACCACCTGGGTCCATTGGGTGAGTGGAAGTGGGAGATATGCAGTAATGAAGAGACAGGCTGAGTTTGGACTTGTTCCTTCAGCACTGTCCACCTAGCATGTTGAATGGATAAAGGAAGAAAGGTTACTTGTTTGTAAAGCAGGGAGCACTGAAGATCCCTGACATGGTAACTTGGCCCATGTGGGCTGAGGTTGACCAGCTGATCAGAAACACAGGAAGAAGTGTAGACTCTTGAGTTTGTAACTGATGTCCATTTGAACAGATGGCTGGGGATTGTGTTGATCACAACCCAACCAGATGAAGAGACGATGCTTTTTTTAGAAGCTAATATTGACTGCTGTGATCTGATGGTTTGCTCTGGACTGGCCTTTTTTATAGAGGTGGGTTCAACTGTAACAGAAGATGCTTCAGAGAAAGACATGCTGGTGTCCTGAGAGTACTGGTTTGATGAAATTGTTGTGGTAGTTATGTGCTACCGTGTCACCTACAATTCATAGTGGCCTTATGGACAACAGCTCTGAAGCCTGCCCTATCCTGAGCCAGTCTCACTCACTGACTCCAAGACACCTACTGTCATTACGTTACTGTACTAATCCACCTCATCAGGGGTCTTTCTTTCTTGTGCTGTCCCTCCACTCTTATATGCATGATGTCCTTCTCCAAGGATCAGTCCCTCCTGGCAATAAACCCAAAGTATGTGAGATGGAGCTTCAAAGTCCTAGCCTCCAAGGAGAAACTTGCTTTCAACTTCTCCAAGATAGACCTGTTGCTTTCTTGGTTGCCCATGGTGTGTTCAAGACTCTCCTCCAGCACCACAACTTGGAAGCATCGATTCTTCTTCTGTCATCCTTAGTAATTGTCCAGCTCTCTGATGCATAGCAAGTAATTGCAAAAACCATAGCCTGAATCAGGCACATCCTAGTCTCTAGATCAATATCGTTGCTTCTCAGTACTCTGGAGAGGTCCCTGACAGCAGATTTTCCCAGTGCAATTCGTCTTTTGATTTCCTGACTGCTGGTGCCAAACAGTGTTGATTGTGGAGCTGAGCAAGCTGTAATTGTTAACAATCTCACACTCTTCTCCATCTATTACGGTGTTGCCAATTAGCCCAGTGGTGAGAATCTTTGTCTTCTTGATGTTGAGCTTCAATCCATATTAAAGACTACACTCCTTGGCCTTTTGGAGTAAATGCTTCAACTGCCCTCAGTTTCAGTAAGCAAGGTTGTGTCATCTGCATATCAGAGGTTGTTGATGAATCTTCCTCCAATCCTGATGCCACATTCCTCCTCATAAAGCCCTGATTCACATATGATTTAAAATGAAGGATTAAGAAATAAGAAATGAAGCAGCTGGCTTACATATTTCTTTAAACATAGATGATAGTAAATGGGAGGCTGATCCTTTAGATAATGATAAAAAAATGGCTAAGTAAAACCAGAGGGTGGGCTGTGGTCTTACCCTAAAAGTTGGCTTTTTCTTTTAACCATTATGTTAAGCTCCCTCTGGTCACCAGCTACCTTAACTGCAGGCACATGGTCTTGTAAATCAGCAACAGCTGGAAGATCAATGTAAAGGGAGCACTCACCACACTGGGGTGTGTGTGAGAATACCAACTCAGGAACAGCAGCATGACTGTGTTGAAGCATCCCACTGCATCCAGCCTGGCCCACTGCTCACCAGTTTCTAAAAAAAAAAAAAACCAAAAAACAAAAAACACCCAACCAAACCCCAGGCTGCATACCTACAGTCACGTGAGTGAGTGGTCTGATGGGTCAGACCTGACGAGTGGAGTCTGAATCTCTGGAGGACCTTCTGGCAAATCATTGAACCCACTGGCCTTAGAGGAATGGGGAAAGTGAGCCTCAGATGGAGCTATTAATAGAAACTATGGATTGATACAGCAGGTTAAGCATTTGAGATTACATAGATCTTAGGCTTCTCATAAATAGTCTGGTACTAATCTTATCTGGGCAAATTAGAAAGACAATATTCTAAACCAAAATGAATGACTGAATGAAAATAGTGAGTTTGAGTAAAGGATATTAAAAAAGAAAAAAGACATTGTGTCTTTGTCTCTGAGTGAGAAATTTTCTATTTTCCCCATGATTTTTACTATGGCCCATGTCTCAGAAAAGGTTAAGCATTATTCACGCAAAACATAAGCACAAACTTATGGGTCCTTCCTTGATCAATCTTTCTCTTGTTTCTCTTTCTCACACATCATTTTCATGCTTCTGCTCTTTGCTATCTGGAATAAACTACAAGTCTTCTGGATGGGCACACAATCTACACCTTCTGCCTGGAATGGCTCGCTCATCCTCCTCTCTTTTCCTAAAGAAATGATTCAGATGTTCCTTCCGTCTCTCCTGCAATCCAAAGCCATCCTTGTCTACCCCTATTGTAACACTTGACACACCATGTGTCCATTGCTCAGATATCTGTCTTTCCACGGAACCACAAGCTCCTTGAAAAGCACCGTATCATCCTTGTTTCTGAATTCTTAACACTTAGCATGTGTAAAAAAAATAATATTAGCTGTTCAGTACACATGATTACAATAATATGTTGTTACTACGTGCCACGGAGTTGATGATGACTCATAGCAACCCTGTGACTAGAACTGAACCCTGTGACATCCTCCTCATTTCTGCTACAGTAGAGTCCATTGTTATAGTACCTCTTGAGGGTCTTCTGCCCCTTTGCTGAGCCTCCATTTCCTGAGCACGATTTCCTCTTCCATCGATTGGTCCCTCCTAGCAACAAGCCCAAAATATGTGAGACAGAGTTTAACCCTCTTTCCCTCAGAGGAGCACGCTGACTGCACCTTCTCCAGAACAGGCTTGTTAGTTCTCCTGGCAGTCCATGGAATATTTAGTACTCTTCTCCAATACTACAATTTAACGCATCATTTCTTATGTAATCTTTATTCACGGTTCATTTTCAGATGCTTAGCAAGTAATAGAAAAAAGCATGACTTGGATCAGGCACATTTTAATCCTTAAACTGATACCCTTGTTCTTCAGCACTTTGAAGAGGCCCCTGACTACAGATTTTCCTAATGTAACACATCTTTTGATATCTTGACTGCTAGTACCAAGATTTTGTGGATTCAAGTAATAATTATTGACAGTTTCTATCATTTCTCCATCTATCATGACATTGTGTGTAGGCCCAGAGGTGAGGATTTTTGTTTTCTTGATGTTGAGAAGTAATCCATATAGAAGGATGTAGTCCTTGATCTTCTGTAGCAAGCACTTTCAATTATGTATAGAATCTTACTGGTCCAGGGTTGACAAAATGGCCAGGTGCAGGCTGCACATCTGACTAGTTTGGAGTTCTGAAAGAATTCCAGGGGTTCAGCCAGGCAATTATAGTCTCTGGGTGATGCAAATAATTAATATTCTAGGCTGTTAACCAAAAGGTTGCTGATTTGAATCTATCCAAAGGAACCTCAGAAGAAAGACCTGGTGATCGACTTCCAAAAAATAATCCATTGAAATCCAATAAGCAGAGTTCAGCTTGATACATGAGGTTACTATGAATCTGCATTCACTCAGTGCCAATTGGTTTATTGAGAGTTATCCAATTCAAATTATTCCCAGCTCTGGCTATTATTTTAGTGCCACCTGAAAGTGGTTATTTGTTGATTAAGACAATTCAGATCTACAGACTGAGAACTGTAGAGTAGTGGCAATGATTTAAGAATGTATCAATTATTATGGCCTTATATAGCTGGCTGCTATGAATTTCTGATGGCATAGTGTGTTATGTCTTGGGCTGCAAATAGAAAGATAGGTGACTCAGAGCTACCAGCTATTTCCTGAGATAAAAAGAAAAAGTCTCTTCTAATAAAGATAGATAATAGATAGATAGATCATAAATGATTGATTGATAGATAGATAGATAGATGATAGGCAGATAGATAGATACTAGATGATAGATAGATAGATAGATAGATAGATAGATAGATAGAGATAGATAGATAGATAGATAGATAGATAGATAGATATGTTTTTAAAGTCTGTCAATTACTTGGTGATAGTTTCATTGCTCAATATGAATAATTTGAGTCTGGTGAATATTGAAGATGTAAGACATCCGCTTTTCACCTCTACCAGGAGGCTTGCTTGCTTGTTCCTCGCTTCCACTACATCCATCTATGCCTCTCCTAGAAGGACCAGACGTTTTGGCTCCCTTTAAGACTACAGAGAAGATATAGGGTAAATAATTATCCCATGGTAGCTAAATTTGCACATATTATAGGGTTATTTTATTATTTGAAGTAAATATAAAAGACCACTGGAGGCAATTTAAAGTTTCATTTTCTTCATAGTTTTAGGCTCTATCCACCAAAGGATAACATAAAAAGGCAGAGGTGGGTGATGGGTGGAAGGTCATTTGTCCTTGAGCTCTGGTGGCTTAGCAGGTAAGGAATTAGACTGCCAACCCAAAGACAGGCAGTTTGAATCTAGTATCTACTCCAAGAAGATGGGGAATCTCCTCCTTGTAATTTATATTCTCTGAAAACTTTGGAAGGTCAGCTATGAGTTGCTTCAGATTTGACAGCAATGACTTTTGAGTTTTGAGTATATACTTCCTTCCATGTTATCATTACTCTGTGGGATACACTTTCTCAGTGACACTAGCTCAGAAAGCTACAGTCATATATTATGCCTCATTTCAAAGTCCATGAAGAGCTAATGATTCCCAAGCCCAAAGTAATTGTCCCAGTGTGGGTAAATTACTTCAATATTTACCTACAAAGACCATGCATGAATCAATCCATCTCATAGAGGGTCTTTTGTGCTGTCCCTCCACCCTACCAAGCATGATATCACTCTCCAAGGACTGGTCCCTCCTTACAACGTGTCCAAAGTATGTCGGATGAAGCTTCAGAATCCTTGCCTCCAAGGAGCAGCAACGCATTTCCCTCTCTAGGATGAACTTTTTGTTCTCCCAGCATTCCATGATGTATTCAAGGCTCTTCTCCAGCACCACAGCTTTCTGATGCATAGCAAGTAATTTCAAAGACCATGGCCTGGATCAGGCACAGCTTAGTCTTCAGACTGATATCTTCAGTACTTTTGAAAGGTCTCTGACAGCAGACTTTCCCAAAGCAATTTGTCTTTTAATTTCCTGGCTACTGGTGCCAAGAGTGTTGATTGTGGAGCCAAGCAAACTAAAGCTGCAATCTCTTCACCATCTATTATGATGCTGCCAATTGGCCCCGTAGTGAGAATGTTTGTTTTCTTGATGTTGAGCTTCAATCCATATTGAAGGCTGCAGTCCTTGATCTTTTGCAGCAAAGTGCTTCAAGTCCTCCTCCATTTCAGCAGGCAGGGTTGTGTCATCTGCATAACATAGATTGTTGACGAATCTTCCTCCAATTCTGATACCACACTTCTCCTTATAGAACCCGGCCTCCAGGCTAAACTGTTCCACATATAGATAGAAAAGGTATGAAAATATGACACATTCCTGGTATATACCCTTCCCAATTTTGAACCATGCAGTGTTCCCTTGCTCTGTTCTTACAGATGCCTCTGGTCCTGATACAGGCCATGGTCTTTGCAATCACTTACGATGTACCAGAAAGCTGGACGATGACTAGGAATGATAGAAGGGGAATTGATGCCTTTGAGCCTTGGTGCTCAAGAAAATTATTGAATATAACATGGTCTGCTAGGAGAACAAACGAGTTCATCCGAGACAGAGTGAGACCAGACTATATCTTGGAGACAAGGATTCTGAATCTTCCTCTGACATAGTATGGACATGTTGCAAGGTGGGACCAGTTCTTGGAGAGGGACATCATGCTGGGTAGAGTAGAGGGACAATGCAGGAGGGGGCAGACCCTCTATGAGGTGGATTGATTCAGTGACTGGGGTAATCTGGAGGGGTGTGTCAGAGGCAGTGTGATTGGCACAGGATAGAGCAGGGTTTAGGGCTGTTGTACATAGAGTCGCTATGAGTTGCAGGCAACTTGACCTCACATTATAACAACCTACTTATGTACTTTACCAGGAAGCTCTGGCGACATAGTCTGTAGGGAGTTACAATGCTAACGCAAAGGTTGCACCTCTCAGTGGTTCAAATCCACCAGCTACTTTTTAGGAGAAACATGGGAAATCTTCTCTCCTGGAATTTGCAGCCTTGGAAACTCGCCAGTCAGTTATGAGTCAGTTCTTAACTGAAAGTTTGAGTTTATGTGCTGAACTTACAATTCACCCAAAATTCTGTGAGGTTAGTATTATTCATATTTATGGATGATGAAATACAGGTTCAGAAATATCACATAAATTATTTTATATCGAGGAAAAAACAGTCAAGATTTCCACTGACTGGAGTCAATGCAGCAAAATAAGAGAGCCTGGGCCCAGGACTTGGGGTAGAATGTAGATGATACCATTTGTATGTGACTTTGGGCATATTTCTTAACTGCTTTGTGACTCTAATTTCTGTCTAAACTATTAGTATTTATCTCAAAGTAGCACTGCAAGTTATTGGATAGCTTGGATGAGTAATGCATTCAGCTACTAACCAAAAGAGTAGAGGTTCAAGTCCACACAGAGATACCTCAGAAAAAACATGTGGTTACTTACTTCCAAAAAAATGTACAATTAAAACTCTATGACACTGTAAAGCCATTGTTCCATCTCCTAGCTTTTTTGCACAGTGCCGTGGGTCTTCAAAATGTTGCAAGTGATCTTCCAAGATACAGCTGATTTCTATTTCCTTGGAGCAACAAAGGAGGATAGTCAAGAGTAGGAAGATATGGGATGTGTTGCTAATTGCCAGCATGAACAATTGCCTCCTCTCCCCTGAGACCAGAAGAAGAGATCATTCCTGGTTGCCATTACTAACTAATCTGATCAAAGATTCTGTAAAAGAATTCTGATCAAAAGAGGGCAGAATGCAGATAGGATTTCAAATTTTCATGGACTTCAGACTTCATAGAGGCAATGAAAGTTGGATGCATCCCTGAAACTATAGCCTTGATATAATCTCGGGCTTTAACTATAAATAAAAATATCTCCTCAATTCTTCTTTAAATGAAATAATTACTGACTGACTCATTGCTGTTGTTGTATACTGTTGAGTCAGAACTGACCCATAGCTGACTTCCTAGCAGGTTTTCAGAGACAGTATATTGCATGGGAAGAGTTTGCCCATCTTGTCCCATGGAGCAGCTGGTGGATTCAAACCACATGCCTTCAAGACTGCAACACAGCTTCTTACCAGTAGGCCACCAGAGCTCCCTCATTGCTATGGGTGGGTTCCAACTCAGCATAACCCTCCATGATGTTTCCAAGGCTATAAATGTAACAGAAAGAGACTTCCCTTTTTCCCCTCCTAGAGTTAATTAGGTGGATTAGAACTTCTGGAAATGTTTGGCCATTTGGTTAGTAGCATAACTAGCTATACACTACACCACCAGCTCGTTCCTAAATAGAAGAGTAGTTTAGTTAAAAAGGTCTGCTTTTGAGCATTATGATCTTTTAAGAACTATTTATATGGGACTAAAGGGACAATGTTTTGTGCTGTTAAGTCAGAATCCACTCATAGTTGAACTTCCAGCGGGTTTTCACAAGCTGTCATTGCCCAAGAGGAGATTTAGCCGCCACCCCCTGACCCCCCGCCCCGCCCCATGAGCAGCTGGTGCATTCAAACTGTCTTTGGATTGACAGGTAACTCCCTACCACTTAGTTGCCAGAGTTCCCTTAAAATGACAGTAGCAATCTAAAAGATTAGAAAAGAAGTTTAGGTGACAATGAGCTCATGTTAACAACTCAGAAAGGTAGGTGAGAACAGTTGCACAACTGGAAGAATCGGCTGACCAGGAAATATTTCCGCAGTTTTGAGAATTACCGAAATGTGACGCAGACAAAAAGTGGGTATACACTACTGAGAAAATGGTGCTCATAGGCTTACTCAGCATAGGATCACCACAAACTTTCATTTTATAAAGTGGGCAACATCTATGATGCACAATAAAATAAATTGTCGTTGTTAGATGATGTTAAGTAGGTTCCTACTCATAGTGACCCTAAGTACAACATAGCGAAAACGTGGCCTGCTCCGGGGCCTCCTCACAATCACTGCGATGTTTAAGCCATTTTTCTGCTGTCATTGTACCAATCCGTTTTGATAAATTTTCCTTTTTTGTTGATCTTCTACTCTACCAAGAATGATATCCTTCCATCTTCTCTTCAAAGGAACATTCTAGTTGTCTTTTCTCTAAGCCAAATGAGTTCATTCTTCTGGCACTCCATAGTGTGTTGTATATTCTTCAACATATCAATTTTTCCTTGATCTTCCTTATGCATTATCCAACTTTTGCATGCATATGAAGTACTTGAGAAAAAAAATATGATGTTAGTCAAGTGCACCATAGTTTTCAAGGGTGGCATCTTTGCTTTTTTTTTTTTAACACTTTACAAACATCTCTTACAGAATTATCTAATACAATATATCATATACACTATGCAAATGCTTTTGACTGTGTGGATCACAACAAGCTGTGGCTGATTCTGATAAGAATAGGAATCCCAGAACATTTGATTGTGCCAATGTGAAACTTATACTTAGACCAAGAGGCAGTCGTCAGAACAGAGCAAGGAGACAATACACGTTTCAAAATCAAGAAGGGGGTTTGTCAGGGATGTATTCTGTCTCCATACCTTTTCAATCTGTATGCAGAACAGGTCGTCCGAGATGCTGGGCTGTACGAAGAGGAATGTGGCATCAGGATTGGTGGAAGAGTCATCAACAACCTGCGTTATGCAGATGACACAACCCTGCTGGCTGAAACTGAGGAGGAGCTGAAGCGCTTTCTGCAGAAGGCCAAGGATTGCGGCTTCCTATATGGATTGAAGTTCAACATCAAGAAAACAAAGATTCTCACCACTGGGCCAATTGGCAGCATCAGTATGGATGGTGAAGAGATTGAGAGAGTTAATAGTTTTAGTTTGCTTGGCTCCACAGTCAAAACTCTTGGTAACAGCAGCCAGGAAATCAAGAGATGAATTGCATTGGGGAAAGTTGGCTGTGAGGAACCTCTCAAGAGTACTGAAGAGCAACAACGTCAGGCTGGAGACTAAGGTGTTTCTGATCCAGGCTATTGTCTTCGCATTTACGTGCTATACATCAGAGAGTTGGACAGTGAATAGGGTTGATAGAAAGAGAATTGATGCCTTTGAGCTGTGGTGCTGGAGAAGAGTGTTGACTATACCATGGACTGCTAGGAGAACAAACAGGTTTGTCCTGGAGAAGGTGAAGCCAGAATGCTCCTTGGAGTCAAGGATTTTGAAGCTTCATCTGACATACTTTAGTCATGTTGCAAGGAGGGACTGGTCCTTGGAGAGGGACATCATGTTTGGCAGAGTGGAGGGACGGCGCAGGAGAGGAAGACCTTTGATGAGCTGGATCGATTCTGTGATTGGAACGGTGGGATTAAGTGCATTTGAGATGGCTAGTTTGGCACAGAATAGAAGAACGTTTAGAACTCTTGTACGTAGGGTCGCTATGAGTCGCAAACAACTCGTTGGCACATAACAACAATAACAACGTATCACATGCAATCTGAAATATACCTGTACAAATAAATATATATATACATACACACACACACATATATCTATCTATACATAAACAGATAGCTTAAAACTAATTGTTATTGTTGATTGCCTTCAAGTCAAGCACGACTCATAGCCACCCTGTGAACAAAAGGCCCGAAGCCCCTCTACAACCATCGACATTTATCAAAATTCAAAGAGCTTGCAGGGGCTTGCTGTTTAGGAAGTTATACCACTCCTGCTTCTAATAGAACTAGTTGAGGGTCTAGTATATGGTGGCCACTATGTTTATGGTTATAAATCAGTCATTCTTTTGGTGACTACATTTTCTAAAAATAAAGTTAAACAAATTATCTTACAAGTAAAAGTGAATTTAGGAGTCATACTGGGCAGAAAGCCAGAATATTTGACTCCATCATAATTGCAGACAGTGTAAGCCATACCTTCATCTTCAACACTCTTGATTTCATTTCCCTTTCACTGGTTTCCTCCCACATTTTATAAATTTACCTTTTAAACTAGAGCAAAGCATTAGAATAATAACTTGATACATTTGTCTTGTTTGTTTGGGTTGTGTCGGTTGGTTTGGTTTTGTTCTTTTCGCCCTCTAAGCAACCTCTAAGTTCCTTTCCGGATCAGTCTGCTGGCCAGCACGTCATTTTAATATGTATTCTTTCTGACTTTTCCTTCCAATATTTGGCCCCACAAGCAACCAGATTATTGTGTGTTTTCATTAAGAACATTTTCCATTTGTCAGTTCAGAAACTGGCTTCCTAATGTGATGACATCATTTTCTGCAGGAAAGACAAGTCTTTCCTTTCACAAGCATCCACAAAGCCACATCTAGAGAGGAATTCATTTCTAACTTTCCTTCTGAGAAAAATCATGGGAAGGTCAAAAGCTGATTCTAGCAATAGCCTTCTGCCCCTAAATTCCAAGGATCTTGATAGTATCTTACTGATACTGTTTTCCTGATTCCATTGTGTTCCTCTTATGTTCTTGTTCAGTAAAAGTAATTACAGCAGCTTAATCAATGTCTCTTGAGAATCTTGCAACATTAACATTTAGAGGCTGTTCCTGAGAAAGCATGTTCTGCTGGTTGGTTTTATTGGGTCATATTATTTTGATGTAGAGAGATTTAACTTATTTAATAAACCTCTATTGATCTTCAATGATGAGCCATGGACTAGAATAAAGGATGAGTATGGTCTGGTGCCTGTATTCAGAGAGCTCAAAGAAGGTTGAGAAGCAGATGGATATATCTAGCATTCCCATAGCAGAAACTGCCCTGGGCGTCAAAACTGCCAGTGTAGGAGAAAGGAGTGAGACATTCACTGCATCCAGGACAAAGGCAGGCTTCACAGAAGAGATAGTCTTCTTGAGCTGGCCTTGAAGCATAAGCAGAAGTTTGCGATGGTGAACATAGCAGCCCCTGTTGCTGTTGTTGCTGTTAAGTTCCATCAAGTCACGTGCAACTCATAATGGCTCAATGAACAACAGATTTGAACCCTGTCCTATCCTGTGGCATCTTCATCATCTCTGACACACTTGAGCCCAGCCGGTGTCAACTGTCATCAGATGTCTTCCTCTTCTTCACTGACCCTCCACTTTTCCAAGCTTGATGTCCTTGTGCAAGGTATAGCCTCTCTGAGCAACCAGCTTACAGTATGAGGAACAAAGCTTTGTCAACTTCACCTCCAAGAAGCATTCTAACTGCCCTTTCTCCAAAATACATGTTTGGTTTTTTGGCAGTCCAAAGAACTCTTCTCCAACACCACAGTGCAAAAGCATCATTTCTTCTTCTATCATTTATACTAAGGGCAAAGATAGGTGAAAGTAGTCAATTTTGGAACTGAGATACTATAGTTACATTAAGCAAGATATAGAATAACCTATTATTTAGTGAACAAGATGGGAGAGTTTTCTTTGGAAAGATTCTGAAGGTTCTAACACTGAAACATATCCATAACCCACCAGAAAACCATTCTTTTAGATGACAGAGAAGGACTAGATTGGTGTTCCTCAAGGGTGAGTTAGATACAGATCCTTTCATGGAAAAATTTTTCAGAACCATAGTGTTGATCTAGCACATTTTAATATGACTTGTATAAAAATTGGACTGGATAGAATATAACTGTAAATAGTAAATAATCTAGAGTCTAAGCATCAAGTGGAAATTGGAAAATCTTTTGAAAGCAATAAAATTCATTGAATTAAAAACAAATTATATTGTCTTACTGAAACTTAATTTGCTACTTAAGTACGATTCTAAGAGGCTATGTATAACCCCATTGCTTTTGTGTTTGATGATAAGACAAGAGCATCAGCCAAGAAGCAGGAATCCCTCAATGAAATGGGTTTACACAGTAGCTGCATCGATGGGCTTACGCCCAGCAGAGGGTGTGAAGATGGCACTGGATTGTGCACCTGACACAGGAACATATGGTTGTGTGGTGTTTGATGATTAAATCCCCTGTCCTCTTTCTCCTTTAAAATTCATAAAGGCATGATAGTGTTTCATCATAACCTTATGAAATACAGCATTTGTATATTAAACCTAACTGTGCTGTTTTCCATTTGCCATCTGTTACAGTATGTCATTTTCATGATGTCAAATCAAAATCTTTATTATCTAGAAAAAACTTTAGAAAAGAAATCGTGGTATACGAAAATATCTTTCCATTGTAAATTATAAGATTTTTCTCTATGAGTATTAGGAACTCAATGTCAGCATAAAGATGATCCAAGTTGTCATTCTTATGTTAAGACTTGTCAGACTAGTCATAACCAGAAGAGTCCAATCACAACAAATATAAATACAAGATCTGACGTCACAAGTTCTAGATCCTTAGTTGTTGTTGTTGTTGCTGTTGAGTAAGAACTGACTCATGGCTGACCCTCCACAGGGATTTCAGAGGCAGTAAATCACATAGAAGAAGATTGCTCATTTTTTTCCACAGAGCACCTTGTGGATTTGAACCTTTTGCCTCCGAGTTAGCAATGCAACTCCTCACCACTGTTGTTGTTAGGCCACTGTTGACTTGATTAGGACTCATAGTGACCCTATGAATAGCTGACCTGAGCTCTATCCTGTGCCATCCTCATTATCTGTGACACACTAGAGCCCATTGCTAAAGTCACCATGTTGATCTATTTTGAATGATAGGGAGTTTTTCTGTCCTTCCTGTGACTCTCCATATTTCCAAGCATGAGGTCCTTTTCCAAGGAATAGCGTTGCCTAGTTACATGTCCAAAGTGTAAGAGACAAAGCTTCATCATCTTTACCTCCAAGAAACATGCTGGCTGCACCTTCTCCAAGACATATATTTCTTTTGGCAGTCCATGAGATATTCAGCACTCTTTTCCAGCACCAAGCTCAAAGACATCAATTTTTCCTTCTATCATTCATTATCCAGCTCTCTGATGCATAACAAGTGATTGAGTCAGATGCATCTCAGTCTTCAAACTGACTTCACTACTCTTCAGCATTTTGGAGAGGTGCCCGACAGCATACTGTCCTAGTGCAATATATCTCCCGATTTCCTGACTCCTGGTACCAAAGGTATTGTGATTGTTGATTCAAGGAAGAAGAAATTATTGTCAGCTTCAATCCTTTCTCCATCTATCATAATGTTGACTGTTGGTCCTATGATAAGCACTGTTTTCTTGATGTTGAGATGTAATCCATACTGAAGGCTCTAGTCCTTGATCTTCTGTAACAAGTGTTTCATATCCTCCTCACTTTCAGCAAAGTTGTGTCATCTGCATAATGCAGGTTATTGATGAGTCTTCCTATAATCCTGATGCCACATTCTTTTTCATAGAGTCTAGTTTCCTGAATTATTTGCTTGCTCACCATACAGACTGAATCGGTATGAAGAAAAGATAAAAAGAAAAAGAAAGAATACAGCCCTGATGCAGACTCTTCCTGATTTTAAACCATGCAGTATCCCCTCGCTCCATTCAGACAACAGCTTCTTAATCTATGTATAGATTTCTCATGAGTACAATTAAGTATTCTGTGATTCCCATCCCTCTCAGTGTTAGCCTTAATTTGTTATGATTCACACAGTCAAATGCCTTTGCATAGTCAATAAAACACAAAGAGATATTCTTCTAGTATACTCTGCACTGCTCTCTCAAAGTCCAATGGTTTGAATACACCAGCTGCTCCACGGGAGTGCAATTAACTGCCTTTTGAAAACCCACTGGAGAGTCAGCTACGGTTTGGTTCTGACTCAATGGGACTCAACAACAACTTCCTCTTCTTTTAGCAGAGATCCATCTGACATCAACAGTGATTTCCCTGGTGCAATGGCATTTTCTAAACCGAACTTGAACTTCTGGTAATTCCCTGTCAATGTTGGGATGATCTTCAGCAATATTTTACTAGCATGTGATACTAATGATATTGCTCAATAATTTCCACATTCTGTTGGATCACTTTTTTGGGGAATAGAGAAAAATATGGATCTCTTCTGGTCAGTCAGGCAGGAAGTTGTATTCCAAATTTCCTACCATAAACTGGTAAGCACATCCAGGGCTGTATCTATTAGCTGAAACATGTTAATTGGTATTCCTTTACTTCTTGGGCCTTGTTTTTTGCCAATGCCTTGGTGCAGCTTAAAGTTCATCCTTCATTACTATTGTCTATTGTGCATATGGTACTTCCTAAAGAGTGTCAGCTATTTCTTTCTGGTACAGTGATTCTATGTATTATTCCCATCTTCTTTTGAATTTTTGGATCATTCAAAATATTTCCAATAGCATCTCTCAGTATTGCAACTTGAGATTTGAATTTCTTTTTCAGTTTGTTTAGCTTGAGAAATGCTAAGTGAATTCTCCCCTTTTTATTTTCTCTGACTCCAAATCTTTGCACATCTTGTTATAATATTTTGTTTTATGTTCTCGAGCTTCCTTCTGATATCTTCTGTTCATTTCTTTTACTTCAGAATCTCTTCCTTTTGTTTTGACTTCTTGTAATGTAATTTTCGTGGTCTTTTCTGACATCTATTTTTTTCTCTCTCTTATTTATAATGACTTTTTACTCTCTTCATGAACGATATCTTCAATGTTCTCTCACAATTCTTCTGCTCTTTGATCATTGGTATCCAGTGCTTCAAACCTGTTCTTGAGATGATTCTTCAATACAATTGGGATAGACTTGCGGTTATATTTGGCTTCCTGTGGACTGGTTTCCATTTTTATAAGATTTAATTTAACTTGCTTGTGAGTTAGGATGTCCTAAATATTCTCTTTTTTCTTTTTTATAATTTTTATTGTATCCTAAGTGAATGTTTACATGACAAGTTCCAACTTAACAACTTTTATACAACTTGTTCTGTGCTGTTGGTTCCAATTTTTACACCAAGTCATCATTCTCAGTAATTCTGTTCTGTGTGTTCTGTTTTCATTGATCTTCCTTCTTGCTGTCTCATCTTTGCTTTGGGGTAAGTATTGAATATTTGGACTGATATTGTTGATTGTTTTAGGAAGCACATGATACACCTTGCTCATCATTTGACTTAAAGGTGGCATCTGGGAGTGGCTTGAGTGCCACATTCAAAGAATGTCTTGCAAGGATAGTATAGAGATTCCTTTAGTTTCTATTAGTCCAACAGGTCTGATCTCTTTTTAGAAATTTGACTTTTGTTTTTATCTCATTCTGTTCAGGACCTCTACTGAGCTCTCTAGGGAACTCACTTCTAGTACCTTTAAGGAGATCTGGTGGCTTAACGGTAAGGAGTTGCACTGCCAACCCAAAGGTGTGCTGCTGTAGTTCAAATCCTCCAGCTGCTCAGCAGGAGAAAAGAGGAGCAGTCTCCTTTCGTGCAGTTAACTGTCTCTGAAAATCCACTGAGCATCAGCTATAAATTGATTCCAACTTGAGAGTACCTAGGAACAACAGTAACTACTGAGTTCTTGATTAGATGGTCCGTAGTGGTAACCAGCTGCCATCTGACTAGTCTCAGGTTAGAAGACACTAAATAGTTTGTGCATGTTACTAGTCCTGTGGAATATTTCTTCTTTGTTGTTGTTGTTGTTATGTGCCATTTAGTCACCTGCTCTGAACTCTGCTCTATCCTGAGCCAATCTTATTGTCTCTGACACACATAACCCTGTTTCCCCAGTCACTGAGTCAATCCATCTTATTGAGGGTCTTCTTCTCTTGCATTGTCCCTCCACCCTCCAAGTATGACATCCCTCTCCAAGGACTGAGCCCTCCATAAAACATGTCCAAATTATGTCAGACGAAGTTTCAGAATCCTTGCCTCCAAGGAGCAGCTTCATTTAACCTTCTCTAGGACAAACCTGTTCGTTCTTTTAGCAGTCAATGTTCTACTCCAACACCACAGTTCAAAGGCATCAATTCTCCTTCTATCACCTCTAGTCATTGTCCAGCATTCTGATGCATAGCAAGCAATTGCAAAGACCATGGCCTGGACTAGGCACAGCTTAGTTTCCAGACTGATATCATTGCTCTTCTGTAATCTGGAGAGGTCCCTAACAGCAGACTTTCCCAATGTAATTCATCTTTTTATTTCCTAGTTGCTGTCACCAAGAGTGTTGAGTGTGGAGCCAAGCAAACAGAAGCTGTTAACAATCTAGGCTTTTGACTTTTTTTGCACCAGACAAATAGAGACCAAGAGAGTTGTATCCTAGATGGTTGTTCATAAGATCTTCAATACTATCACCAAACTAGAATGTAGAACGTTATCTTTGAGAACTATGTTATGCTAATAGACTAAATTGTCCTCCAAGACTATTGCTTTATACACAGTAAAGCAACCCTATTAGTTGTTTGGATATGTCCTGGAAGCCTTCATAATTGTTCCTTCTGTGTGATTTGTTTTATATGTGGATATGGAAGAGGTGCATGTGCATATGCCTACAGATAAACCTATACATGCGTCTATAGCTGCATTTACTTTTTATGTACTTCTTGGCCCCACAAATGTCCTCTTCAATGATAGATCTATTCATATCATTTGCCCATTTTTTTATTGGAGGAGTTATCTTTTCTGTAGTTTTCTATTTATTTGAGAGACTAGATTCTTATTAATTATATCATTTCCAAAATTTTTTACCATTTGTAAGTTGTCTTTTTATTCCCTTGGTTAAGTCTTTGATGAGGAAAAGTGTTTCATTTGTAGCAACTTTCAGTTATCTAGTTTGTGTCATTCATACAATTTTTGCCTTGTCTGATAAGATCTTCAGTCTAAAAATGAGATCATCAATTTTTTGACCCAGAAACCATGGTGACACAGTGGTTAAAGCACTCAGCTGGTAACCACAAGGTCTGCTGTTCACATTCACAAACTGCTCCACAGGAGAAAGATGTGACTGTCAGCTTTCATAAAACTTTACAGCCTTTACAAGTCCATAAGTTAGTTTTACTCCATCCTACTGGGTAGCAATGCATTGGAATTGACTCAACAACATTGAATTTGATTTGTGTACTTTTGACCTTGTGTTATATTCAATGAATGCTGTAGATTTCTGTGGACTATTCATTGTGTAGCAAATTTAGGTCTTTGATCTATTTTTTAGCTACTTCTTTTGTGCATGGTGTGAGGTCTGAATCATGTTTCACGTTTCTGCTATAGGTAATCATTTTTGCTAACATCATTTGTTAAAGATACTATGTCTTAGGTTTCTAGAGAAGCTAAACAAAGGAGAGAGGAAAGGTTTGTTTCAAGGAAATGGCTCACGTATTTATACAGGCAGATCCATAATCTGTAGGTCAAACCTCAAGCTAGAGGCATCTAAGAGGCAGAGTCTCAGGCTGCTGGCTTCTGAGGTTATCCCCTTCAGAGGTTGTGACAAATCCACAGGTCCTTGTTGGATAAGAGGTTTGCAAACAGCCTGCACTGAAGATTGCTGGCTACGGGCTTCAGAGGTTGTCATGTCCAAGTTTGTTGCTGGTATGCAGAGTTGCAGACCATTGACTTTGGAAGTTAGCAAGTTTTAACTCTGGAAACTTAAATATGAATTTATATTGTTGTTATGTGCAGTCAAGTCACCTGTGACTCATAGCAACCCTATGTACAACAGCCCTAAACCCTGCTCTATCCTGTGCCTCTCACATACCTATCCCCATTACCCCAGTGATTGATTCAATCCATCTCATCAAGGGTCTTCCTCTCCTGCACTGTCCCTCCACCCTCCCAAGCATGACGTCCCACTCTAAGGACTGATCCCTCCTTCAACATGTCCAAAGTATGTCAGATGAAATGTCAGAATATTTGCCTCCAAGAAGTAACCTGGTTTCACCCTCTCCAGGATGAACCTGTTTGTTCTTTTAGCAGTCCATGGTATATTCAGTACTCTTCTCCAGCACCACAGCTCAAAGTCATCAATTGTCATATTCTCCCTAGTCATTGTCCAGCTCTCTGATGCATAGCAAAGACCATGGCCTGTATCAGGGGCACCTTAGTCTCCAGACTGATATTGTTGCTCTTCAGTACTTCGGAGAGGTCTCTGACAGCAGACTTTCCCAAGGCAATATGTCTTTAAATTTCTTGGATGCTGGTCCAAGAGTGATGATTGTGGAGCCAAGCAAACTAAAGCTGTTAACAATCTCAATCTCTTCACCATCTATCATGATGCTGCCAGTTTGGGCCCAGTGGTGAGAATTTTTGTTTTCTTGATATTGAGCTTCAGTTATATCAGCATTCAAATGGTTGTTGTTACTGTTGTTATGTGCCTTCTAGTCAACATAGGCCACTCACTGTGTCCCTATAAACAACAGACCTGAGACCCACACTATCCTGTGCCATCCTTATCATGTCTGACACACATACTAGTTACTCTGTCAGTCAATCTTGTCTTCTTCTCTTACAGTGACCCTCAGCATAAAAGTAAAAAAAAAAAAACAACCTTAAAACAAACAAAAAACCCAACCAACTTCTTAAAAACATGCAGCCTCCTAAGAATGTGTTCATGTTGACCCTAGTTTAAGAAACTCTGGGTGATCTTGAATATCCCTTCGAAGACTGAAGTTCTCACATTACTCTAAAAGTCAACAATGATAAAAACAACAGTAAACGAAAAGAAAACAAAACCAAGCCCAAACACTTGGTGTGAGCCTGAGCATGTCCTGTTTGCTCACTGGAGTTTCCTTCTGCATCGTAATCAAACCTTCTCATTCCTAGGCTCTTGGAAGTTGAGACCTCTGTCTTCCCAACTGCTGTCCTTGGATAAGAACAGGACCTTGGTCTGTGGAGTCTGAGTGTAAATTTAATTACCATCACTTCTTCCCATTAAGCCTGGGCCAGTCTTCGTAAATGTTTCTTTTCTTTTCTTTTTTTCCACTCCTTTTATTTTTTAAGGCCCTGTGTGAGTATTTTGGGTATCCATAAGTAAGTCCAGGCTCAGAAATTGTTTGGAAGCCTGAGAAGGGGGGCTTGGAGGCATACCAAGGAGGTGGCGCGCCCTGGGGACATTTCAACCCTGCACATCTGGAGCCTGAGTCACATGAGTGATGACAGCAAGAGTCGCACAATTATAAACTGGGCAGATTTGAAAATTGATCCTGAATCAAACAACCACTAATTTTCCTGGTCCCCTCTGGCAATCATCCTTTCAAACTATTCAAGGCTTTAAAATATGAAAATAATGAACCCCTGGCAGCACCTCCTTCCTTCCTCCTCCCTCTCCACCAGCATCCCCCTCCCTTTGTAGAAGCCCTTCTGGTTGGCTATCTATATTCAAATTACACTTTTCAAGCTGTTCCCTCAGTAAGTTCAAGAAGAGTTGACTTCCCCTCACAATTGGCGCTAAACTATAATTGCCTGCTGTATCTTTGGCCCCCGTTTTGAATAAGTGGTGTTAGATTTGCCACTTTGTCTGGTCCTCAGGAATCTGACCTGTCATTACACAAACTTCTAAAAATATCAGCTTGTACTTCACAGTTTCCACTTCAGTTTTGTGTAATTCCTCTTCAGTGTGTTTTATTTGAACCTGCTAGTCCATTTAGGTGGGGGCTAGGGGGGCTGATTGCTTGCTCCATTGCCTGTCATCTGCTGTGTTTACTTCCTTCTCCTCAGGCCTCAGACGGGAATGGTGGTCTCTGAGTGGCTGACTAAAAATGAGAAGGAGAGAGAGGGAAGATGTACTGACACACATTTCCCTTTGGTCTCCTACGAGCACAGCAAAGAACACATTTCTTGTCTATCTTCTCTCAACTAGGACTCAGTGGAAATAAGGCTAGGGTAATAAGAGGAACACAGCAACTATCTATCAAATTCCAGCTAAGAGCTAGGCATGGCATTAATTGTGGAAAATGGGCAAAAGTGAGAGAATTCAGATAGTTAAGAGGGAGTATTGGTGGATGAACGGTATAATGCGGTGGAAGTGCTGAAAATAGGAGTCAGAATTCAGTCTAGGTGAAGAGAGGGATAGCTATTTACATAAACACATGGTCTCTATCTAATTTAGCTGCTAATACAAGGAGTTAGATCCTGTCATTTTAGATTAAGGATCTGCTTCTGTGAGAGTGGAGTAGACCAGAGCTGGTTTGGGGAAGCTGACGGTCCCCTCATAGGTACACTATCTATAGTTCAACTTCCAGTCTGCACACAGGTACCATTTACCAGTAAGTGGAGGTGGTGTTGTTGCTGTTATTGTTATGTGCCGTCGATTCGCTTGCGACTCATAGCGACCCTATGTACAACAGCCCTAAACTCTGCTCTGTCCTGTGCCAATCACACTGTCTCTGACACTCCCATCCTGATTATCCTAGTCACTGAATCAATCCACCTCACAGAGGGCTTTCCCCTCCTGTGCTGTCTCTCCACCCTCCCAAGCATGATGGCCTTCTCCAAGGACATCATGGTCCAAAGTATGTTAGATAGAGCCTCAGAATCCTTGCCTCCAAGGAGCCACCCGGTTTAACCCTTTCCAGGACGAATCTGTTTGTTTTCCTAGCAGTCCATGGTACTCTCAATACTCTTCTCCAGCACCACAGCTCAAAGGCATCAATTCTCCTTCTATTCTCCTTGGTCATTGTCCAACTCTCTGATGTATAACAAAGTGATTGCGAAGTCCATGGCCTGTATCAGACCAATGGTGCCTCCAGAGAGACACCATTGCTCTTACATGATGTTAAATAGATGTTAGCCGAGCTTACTGACTAAAGCAGACTTGGAGGAAAGTCCTGACAGTCTATTTCTGTAAATTAGACAAATAAAACCCTGCGGAGCACCATGGTCTTACCTGCAAGTGATCACAGAGGTGGGACAGAACGAGCCGTGATTCTTCTTGTGTGCAGGATTGCTGAAGTTAAAAAACAGCTAACAGCATCATGGTTCCCCACAGTAGCTTCCTGGTTACAACAATGAGAGGACAAGAGGTAACAGTGTTTATCCTCTATACTGAGGAAGCTCCCTGATTGCATCTGCTTCTTTAACAGACAAGGCCAGGCATCATCACTGTCAGATAACTCCCCAAATGGATTGACCCATTGGATCTCACCTGACTTCTACCCCAGTATGATAGGAGCTTCTGGAGACATGCTGGGCCTGTGGACTCACTGGGCCAAGATAAGCTTACTCGGAAGGTTCTGGGCGTCCTAATGGGCATTACCACTGAGCCTCTCTAACACATCATGTCTTAAGACTCTACCACCCAGCACCAGTGAATCCTGGGAGCCATGCCATGCTGATCTCAGCTCTGACCTGAAGGCCTTGCCACTGCTGCCTCCTCTCCAGAAGGTCATCCCTTCTTACTGAGCCTCCCCACTGACCACTTGGCCACATTGATGAAGAAATCCAGTGATTTCCTCTTTTAAGTTCAGTGCAATAAATCCTTTATAATAGCTCAGTACTGGCCAAGCACTATGATAGCCTGAGTATAAAAACATGATGAATAAAATATAGTCTTTATTCCTGAGAGGAATAAAATCCCAAAGGCATGCAGTTCGAAACCAGCTTCTCCATGTGAGAAGGATGAGCAATCTCCTCCCATGTGAGTTACTGCCTCTGATTCTGGAGAATCAGCTATTGTCTGATTCAGGCTTGATAAACAAACATTCTTGAGAGGTTTATAGAGGAAGAGATAGATAAATGAACAGATAATGCAAATATGATATATATTGGTGAAACATGTTAGGACAGGATTTTTCTGAATGTCCTAAACTAGGGGGGTCAGCACCACAGCTGAGCGAGTACCTGGCAGATGAGATCAGCTCAGAAGGAAACCAGGCACTATCATAGCTACTGCATCTTCTGTCCTCCTCCCTGACTTGAGAGGAAGTCAACCCCAAAAGTGAAGGGAGTTATTCACTTAGCATAACGCTCTAACTCAGTCTCATAAGGACAAAGACTGTATAAAACCATTATTGTAGAACAGTACAGGGATGGGGGAGGCGAGGCTTAATCATAGGGTCACACAATTTGATGGGTGGAGGGAGGGATGGGTAAACAAAAGGGGAAAGATCTGGTGTGAAGAACAGTGTATACAAATTTTACGAACTTTGTATGTAAAACAGTATTAAAAAAATGCAAGAAGGACTGGGTAAAGAGGGCCTACCCCTCTCCCTCCCTCAGTCCCTCAGCCACCAGTCTAGTCGTGACTGGGAGACGGGAAGGGCTTGGGACCAGAGATGAGAATAGAGTTTTAAATGGGGCCAGACTAAATTTTAATAACTGAAAAGTATTGGATTAATATAGAATTTAGACAAAATGCCATTAGCAGACCCATTCCCCAGTGAGAGGGAGAGTGGATGTTCAATATAGAACTTTAAGAGCAGAGAGTGGGAAACAATAAAATCATTTCATGTCTGTCTTCAAAGGGTTGATTTTTCTTCACGCTCCAGATGCACGAAAGTAGAGAAATGCAGGGGTGCTGCTGCCCTCACAGGAGAGTTACTGGGCCCTAGGGGATTATGGAAAAGTAGTCTAGGGTGCTCTGGTTTAAACACTCTGCTGCTAATTGAAAGGTTGGTAATTTGAACCAATCAGTGTCTCTGTGGGAGAAAGATGAGGCAGTCCGCTTCTGTGAAGATTTACAGCCTTTGAAACCAGAAGTGGCAGTTCTACCTGGCTGTCCAGGGTCATTGTGAGTCCGAGTAGACCAAATAGCAGTGGCTTTTTGATGAGGGAGGGCATTCTAGAAGAGGCAGTGACTCACTTTCAGGAAGACCTCGAAGAATTGGATGGTCCGGAGTCATCTGGAATGGGTTCCACTGAACCTCTTGTCTTTTCATACCTCTGATGTCTAATGGGTAGCTGCGCTCTGATATAAGGGGCATTCCTCTCATTCTCTGTGTGTTTTATTTTACTGAGTCCCATGCAGAGGGACTGCCCGCCCACCCGTACTCTCCATGCTTCCTGATCTTGAGCACTCTGTCAGTAGTACTGCCTTCTCTCACACATTTTCTCCACTGATGCCCCGCCACAGCTCAGACACCAGGTGACACAGCTTCACAACTTTCCCAAGCATCTTTTTCAGACCAAGTGGCTTTAAACTCAGTAATATTGGTGTGTATATACAACACCTAATGCTTAGAGCGGCAGAACAAACCCTTTTAAAGTGATCATGCATCCTTTTAAACTCTTAGGTTATGCAAGATCTGTAATAAAGTATGGCATGTGGTAAGTGAATAAATGAATAAATCATGTACTGGACTTTAAAAGGGTACATGAGCTAATATTGGTGTGACACCTGGAAAGAGAGCAGTGGTAGTCAAAGTAGTAATAGCATCCTTACATTAATACTGATGGATAACCTGTACTAAGAGCATCAATGCCACTAGCCTGGTCTCAGTATTTTCTATGGGTTGTTTTTAAGTGTCATTGAGTTGACCACAAGTCATAGCAACTCTGTGAACATCATATCTGAACTTGTACCATCCTCAGCAACTCGGATATAATGATAGTCACTGTGTCCATTGATACAGTCACTGTCAATCCATCTTGTGGAGGGTCTTTTCTTTTAATGACTCTCCCCCTTTCTAAGTATGAAGTCTTTTTTCCAAGGACTGGCCCCTCCTAATAACATGCCCAAAGTTCGTGAAACCATGTCTCACTATCTAATTTCTAAGGAGTAACCTGGTTGTACTTTCTCTAAGACTTATTTGTTTTTTCTTTTGGAAGTCCTTGGGATATTCAATACTTTTCTCCAACATCATATCTCAAAAGCATCAATTCTTTTTCTATCATCTTTATTCATTGTCCAACTTTCAGAGGTATAGCAAGTGATCAAAGAGATTATAGCTTGAATCAGGCACACCTTAGTCTTTAAATTGACATCATTGCTCATTAGCACTTTAAAGAGGTCCTTAATAGCAGATTTTCCCAATGGAGCATGTCTTTTTATTTCTCCACTTCTAATACCAAGGATGGTGATTATGGATCCAAGTAAGATGAAATTGTTGGCAGCTTCAATCTTTTTTTTTCTATGTAGTCTCTCATTTCTTAGAAACAATTAGCTTCCCCGGAGACATGTAAGTAAACAAAGGATATTTATTCATGACATTCACAGATCCCTTCGCTCAGTTGAGTATTAAGGATTTGTAATTATCCTTTTTATTGATGAGAGAAATCTATATTTAGAGTGATTAAATAACTTGGTCAAAGATTATCTGAGTAAATTAAATGACTTGTCCCTGATTTTAAAGCATTAGTGTAAATGTGGAAGTACTTAGGCTAAAAGGAAGATGTAATACAATTCTATAGCTTAAATTCTACTATTTTTGTTTTTAGTTTTGTAACTGACTCATAACAACACTATGAACAGCACATTAGAACCCTGCCCTATCTTAACAGCTAAAAGCTAACAGTTGAGGAAGACATTTTCACTCTTCTCCATATTCAAAACCCTGACTTAAAAATTGCATGGGAAGGAGATTTTCAACTATTTGCAACTTTGAATGAAAATACACACATAAGATTAATCTCTTGCACTATTTAAAAATATCTATAATTGTAAAGCCTCTGACTCAGTGGTGATGAATGAATGTGAGTATTCTAACACTGAAAGCATATTGTTCACTAGACCAACTTGAAAGAAAGGCATGTACTATTGCTATAAAATAAAGCAGCTTATTTACAATGAGTATTAAAACGTTTTAAACTCAAGACTACTTTTTAATGGGAATTTGCATATTTCAACTAAAAGATTTGAGTTCCAAAAAATAAAATTCAAATTAAGGCATATCTATTTTCTAGAGTGGTTTGGAAAATAATAATGCTTATAAACAGTAACAAATGAACTCTGGTAGCCTAGTGGTAGGAAGCTGCGCTGCAATCCTGAAACCACTGTTCGAATACACCAGCTGCTCTGGGGACGGAGGGACAATCTCCTCCCATGCAATTTACTGTCTCTGGAAACCTGCTGCAGGGTGAGCTCTGAGTTGGTTCCAGTTTGATGGTGGACAACAACAGTATAGGTTGAGCTTCCGCTACCTGCAGTATTACTGTTGTTAAACCATCAAGTCAGTTTGACTTGTAGCTTTCACACAACAGAATGAAATACTGCTTATCCCAGTGCAAGCCTCAAAATTGTTACTTTGTTTGAGCTCATTCTCGCATCCAATGTATGTATGTAAAACCAGAAGCTAAACTCACTGCTATCCTGGTAATTCTGAGTCGTGGAGATCCTGTAGGACAGAGCAGAGCTGTTCCACAAGGTTTCCAAGTGTTTGGTGGAGCTCCCAGGTTAAGACAGGCTTGGAAGCAGGATTGGCATCCACTTCCTAAACAACATACCTTTGGAAGCTCTATGAACATTAGAAAAACGACAGTAGTTATGGAACAGGGCTCAGATCTTTTGTTCATAGTGTCGCTATGAGTTGACTCAACAGCACTTAACAACAATAATAATTATTACAAAGGTAGATCACTACATCTTTCTCCTAAGGTAGTTGCTAGCCATTAGACATTTGATTAAAAGTCAAGTATATATTAAATTCATTTGAAACTAGGGACAAACTCCCCTCCTGCCCCCGCCCCAGAGAGGTCCTATTACTATTCTTATTATACAAGAAAGGAAACTGAGTTTTTAGGAGACTAACAAACTTAAGTTAGTAAGGTATGGAGAAGACAAGATTTAGACCCAAGCAAGCAGACAGGCTCCTGCTTAAAGACTTGAACTACTTCCCTATAAAATACAATCATGCATAAAAGAAAAAAGGTTAACTTCCAGTTCAGAGTAACTAACAAATAATCTCAAATATTATTTTAGTCCTCTTTCTTTAACTGTGCCTCAAGGAGTTAAAAATATCTGCAATCAAATATTGCCTCATTGCAACTTGGTAACCACTACATATGGGTTTCAAAGGCCCTCTGAAAAGCTAAAAGCACTGCACAAATGTTAGCATTACTAGTTTTATTGCCTTGAAATTCCATTCTCTTTTAATAGTCCCTAAATAGATGATACTGTTACTCTAAATTCAGAAATGAGTTTAGATTGTCCAAGTATCATTCAGCATGGAGTTGTTTTAGAATGTCTTATATTATTTCTCTGAGCCCTTCCAATATTATAAATCATAGATTCTAAAATGGGAAACAAGTTTTGTAATAAATTTCACCCAAAATCATAATCCCCAGAAAGAGTTCACTATTTTACATTGAAATCATCATGGTTTTGGATCTTTTCTTATATCAAGTAAGTCCTCCAAGAATGAAAGCTCACCACTGTTGATATCCAAAGGAATCTGACAAATCCCGCAGGACCATTTCCAAAGAGGAGTTTCAACAGTAAGCGTGTTCGGGGTTGGGATCCATATGGTATCTAGGAAGAGTTTGAGGAAGTACTGCATTAAAGTTGGCATGGTTACTTCAAACAAGCATCTTTATAATTTTTTTCCCCCAAACTAACACAGTATTCTTTTTTTTTACTTTTTCCATGTTTCTTTTTTAAAAATTGTATTTTTTTACTAGTTTATTTACAAAATTCAAATACAAATTTGAACAAATTCAATTTCCTTCCCCCTCCCTCCACCTATCAAATTTTACAACCCAATGATTAATCCCACATCCCCCTTGCACATCCACATCCCTCTGCTTCCAGCCTCTCCCACCTCTCCTGGATCATTATACTCATTCTACAATAATGGTTTTGTACAGTATTTATCCTTGTGGAACTGAGTTAGTCCACTCAGCATAACGCTTTCCAGTTCCTCCCAAGTTAGGTAATAATTTACAAAGTTATTTCTCCTGAGTGTTGCATAGTATTCCATTGTGTGAATGTACCATAATTTCTCAATCCATTTGTTTATGTTTGGACATTTGGGCTGTTGGTAATTCCATCTCAGACAAGAGTCTTATAACAAGTTTACAGAATACGTCTGGGCCTACACAAGAAAAAGACTGATAACCCAATTACAAAATGGGCAAAAGACATGGAAAGAGTTTTCACAGAAAAAGATTTTGGAATGGCAAACAGATACATTAAGAAATGCTCCAAATCACTGGCAATAAGAGAGATGCAAATCAAAACCACAATGAGGTACCATCTCACTCCTGTAAAAGTGGCAAAGTTTAACAGGGCAGCAGGTAATAGATGTTGGAGAGGGTGTGGTGAGAAAGGAACTGTTATACATTGTTGGTGGGATTATAAAATGGTACAACTATTCTGGAAGGCAGTTTGGCGCTTCCTCAAAAAGCAGAACTTAGAAATTTCATATGACCCAGCTATTCCACTACTTGGACTACACCCTGAGAATATGAGAACTGAGGCACAAACTGAGATTTGTACCAATGTTCATAGCAGCATTAATCACTAACACAATAAATAGTCAACACTTATGCCTTTGTTTCTCTTCAACTATCCTCATTCTGCATAAACAGTTCACAGTGGTGCCATCTTCTTGTTCAGAACTTCTTGGCAAACAAGAAACCCCTTACTCCACTCAAAGTAAGGGCAATAGAACAGCCTGGTGAGCTCTCACCCCATCCCCAGCTCTTATATTTAATACCCAGAGCTAGGAGACCTTATTGGGACTCGTGTTGGGAACAGCCAGGACAAAGGTCAGCTGGTGAGGAATGTTCCTCAGACTTCACTTACCCAGCTCAGTGCAGCTGATGCAGAGGATGTGATGATGAGAAAGCAAGACCACAACAGTCTGAGCCTTGTTATCTGAGCCAATGTAAACACCGAATCACAAATACTTCCCCTTCCTCCTCCTGGATCCAAATGTCAATTGCTTCCAGCTTCAAAATTCTGAATTTCTACCACACCTCTCTTTGATTCAAGCTTGCTTGGAAAGAGAACAAGAAGCCTGACTCCATCTGTGTGGTAAAATTGGTCTCTAGATCTTAGTAATTAAGAAACACTAGGCGTGCCCCAAGCCTAGATTCTGTGATTCACCCAAGAAAATCCTGGCTAGCTATCAAAAATGACCACACAAACAACAGGTCAGACCCTGAAGAAGCCATTCTTTAAGTAGGCACAACCTAGGACAGATCAGACCCAGTTCCAGGGTTCTGGTGGTGGTTGTTTCCAGTTCCACTGGGCTGTGACAGCGTGGGACTGCCCCATAGGGTTCTGTAGACTGAAATCTTTATGGTACAGATTGCTAGATCTTTCTCCTGTGGAGTTGTTGAGTTCCAGCTGCTTATTTATTGGTTAGCAGCTTGACCACTATACCACCAGCTCTCCTTCAGGGTCTGATTAGAAAGAGGAGTTCAAAGTGACACAAAAGAATCCAAACTGCTGAGCCTAGAGGTTATTCCCACAGGATCTTCACAGTGGAGAGGTGATAGCAAATTCAAAAGATTGGGAACTCTCTGCTCAGTCCCATTCAAACCTCACATTGTTTAGATCAACAACAGTAGGGATTTATCCCAAGCATGTTAGCTTAAAAGCAATTATCTAATGATCCATTTCCTTAAAGCCAGCTTGCCTAGTAGTCAACCCCCTGGAATGTTTTTGCACTGGCTTGAGTATACTAATTTTTTTTTCCTGTTGTTGTTTGTTTCTGTTTTGGTTTGGTTTGGGGTTTTTTTTGTCCTTGTAAGGACTTTCATGGTTCCTTTTTTTTTTTTTTTTTTTTTTAAGTAGTAAGGCACTTAGGTAGTGCCAGCAGTTTGTGATAAGCTGGTACTTGACAACTCCCCGAACTGGGAAACTGCTTCTGTGAAGATAATCAGTCAGAAAACTTTCCAGAGAAGATCTATCCTGTGTCACACGGAGCTTATTTAAGTCAGAATACACTCAGCACCAGCAGGTTCTTTTGGGTTTAGTTTTTATGATCAATGCTGTAATGTTCACACGCCTGTGTCGTGCAACTGATTAATCAATGCACTCAGCTTCTAACCAAAGGGTTGAGATTTGCATTCACTTGGAACCTTCTTAGGAAGGGCTGAAAGTTGACATCTGAAAAAAATCAGCCCCTGAAAACCCAGAGCAGCACAGGTCAGCTCTGACACACAGGGAGTGGCCATGAGTCCAGGTCAGCTCCATGGTTAACTGGTGAAATATCAAGTCTACCACTTGCATTTGTTTCTCTAAAAACCTTTGCCTCCTAGCTACTCATTAAACTCATTACTGTGAAGTTGGAACCAACTAAATCATAGCTGAATCTTCACTGGGTTTCCAAGACTGCGAGTCACACAGGAGGAGACTGCCCATCTTTCTCCCTCAGCCGCTGGTAGTTTCAAGCCTCTCCAGAGACTCCATCTTTAGCTTAGTACCACTGCCTAAGACCTGCACCGTCTACTGCCCAAGGTGTCCCTTTTCCTGCCCTTCTGCTGCAAAAGCTGCCCTGCTCTTGTGCCCACCCTCACCTGTGTAGGGCACGCCCAAGACTTTCAGGATGTTGCTAGGTTGGGACTCCTGGTTTTCCTAACAAGTAGTTAAAGCAACAATGGTGATGAATGAGGAAGGAGGCGAAGGGTGAGGCATAGAGGCACAGCTCTTGAAATTAAGTATTTGAACTGCCTTTTGATTCTTTCTAAAGCTACCTTTCAAGTTAAGATGGAATCCTTTATTTCCCCCATTTCTTCCCACCACCCAAGTACAGCCTGTGTCCAACCAACATTCTAAGCCTTAATTCCATAACAGGCTTCTTGCTGTTGTTGTTGTCCCAGCTCCCAGGCCATATTTCCATGATACATAATTCCCCTCTGGTTCATAGGTTGGAATTTGACCTCTGGTTTCATAGGGCTCTAGTTCCTGGCAAGTAAGAGAGAGGGCTTTTTGTGAGAGCTGCTTCGGTTGATGTGGCCATGGCTAACCATTCCCAGCGTCCCGGCTGACCTGCCTGTTAACTCCTTGCTGGTTGATTCCCTTTGCTCAGTTTTAGGATGAGAGACTGCTCAGCTATACTCTACGATTCTTTTTTTATTTAACATGTACAATATAATTTTTTAATTCCTTTTTTAAAAATTTTATTCTATGTTGTTTTGCTCACAAAGTTTGTATACTTTGTGTTTTACACTTTCATTTACATTGTGTTTCATACAATCATGCCTCTTAATTATGTCTTATAAAATTAGTCACTATTGAATGATGCCCACCATTACCCAATCTTTCCAGCTCCCCAATGGATCTTTCTCATTTCCTTTACCCCCAACCCTTTCCTTCACCCCTAAATTGTATGACCGTATGATTGATTCCTCCTGCCCATCCTCAGGCCCCTGTTCCCACCCTCCCCTCCTTGGATCCTCATATGTGTTTTACTAGTTGTCTTTCTGTTTCTATAATAACAGTCTTAGGCAGTTTTTGTCCTTATGAGACTGAGTTCACTCACCATAATGCTCTCCAGTTTCTCTCAAGTTAGTAATCTTTTAAATCATTGCTCATGCTCTGGGATTCTTAGACAAAGAAATTACTATGTAAGGAAAGGAGATTTTTAGTCTGATGAGCTAGACTTCTATTTACATGTGCCATTTGAGAAACTTGCCATCTCTTCAAGACTTTATCTTCTTATCCATAAAAGTGAAACTAACTTTTTCAAAGGAGTTGGGTAAAAATGTTTTTATGTGCCATTGAGTCGGCTACAACTTATAGGGACCCTATGAACAAAAGCTCTAAACTCTGTCTATCCTGAACCAATTTCATCATCTCTGCTATACCTGCCCCCATTACCATAGTAATCCATCTCATCCAAAGTCTTCCTCTCCTCTGCTGACCCTCCACCTTCCAAGCAGGGTGTCCTTCTCTAAGGACTGGTCCCTCCTGGCAACGTGCCCACAATTTGTGACATGAAGTTTCAAAATCCTTGTCTCCAAGGGTCTGCCTGGTTTCACCATCTCTAGGACAGACTTTCTTGTATTCTTGGCAGTCCATGGTATGTTAAATACACCTCTAGCACCACAATTCAAAGACATCAATTTTCCTCTATCATCCTTGAATGTAAGATTTCAGACTTGTTTACTTTTCTTCAATGTACATGCATTTTCTTGCCCCTGGGCAATCTTACACGATTCTCCTTTTTGCCTACAACATTCTTCAGCTTGTTCACAGCAGAACCCACTCCTGAGCGAGCTAACATCACTCATCTTTCAGGCTTTAGTTTACATGTGGTGCTGTTAGGTGATGCTGTGAAGTCAGTTCTGATTCATAAACCTCTGTGCACAACAGAACTAGCACTAGGTGGTCCACTACTATCCTCAAAGTTGCTGCTGTATTGAGGCCGCTGTGTTACTCAATCTCATTGAAGAATACATTGTTTTCCACTAACTCTCTAGGTTACCAATTCTGATGCCGTTCTCCAGGGAACGGTCCCTCCAGGTAAAATGCACAAATTAAGTGAGATGAAATGTTACCTTTAAAGAGCATTCTGAATTTAATTCTTCCAAGAAAGATCTCTTTCTCCTTTTGGCAACTCATAATATAGTCTATAGTCTGCCAAGACCATAATTCAAGGGCATCAATTCTTCCCTTTTCTTTATTCATTGTTCATTTTTCACATGCATATGAGGCAACTGCAAATACGACAGCCTGGGTCATCTTGGCTTTTAAAAATAACCCCACTACTCTTGAGATGATTCCAACTCACAGCAAGCCTACATCGAGTTTCTGAAACTGTCTTTGTGAAAGGAAATTACCCATGTTTCTCTTGTAGAGCAGCCTGTGAATTTTTTGTTTATTTTGGAATTTTTTTCTATATTTTATTAATTTTCATAAACATTTACAGAGATTTTGGGTTTCCATTCATTCATTGTTGCACTATTCTCTCTACCCTTCCCCAGTTTGTTCT
>NW_006399788.1:12113313-12119684 GCF_000299155.1 Elephantulus edwardii | reverse complement strand
AAGGGACTTATATCCAGAATTTATGAAATGCTTGAGCACCACAACAAGATAAAGGTAAATAATCCAATAGAAAAATGGGCACAGGATATGAACAGGCATTTCACCGAAGACGACATTCAGATGGCTAACAAACACATGAAGAAATGCTCAAAATCCCTAGCCCTAAGACAGCCTGTGAATTTGAACCACTGATCTTTCAGTTAGGACTGCAAGACATAATATACTCCATCTCCAGAGCTTCCTAAGTGCCTCTGTATTGTGACAATATCCCAAACCTCCCTTGGTTTTTATGACTTTGGGATTCTGGAAATGTACTGCTCAGTTATTTTCAAGATTATCTGTCTTTGAACTTTATAAATAACCTGCATAAATTAATTTTTTAAAAAAGATTATCTGTCTGTTTGGATTTCTCTGATATCTTTATCATCATTAACCATGGCTATAGATTTCAGAAAGGAATTCTCATCATTTCCAGGGTACAAACTCTCAACATGGCTTGCCATTGTTGATGTTAATCGTGATCATTTAACCAGGGTAGCACTAGTCAAGATTCTCCACTTTATTATAAAGTATATTATTTTCCCTCTTTATATCTCTTTCCTTTTCCTTTTCCCTTTCCCTATTTCCTTATTATAAGGAACTAAGTATGTGCACCTCACATTTAAAGGATGAGAAGTCATTCTTCCTTTCCTCAAGAAGAGCATGCTTTTGTTTTTCTAAAAAAAAAAAAAAGAACAACAAAAACCCCTCAAATTCACCTCTGTTGAGTTGATTCCGATTCTGTTCTGTTGCATTTTGAAGGCTATATAAATTTTAGTGGAAAGAGACTGTCCATTTTTCTACCAAGGAATCTTGGGGTCATTTGAATTTTTGAGTTACTAGAGCAACTCCCTCTAAGCTCAACGGAGCCCTAATGATCATGACTCCTAGTGACCCTGCATATAAGAAGCCAAAACCTTGTTCTAGCATCATCCTCGCAGCCATGACTGGGTTTAAACACATTGTTGGGAGTCACTATGTCTATCTAACTTATTGTGAGTCTTCTTTTCCTTTGTGAGAGGGAAAGGGAGATAATAACAGAAATCAATTGTGAATCTGCATGAATATTTCTCTTCTCCCCATATATGTACTTATACAATCATTTCTTTCTACTCAGTATACAACAAAAACAAGCATGCACTACTGTCGAGTTGCTACCAACCCATAATAGCCAACCCTCCAGTGGGGTTTTCAGAGGTTATAGATTACGTGAGAGGTGATTGCCCATCTTTCTACCTCAGAGCAGCGAGTGGATTCAAACCGCCTGCCTTTGAGTTTGTAGAGCAATTCCTTACCTACTCCGTCACTGGAGCTCCCTCAAGATGTTGTTGTTGTTATGTGTTGTTGAATCAGAACTAACTCATAGCTGACCCTCTAGAGAGTTTTCGGAGGCAGTAAATCACATAAGAAGCGATCCCTAGCCTCCTCCTGCAGAACAGCTGGGAGATTCAAACCATATGCCTTTCGGTTGGCAGTGCAACTCTTTACTGTATAGACCACCAGAGCCCCCAAAGTGTAGACTTTAGAATTTTCTTTTATAAACTACTGTGATGTTATATTGTTGTTATTGCTTTTGTTTGGGCCACTGGAAACTATTTCCATTCAGTTAACTCTGTGTCTTCTTGACATGAACTCATGGTGGTTCACTTGCTTTCTATTTAGCGTTTACTCCCTGTCATTACTAGAAGCTCCACGTTAATTCTGTATATGGCCTGTCCCAGCCCTGGAATCAGTCATCTGGAAACAGATGACTCTGTTTCCTTGTAGTGAAGAATAGTGTTAGAAACCACAATCTGAGGCTTAAGTGTGCTGGATGCTGCTGAAATGTTCCTCCAGCTGACAGATCAAGGAAACATATACATGTATATTAGCTAATGTAAATACACATATCTAGAAATATTTCTGTATGTATCCATCTGTGTCTACACTCAAATAAACGTGAGGGCATACTGCTGCCTACAACTCCAATCCAGTACCACATGGATCATTCCGGTTCCCCCACCCCCAACCCCTCACTTTTCTCGTTTGTAACCTTCCACTCCAATAGTGAGAAATCTGGCTCGCGCCATCTGTCACCCATTTACTTGTTTAATTTCAGTATACATGTATAGTGGTTTAAGAATTGCTAACCCTTATCCCTGTGGGAAACAACTCTACCAAACAGAGTACAGTGCATATGTATAGTTCCCTCTCTTTTACTTTTAGCCTTACACTCTCCACTAATTTCCAGAACCACTCAGGGTCAGTGCTTTTCTCCATCTCCTTCATTAAGGTTATTTTAAACATTTGAAGTTACTCTCTTGTCACAGTCTGCATCCCTCTTTGGGCCACCTAACCTCTTAAGTCATTTTTAATATTTTGCATATATTAATGTTTGGTGTTTTACTATAAATTTTGAATCCTGACAAGTGTATTTCTCTCTCACGCACACTGTTGTTGAGCTGTAACAGAATCATAGCTCAACCTCCAGTGGGTTTTCAGAGGCTGTACATTGCACAGGAGGAGATTGCCCATCCTTCTCCCACAAAGCAGCTAGTGAATTCAAACTGCCTGCCTTCAAGCTGGCAGCACAACTCCTTGCCTACCAGGCCAGTCACCTTGGAAACTCTCCAAGGCAGTTCTACTCTCTCTTACAGTGAGTGTTGTAATGGATTATAATGACTCAAGGGTGACACCTTTGTTTTTAGATGTTTTTTAAAGACTCAGTGATTTACTTTTTCAACTTTCCCCTTTCCTAAGCCCAGATACCACTGACCTGTTTATCATCCCTATGGCTTTGTTTTGTCCAAAATGTCAAAGACATAGAGTTGAATAATATGACTTTTTTTAGACCAGGCTTTTTTACTCAACATCTTGCAATTCTTTCATTGTTTCTTAATAATTTGTTATTGAAAAACTGCTAAATGCCACATATTGCTCTAAGAAGAGCATCCTGCATCCCAATTAACTTCAGTAGTGCTTGTTCTCTTATCTATGTACTGGACTCTAGGAGGAGGAGTGTGGCATCAGGATTGGAGTGAGACTCATTAATAACCTGTATTATGCAGATGACACAACCTTGCTTGCTGAAAGTGAGGAGGACTTGAAGTACTTGTCCCAGAAGGTCAATTCAGTATGGTTTGCATCTCAATGTCAAGAAAACAAAGATTCTTACCACCGGAACTATAGGCAACATCATGATAGATGGAAAGGAGATTTCAACTGTCAACAGCTTCATCTTGCTTGGATCCACAACTAACACCCTTGGTACCAGCAGTCAAGAAATAAGAAGATGCATTGCACTGGGAAAATCTACAGTTAGAGACCTCTCTGAATTTTTGAGAAGTAGTGATGTCAGTTTGAGGACTAAGGTGCATCTGACTCAGGTCATGGTCTTTCTGGTTACTTACTATGTATCTGAGAGCTGGACAATGAATAAGGATGACAGAAAAAGAGTTGATGCTTTTCAACTGTGGTGTTGGAGAAGGGCACTGAACATCCCATGGATGACCAAGAAAACAAATAACTATGTCTTAGAGAGGATGCAGCCTGAGTGCTCTTTGGAGGCAAGAATGATGAGACTTCACCTCAGATACGTTGGTTATGTTGCTGTTGTTGTTGTTATGTGCCATAGAGTCGCTTGCAACTCATAGAGATCCCATGTACAACAGCCCTAAACTCTGCTCTGTCCTGTGCCAATCGCACTGTCTCTGACACTCCCATCTCGATTACCCCAGACACTGAATCAATCCACCTCATGGAGGGCCTTCCCCTCCTGCGCTGTCCCTCCACCCTACCAAGCATGATGTCCCTCTTCAAGGACCGGTCTTTCCTTACAACATGTCCAAAGTATGTTATACAGAGCCTCAGAATCCTTGCCTCCAAGGAGCCACCTGGTTTAACCCTTTCTAGGATGAATCTGTTTGTTTTCCTAGCAGTCCATGGTACCTTCAATACTCTTCTCCAGCACCACAGCTCAAAGGCATCAATTCTCCTTCTATCCTCCTTGGTTATTGTCCAACTCTCTGATGCATAACAAGTGATTGCAAAGACTATGGCCTGTATGCACCTTAGTCTCCAGAGAGGCTTTACAGATCACTAACTACTTATATGCAAGTTCAAGATGAAGCTGAGAAAAATTAAACCAAATCCACGGGAACCAAAATATGACTTTGAGTCTATCCCACCTGAATTTCGGAACCATCTCAGGAACAGATTTGAGGCCTTGAACACTACTGAGCGAAGACCAGACAAGTCGTGGGAGGACATCAAGGATATCATCCAGGAAGAGTGCAAACAGTCATTGCAAGACAGAAGAGGAAAAGAAGACCAAAACGGATGTCAGAAGAGACTCTGAAAATTGCTCTGGAGTGCAGAGAAACCAAAGCAGAAGGAAGAATTCAAGATACTAAGGAGTTGAATAGAAGATTTCAAAAGGCAGCACGGGATGACAAAGTAAAATAGTACAATGAAATGTGCAAGGAGTTGGAGTCAGAAAATCAAAAGGGCCATACTTGCTCAGCATTTCTTACCCTTAAGGAACTAAAGAACAAATTCAAACCTCAAGTTGTTATAATTAAGGATGCTTTAGCAGAATATTAAATGACCCAGGAAGTATTAAAAGAAGATGGAAAGAATATACAGAGTCACTGTATCAAAGGGAATTGGCAGACACAGAAGAATTTCATGAAACAACATATGAGCAAGAGCCTATGGTGATGAAGGAAGAAGTTCAGGATGCTTTGAAGGAAATGGCAAAAAATAAGGCCTCAGGAATAGATGATACACCAATTGACATATTTCAGCTAACAGTTGCTTCCCTGGGCTTGCTCACCAAGTTGTGCCAAGATATCTGGAGAACAACCACTTGGCCAACTGACTGAAAGAGATCTATATTTGTTCCCATTCCAAAGAAGGGTGACCCAACAGAGTGTGGTTATATTGCTAGGAGGGGTTATTCCTTGGAGAGGGATGTGATGCTGGGAAGGGTGGAGGGTTGGCAAAGGAAAGGAAGACCCTCAACCAGGAATGATAGAATGACTGCTGCAATGGGCTCTTCCTATGAGTCATACTCCACTTGATGGCACCTAACAACATTACAAAGAGGGAAAAAATATTGCCTGAGCAATCAGGGAAGCTCCTCCTCCACTGCCACCTCCTTGTTTCCTGGTGCTACTTGTGTGCTGGTTCCGTGCAGACCTGATACCTCTTCTGTTAAGTAGCGGCTGAGGAGACTCCAGCACATGCTTTGGCCAATGAAAAGCCCAAGGAAGCAGTCAAGACTGAGAACAAAGATCATATTAATTTAAAGGTGATGAGGCAGAATAGTTCTGCATGCAGTTAAAATGAAGAGGCAGCTCTGGTGGCCTAGTGGTAAGGAGCTGTGCTGCAATCCCGAAGGCACCATAATTCAAATCCACCATCTGCTCCTTGGGAGAAAGGACAATCTCCTTCTGTGTGATTAAAAGTACCTCTGAAACCCCACAGGAGGGTCAGCTGTGGTTCGGCTCCTCCTCTGTGGTATACAGCAACAGTAGCGTTACAACTTAGTAAACTTTAAAAAGCTTCTTGTGAATGACAGGTTTTGTCAATGAGGCAGATCACATTCCAATTCAATGGGCAGCCAACCAATGAAACAGATACACCTGCACAATTGGAAATGGATGCAAAGGATACAATTCATGTATTCCAGCAGTAGACAGAAGGTATCTTCTAAAAATAAACCAGAGAAGCCTGCTATTTTACTCCAGAACTCTGTTCCTACAGACCAAGAAAGAGTATATTCTCAGTCGTAAGTGTGTGCTGTGTATCGTCAAGTCAGAATCGACCCATAGCTGACCCTCCAGTGGGGTTTTCAGAGGCAGAAAATCACACAGGAGGAAATTGCCTACCCTTCTCCTGTAGAGCAACTGGTTGATTAGAATTGTGTGTCTTCAGGATTGCAGTGCAGTTGCTTGCCGCTAGGCCACCACATCCTAATTACTATGGTATAGCTTGTGGATATGCATATTGCATTTTTTAAAAAATAAACTAAATGGCCAATGGTACATTTTGATCAACATCATCTGGTGGAGGCGGGATGGGAAAAATCCTGGTTCTGTGAAAATGCCCCTTTTCTCCATAAGAGGCATGCTCATCTGGTAGAATGAATGTTCGTAAATCTCTGTCAAAAGACAACCACCATCATCAACACATTTCAAAGCCCTGATGTCACCAGTCCAAGAGAGAAGAGCAGCCACTGCTTATTGTAACACATCTGCTTCTCCTGATGTATCCTGGTTTTAAACAATGTTTGCTGGATACATGAAATAATGAGATGATAATATAAAAGAATGGTAGAATATAATTATTTT
>NW_006399788.1:12061859-12112395 GCF_000299155.1 Elephantulus edwardii | reverse complement strand
CCCATCCCTGCCACATCACTGTGTCCAGGGACACCACCCCACCACCATCCCGGGCCCCCACACTTCTGGCAAACCAAGATAATGACTTCCCAAGTAGAGAAAAATTAAAATACTAAGAATTAAGGCAGAAAAAAAAAAACCCTCAAAACTTACCATGTTTGAAGACTAGAATGGAGCTGGGAGTTAATGGAATAGGATGGGAGTGGTAAAACAGTATAGAAATCGGATTTTTTTTTTCTCAGTGAATTTAGAAGTCTCTAAGTTTTAAGGAGGAATAACATGTTATTTATAGATCATACTTTACGCTAAGTGAAGAGAATGAAATGAGGGGAAACCTCGACTGGAGTCGAGGCAAGAGATGATAGTGCCTTCAATTTCAGAAGTGGTAGTGAAAAGGAGAGAAGTGGTGGATTCACTATTCCTTTTGTACGTTTCTGATGGATTGGATGTTGGAGTTAATGTAAGTACCCAAAACATTCCCACATTTTTGGCTTAGCATTTACTGAGATGAAGAAATAATTGAAAAGAAATGATTGGGTGGATGTCAGTCCATGGTTTGCTCCAGATTAGATCGAAGTACTTGGAGCTCAGAAAAAGGTTTAAAGCCAAGAACCAATGAAGAATTGTCATTATTCATGTTGTTGTTGTTGTGTATCTAGAGTCTGAACCGACCCATACCTGACCCTCCAGTAGGTTTTCAGAGGGAGTTAATCACATGGGAAGAGATTACCCACATGTCTCCTGCAGAGATGCTGGTGGATTCCAAATGATGCTTTCAGGATTACAGCATAGCTTCTTGCCACTGGGCCACCAGAGCTCCCTACTGTCACTATGCATACAGTATTTAAAGCATTGTCATGGAAACTGAAGAGGTCTTGAAGCATTTGCTAGAAAAGATCAAGCACTGCAGGCTTCATTATGGACTTCATCTCCACATCAAGAAAATAAAA
Organism: Elephantulus edwardii; assembly: GCF_000299155.1. Taxonomy (NCBI): domain Eukaryota; kingdom Metazoa; phylum Chordata; class Mammalia; order Macroscelidea; family Macroscelididae; genus Elephantulus; species Elephantulus edwardii. Next base: position 12,111,445 of record NW_006399788.1, on the reverse strand, counting down.
ATCCTTATCACTAGGCGAAATGTCAGCATCATGATAGGTGGGGGAAAAGATTGAGTTGTTAATGATTTCATTTTTTTCAGAACCACAATCAGCACACTTGGCACCAGCAGTCAGGAAATAAAAATATGAGTTGCATTGAGAAAATCTGCTGTCAAGGATTTCTTCAGAATGCTCAAGAGCAATGATGTCAACCTAGAGACTAAGATGTTCCTGATCCAGGCCATGGTTTTCTCAGTTGCTTGCTATGCATCTGAGAGCTGGACAATAAAGATGACAGAAGGGAGGGGGGAGGGTTGCCATTATACACACACTATTTAAAGAATTGTCATCTTATATATAATATGTAAACTTTAGGGCTCCTTAGAAGAGGGTGAAACCAGGTTTCTCCTTAGAAGCAAAGATTTTGAAGCTCTGTCTCACATATTCTGGGCACATGGCCAGGAGGAACCAGTCTTTGGAGAAGGGCATCATGTTTGGAAGGGTGGAGGGACAGCACAGGAGAGGAAGTCCCAGATAAGAGGGATTGATATAGTGACTGGGGCAATGGGGTTAGAGGTGTCAGCGTTAGCATGACTGACCAGGACAGGGAAGGGTTCAGAACTTTTGTACATAGGGTCACTATGAGTCGCAGGCAACTCAACTGCACATAACAATAACAACAACAACAGCAAGATTATATACAATTTTATAAGAAGACATTGTAGATAGAAAACAAGATTTACAAATAAGCCCTGAAAAGCACCATTATTTATTGGCCAAAGTAGAAGAAGCAAGACAGGAAGAACACTAGGAATCTTGTCTCAACAAAACTAAAAAGAAATGTTTTAGAAAAGAAAAGCCATTCAATTGCCTTGAATGTTGCCAAGTCCAATATAGTTAACAATTCTATTAGATTTGGAAACACGGCAGTCAGGATCACCTTTGACAAAAGTAATTTCAGTGGAGCTCTGGATCTAGAAGACGGAATGAGGTGTATTAAAGTTAAAATTGAAGAGAACCAGCAATTGGTGGTTGGTTAAATAACATTCCTCTGACTATAAACTTCATGTTAGCATAGACCACCTAAATTGTAGTCTCTCTTATCATCTCAGTGGCTACAAATATTTTATATTTCAATTCCTCCATATCCTCATGGGTGTTTCCAAGGACTATGGGGTGAAGTATTTATAACCAAGACAAAATCCAGAAGCTGCATTAAAATAAAGATAACTCTGTTCGCAAGACTTGCAGTGATTGCCTATTTCAGTTAGGACTTTTTTTCATTTATTGCAATTGTCACCCAGGTGGGGAGAAATCTGGCAGTCCCTAAAAGACCCTCATCATCTTCACGGTCACCAGGGCTCCACTTTATGGCAGTTTAGAAAAATCATGGGTGTTCCTATTATATTACATTGGAACGTTTCCCGTTTAAGAGGAAAGCTGGATGTTTAAAATAATAGGCTCAGAGCAATAATCCTCATTTCAAATCCCAAATGATACTATCAAAACCAAGAAGTAAAAGAGAAGGGGGAGTCATACACTAAATTCCTCATCTAAAGTAGGGTGGAGCCAAGATATTGTGTTTCACTCTTGACTTTAACAATTAGGAAAATACAGGATAAAATATATTTTGAGCCTGACTTTCAGTTCCTCTAAAGGTTTTCCCCAAATGACTCCTGAACCAAGGCCTACTAAGGCTATATTCCTGTTCAAGTAAGAGAAAACAGACAGAGCCTTAAGAGCAGGAAAAGAAACACTCTGCTAGCCAGTTTGATAGCTAAAACTGTGATTTCCTTAATTCACTGCAGACGGGAGTCCTAGGACATCAATATAAGGTGAGATTCTGCTACAGGGAAGCCCTAGGGTCAGTTATGTTAAAACCACTAAATGGAAAGTGAACTCAAGGAGAAAGAGTGAAAAAAAAAAATGAACTTAGTGTTATTGTTACTGTCATCAAGTCAACTCTGACTCATAGTGATCCATAGAACATAGTGGAACTGCACAGTTTCTTAGACTGTAACCATGATGGGAGCAGATAGCTCCTGTGGAAGTAATGACGGATGGATTCAAAATGTCAACGTTTTAGTTAGCAGCCATGTGCTTAAAAGTTGCATCAGTAAGACTCCTCAAAATGAGCCTAAAAGCAGAAATGTCAAAGAAAGCAAAAGTCACAAAGTCAGCAATCAGAATATTAGTCGGCTACTGTTGTTAGATGTCACTGAATCAACTGTAAGACATAGCAACCCCATGAGCAACAGATCTAAGCTTTGCCCGCCCTATCCTGCAACACCTCTAATACGGCCAGGTCGACTGTTTCAGACACTGTGTCAATCCATCTTGTCGAGGGTCTTCCTCTTTTTCTATTAACCTCTACTTTTCCCAGCATGTTGTCATTTTTCAAGGATTGGCATCTCCTGGAAACATGACCAAATAGAAAATGTTATCATTCTTGCCTCTAAGGAGCATTCTGGTTATACTTCCTCCATAAAAGATTTGTTCTTTGGAGAGCCTAGTGGATATTCTGTACTCATATCAAACACCACAATTCAAAAGCATGGATGTTTCTGTCATCCTAACTTTCATGTGCATAGGAAGAAATTGAAAATACGATGGTTTGGATCAGGCAAACTGACTTCGTTGCTTTTTAAGCACTTTGGAGAGGTCTTGACAGCAGATTTTTCCAATACAACATATGCTTTGATTTCTTGACTGCTGTTACCATGGGTATTGTTTGTGTATTCAAGTAAAACTAAATCTTTGACAACTTCAGTCTTTTTTTAAATAAGAGATTTATTGAAACAATTTAAAGCTTTTATATCTATTCCTGCTTTGCTACATGTAGTTAAAAATATAATATTATAAATTCAAATTCTTTAACAAGCACCATTCAGCAAGACTAAGCAGGGGCCCCTTAATTCTAAAAAATTTAAAGCTTTGCATTCAGTAGTAGAAAAATAGTCACATGAAAATTATATAAAACCTTCAACTTCCCCTTGGAATTCTGTCTTTGTTCTTTTTATTTTGCAATTTTGTTATTTTAATAATTTTAATGAACATTTACAGAGATTTTGGATTTCCATTCATTCATTCAACTTCAGTCTTTTACTGAAGGCTATATAGGCTGATCTTTATAATTGTTACCTCAAATCTTCACTTTCTGTAGGCAAAGTTGTATAATTTGCATAGCAGGATTAGTTGATGTATCTTCCCCCAATGCTGATACCACACTCTTTTTCATATAGGTCACCTTCTCAAATGATTTGCTTAGCACACAAATTGCTATGGAGAAAGGATACCACCATGATGTACCCTTTTCCTAATTTTAAAGCAGGTTTTGTGCCCTTGTTCTGTTAGCACAACTGCTTCTTAGTTTATTTAGCGGTTTCACATGAGCAAAATTCTGGGGTTTCCACTCTTATCACTACTTATCCATAATTATTATGATACACATATACCATGGCAACATCTTTGTAGTATTCTCTGCTTTTAGCCAAGGTCCATCTAACATCAGTAATAATATCCCTCTTGCCACAACCTCTTCTGAATTCAGCTTGAATTTCTGGAAGCTATGTGCCAATGTCCTATTCCAGCTGTTTTTTTGTTTTGGTTTGGTTTTTTTAAATAACCTTCAGTAAGATTTTACTTGCATGTAATATTAATAACAATGTTTGTTACTTTGTTGGATCATCCTTTGTTGGAATGGGTAAACATAAGGATCTCTTCCACTCAGTTGATCGTTATCTCCCAAGGTTGTTGGCACAGACTCGTGAGCAAGCCCAGGGCTGCAACTGTTTGTTGAAACATATAGATTGATTTTCCATCAATCCTTGGTGTCTTATATCTACCAATACATTCCATGTAGCTTGAATTTCATTTTTCTGTACCACTGGGGATTTTGACCAACTTTTTCAATCTGAAATTGATTTCACATGCACTTAAGATGCATTCATAAAAATTGGTGACTTGAATGCAAAAGTTGGAAATACCTTGGTGATAGAAAGAAGGCATTTGAGACCGCATAGGATACTGCACTGATTTATTCATTGCAATTACTTTAAGAAAACAATAAGTGGCAGCCATACACATGGACCTTACCTGTTGGATGACACAAGAATCAGATTGACTACATCTATGGAAAGAGATGATGGGAAAACTTCATACCTGCACTCAAAACAAGACCAAGAGCTGAATGGGGAACAGACTACTCATATGCAAGTTCAATGGGGGTCAAGAAAATCAAAGCAAATCCAAGAGAACCAAAGTACAAATTTGAATCTATCCTAACTGAATTTTAAAACCATCTCAAGAAGAGATATGAAGCATTGAGCACAAATTACTGAAGGAAGACCAGATGAGCTGTCAGATGATATAAAAAAATATCATCTATTAAAGAAAGTAAAACATCATTACAAAGATAGCAAAGAAAGGAAAGACCAAAATGGATGTCAGAAGAGACTCTGAATCTTGTCCTGAAATGAAAAGAAGGCAAAAACAAGGGAAAGGAATATGGCTCTAAGAAAATAGAACAGAAAATATCAAAGGGCAGCTCAGGAATTTAAAATAAAATACTATTTTAAAAACATGCAAAAAACTGGAGTTAAAAATAACAAAAGGGAAAGGGGGCTCTGGTGGCCTAGTGGCAAGAAGCTGCATGGCAGTCCCAGAGGTGCACAGTTCAAATCTAGCAGATGCTGTGCTGGAAAAGAAAGGGCAATCTCCTCCTGTACCAGTCAGATCCAACTTGACGGTACACACACAAAAAATAATAAAATGAAATTTAAAAAAGAAATACCCCAAAGGGAGAACTGCGTGACATTTCTCCACCTGAAAGAGCTGAAGATATACAAGTCTCCAGTTGCAGTCCTGAAGGAGTCTAAAAGCAAAATATGGGAGCTCTGGTGACATAGTGGTAAGGAGCTGCACCAGCAAACTGAAGGTATATGGTTCAAATCCACCAGCTGCTCCACAAGAGGAAGATGGGCAGTCTCTTCCCATGCAATTTACTGCCTCTGAAAACAAGCTGGAGGTTCAGCTATGGATCAGTTCCAACTCAATGGTACATACAACATCACATGTAAATGAAAAAGATGAGCAAAAACTGAATGTTTCAGAAAGCACCAAAAGAAGAGGGAAGAAATGCACTGAGCCACTGTACCAGAAAAAAAATTGGTCAACACTGAATATTTCCAGGAAGTAGCATATGCTAAGAACTAATGGTAATGAAGGAAGAACTCCAAGCTGCTCTGAAGGCATCAGCAATGTCCAAATTAGTCAATTCTAATTAACTATGTTTATTCTGAAGAATGCAACAAACTTATTTAAAAATTCATGTGGAAGAATTGAGCTTCTTGAATAACTAAATCAGTTTTGAAAAATTAATAACAATAGAGGTATTAATTCTATAAAATATGAAAGTAACCCAGTGAAAGAGTAAAAAGTTCAAAATTAACCTCTGCTTTTGTGGCTCAGTAGCTACATCTGATCTCCTAACTGAAAGATTTGAAACCAGCTGTCCCTCCTTAGGAGAAAAGGTCTAATAATCTGCTCTCCTAAAGATTTACAACTTAGGAAAACCCTTTAGTGCAGTTCTACTCTATCCAATAGAGTCTCTATGAGTGAGAATTTACTTAACAGCACACAATAATATCACAGTATCATATATATAATTGTTTATCAAATAGGTGATATCAAAGATCAGTGAGTTGTTGGATGACACTGGTAAAACTAGCTAACAATATGAAGACAAAGTTGGATCCCAGTTCACACTGTTTGCAAAAACAAATTCCAAAATAATTCAACATAAAAATGTGAGGTATAAATCTATAAATATAATAAAGAAAATGTTCAAGTATGTCTTAACTGACGGTTGATAAGGAAATCTTAAAATTGAACCACCAAACAAAACTATGAGATATCATCTCACCCCAGTAAAAATGGCAAAATTTAACAGAATAGCAAACATCAAATTCTGGTGAGGTTGTGGAGAAACTGGAACCTTGTTCACTGTTGGTGGGAGTGTAAAATGGTGCAACCACCATGGAAGGCTGTGTGGCGCTTTCTGAAAAACTTGGAAATAGAAATACCATTTGACCCAGCAATTCCACTACTGGGAATATATCTTAAAGAAACCATAACTGTCACCCAAGCAGATATATGCACACCGATGTTTATTGCAGCTTTGTTCACAATAGCAAAGAGTTGTAAACAGCCCAAGTGCTCATCAGCAAACAAATGGATAAAGAAGCTGTGGTATATTCACGCAATGGAATACTATGCTGCTTTGAAAAACAAGGAACTCATAAAATATTGTACAAAATGGGTGACCCTAGAGGACAATATCCTGAGTGAAATATCTCAGTCACAAAAGGACAAATATTGCATAGGGCAACTATTGTAAAATTGGACTGACATCAAGGTTGAGGGAAGACTGAGAAAGAGGGGATAAATAATGTATACTGCATTGAAACATATGAGGGAGAGAACTGTTTAAAAGGGATATATGATTAGGTATTATTGTCATGACAGGATTCCAGAATGAAGGCTGCATAATGGAGTGGACTTGGGGGGGGAGGGATTGTATAACAGTAAAAGAGTCTTACTTTTCAAAGAGAAGAGCGAATGGGGGGGCAGGGAGAAAAATGCAACAATCAATGAATGGAAACCCTAAGTCTCTGTAAACTTTCATTAAAATTAATAAAAAAATAGAACCACCAGAAGCACAAACTTAAAATTCATTTTTTTAAATTTGCATCAAAGTGAAAAAAAAATCTGTTCAGTCTTGTATAAATGCTATTGATGTTGGAATAACACCCGAACAAGCTATAGCTAAAATTAAATGATAATAAAATGTCAATGTCTAGGATATTATTGTTTTTTAAAAGGTATCAAAATTAATAGACAAGTCAGAGATCAACCAAACATGAAATCAAGATACATTAATAATAATGGGTGACTGGAATGCAAAAGTTGGGAACAGAAAAGGATCAGTAGCTGGGAAACATGGACTTGATAACAGAAATGAAGCTGGAAATAGAACGATAGAATTTTTCACAATCAACACAAATCACAATGACTGCAAATAAGTTTCCTAAGAAACATATACACATGGATTTCACCTGCTGGTATGTATAGGAATCAGATTACATCTCTGGGAAAAAAATTGCCGGTGAAAGAAGCTCAGTATCAGCTGTGAAAACTAGGCCAGGTGCTGATTGTAGAACAGACCACTAACTACTCATTGGCAAGTTCAAGCTGAAGCTGAGGAAAATTAAATCAAATCCACAGGAACTAAAATGTGACCTTCAGTCTATCCCACCCAAATTTCAAAACCATCTCAGGGAGCAGGTTTAAGACCTTGAACACTAATAAACAAAGACCAGATGACCTGTGGGAGGATATAAAGAATATCATCTAGGAAGACTACAAAAGGTCATTACGGAGACAGAAGAGGAATAAAAACCAAAATGAAAGTCAGAAGAAACTCTGAATATTGCACTGCAGCACCGAGAAGCTAAAGCAAAGGGGAGAAATCAAGATTAAGGAGCTGAACAGGAGATGTCAAAGGGCAGTTCGGGAAGACAAGGTAAAGTATTACACCGAAATGTGCAAAGAGCTAGAATCAGAATATCAAAGGGACCAAACTCGCTCAGCATTTCATAAGCTCAAGGAACTGAAGAACAAATTCAAGCCTTGAATTCCAATACATAAGGATGCTTTGGGCAGAATATTAAATGATCCAGGAAGTATTAAAAGAAGGAAAGAGTGTACAGAGTCATTGTACCAAAAGGAATTGGTGGACATAGAAGAATTTCATGAAACAATGTATAAGCAAGAACCTGTGGTGATGAAGGAAGAAGTTCAAGCTGCTCTGAAAGAACTGGCAAAAAACTAGGCCCCACAAATTGATGGAATACCAATTGATATATTTCAACAGACAGACATTTCCCTGGATGTGCTCACAAAGTTGTGCCATGAAGTCTGGAAGACAACCACCTGGAAAACTGACTGGAAGAGATCTATATTTGTTCCTGTTTCAAAGAAAGGTGACCCAACAGAGTGCAGAAATTATAAAAAAATATCATTAATATCACATGCAAGCAAGATTCTCATGATGATTATAAAAACAATTGGAACAGCACATCAACAGAGAACTGCCTAAAGTGTGGGTTGGCTTTAGAAGAGAACATGGTACTGGGATATTGTAGCTAATGTTAGATGGATCTTGGCTGAAAGTAGGGAGTACCAGAGGAATGTCTGGTTTTCATTGACTATGCAAAAGTATTTCACTGTGTGGATCACAACAAACTGGCTGACTATGAGACGAAATCCCAGAACACTTGATTGTGCTTATGTGAAGCCTATACTGACTAGGAGGCAAGGATTCTGAAACTTCGTCTGACATACTTTGGACATGTTGTAAGGAGGGACCAGTCCTTGGAGAGGGACATCATGCTTGGGAGAGTGGAGGGGACAGTGCAAGAGAGGAAGACGCTTGATGAGATGAATCGATTCAATGACTAGAATAATGGGAGTAGGTGTGTCAGAAACAGTGAGGGTGGCGCAGGACAGAGCAGGGTTTAGGACTCTTGTACATAGGGCAGAAACAGTGAGGGTGGCACAGGACAGAGCAGGCTTTAGGGTTGTTTGTACATAGGGTCACTATGAGTCACAGGCCACTCGATGGCACATAACAACAACAACCACCACCTAAGAATGTAAGGAAATTAAACTTCCTAAGTCTTCTGAGAGGAAAAGTTACTAATTTGGCCAGCTATAAAGTCAATACAGAAAATGCCAACAATATCTTGTTTCAAAACATAATGGCTTATAAGATTCTGCTCAGGAAAGCAACAAAAACCAGCATCTTAAAATAAATGTAAGAAATTTACTAGATATATAAGAAAATGTTGCTAGCTGACAAAAAAAAAAATAATTCCGTGTCTGGATGAGTATACAGGATTGTGCAAAATTGTCAGTTCACCATTATTTCATTTATGATCTCGGTGTGATTCCAATCAAATCCTAAAAGGACTCTTTTGGGAACTTGAGTAAATAATTTTTAAAGTTTGCCTAAAAAAAATAAATAATGAGAAAATCCAATAAATCTTCTAAAAGGAAGAAGAAGAAGGGTGGAATTACATCAGTAAATATTTATACACATTACAATTTTACAATTATTTAAAAAATGCTCTCTAAAATTAGATAAAGATATAAATGAACCATAATAGAAAGTCTAGAGCAGACTTTGGTATTTATAAGAATTTAACACATGATAAAGCTGTAATTTTACATTGCTCAAGGAAGAAATTACTGAATAATGGTGCTAGAAATGTTAGCTAATTATTTGGGGAAGAAATTAAAATCATAATTTTGCCTCATAATAGCTCAGTACAAATTATAGGTGGACTTAAAGATAAAAATATAAAGAAATGAAATAAAAGACATAAAACAGTATATTAACCTATTTGCATGAAAAGCAAATTCATAAAGGAAAAGAATGATACATCTCACCACATGTAAGAAAAGTATTCTATATGTAAAAAAATCAATAGCTGAAATTCACAAATATGTAAAGCTTGGAAATTGTGTTTATAATGCATACAACAAAAGATTAATGTTCTTAAATATAAATAGCTCTTTCATATATGAATAGAAAAAAATCACAAAGGAGATACACTGTGATGACAAAAAAAAGAAATACTAAAACATATAAATAGGAGTAAACTTAACAAGTACACAGATAAACATCAATTAAACAACAATGTGGTCTAAAGAGGGGATGTGAGAAATAAAAAATTTCACACACTGCTGGTGGGAGTGAAAATTGCTTAAAAACAAAACAAAACACCTTTCTACCAAGCTTTGAAATGGTAAGATTGCATGTGCCCTTGAGTCCAGGAATTTCAGTACTGGAATTTACTAAATGATAACAAAAGAGGTGATAAATTTAGGTTTGAGTACAGAAATATGTAACAGAATTATGCATAATGATGAAATATTTAAACAAAATTAAATGTCCAACATTAAGGAAGAGACAACATAGTATGTGAATATGATGAAACAGGTTAATATAATCATCAAAAGAAAGCTACAATCTTACTGATTCAGTAGAGGCTGGTGGAACTCAGAAGTTTTTGACCCTGAATCACTTACCCTTCCTATCCCCATGGCTCAGTTTCTAGGCTTATCATGTGACAGACAATATCTGGTTGGTACTTGCTCCTTATAATGACTAACAATGCAAGGTCCAAGGAGCAGCATTTGCTCAAAAACAAAGCCCTGAGGGAAGAAAAGGAGTAAGATAGAAGGACTAATGGAAATGAGAATTATAGGGAGTTAGTGGGGAAAATGCTATTATGTTGTGTGTATTATAATTAATGTTATAAAACAAAATGTGCATGAATGATTGAATGAAAAACCCAATCTGTTTTGCAAACTCATTCAAATCACAATAATAAATTAAAGAAAAATTAAAATCTATTAATAATTCTTAATTATAAGGAAAAGATTGTAAATATATTTAGTGTGAAAAACTTTGAAGGGAGATGTGGGAAGCCAGAAGATTCTATTGCCTGATGCTTAGGAAAAAATTACCCTAAAAGATGTGTGCCATTTCATTAACAAATTTATATTACTGAGGAGAATTCATAATTATTTTAGCTTCACCCTTTTTCTTTCTCTGTATTTGCAAATTTTCTACAAAGAGCATATATGTATTTTGTAATAAAAATATACAATAAATATTGGTTTTATAAATTACATTAGCACAGTGGAAATATCAATGTGTTTATGCTTCTACCAATGTATTCACATTTAAATATATTCAGAGAAAGTGTGGAATCATGAAGTATTAATAATTTATATACAGTGAGCCTGGAGAAGTATAAACATTTCACCGACTTCTATTTTTACTCTACCTACTCTACTAATTGGAACAGGAGTTCTAACTGGGGCAAAGCACCACAGACTACAATCCATGGATCAATTAGCCCAAATTTTGATAGTCATCCCAACAGGCTGACCTCTCAACCTGGTTTCCATGAATACAAACTTAATTCAGGACTGATGCATTCAGTGTGGTTGTTAAGAACTTGCTGAATAAGGAAACATCCCAGGACAGAATTTATGTAAAAACATCTGGGCAGCAATTATTTTCAAATGCTTCATTCAGTCATTCTGCCATGCCTTAATACTCATCTATCTCTTTCTATTAAGTCATTTTATAATTATTTACTAAGCATATATTACGTGTATGAGGAAGTGTTAAGAACTGGGAAAAATAAAAATATAAATTAAACCAGTATCTCTATCTTTTCAAAGCTATAGATCTTCTAGTTGTGATAAAGGAGTCCTGGAGGAGTGCAAATGGTTAACACTTGACTATTGACCTGAAGGATGCTTGGTGGCCTAATGGATAAGGAATTGCCCTATCCACCCAAAAGCAAACAGTTTGAAACCTGTTCTATGGGAAAATGATGGGTAATCTTCTCCCATGTTACAACCTCTGAAAACCTGGCAGCTATGTTCCAACTTGATTAGTCTGTTCCAACTTTATGACAATGAGGTTTTTTTGAGAAAGATTGGGCTGAAGGTTAGCGATTTGAACACACTCAAAGCTACCTCAGGACAGGGCAGGGTGCAGACCTGTTGTTTATAGGGTCTCTATGAGTCATAGTTGACTTGATGGCACCTAAAACCGATCAACAGCCACAGAGCTGCCTAAGAACTAAGGCCCAAGAATCTGCTTCTAAAAGGTCATAGCCTTGAAAGCATGGCCTGTCCCCTATGCAGCCAACTTCATATGAAGTCACCATGGATTGAAATCAGTTTGATGGCAACTGGTTGTTTTTATTGTTTTCAGGTGTCATTGAGTCAAGTACGGCCCATAATGACCCTATGAACAACAGATATGAAGCCTGTCCTATCTTGTGCCATCTTCCCAACACATTAGAACTGATTGCAGCAGTCACCATGTCAATCCACCTTTGTAGAGCCTCCATGATACCTTTCCAAGCATCATGTCCCTGTTCAAGGAATAGCTCCTTCCTAGCAACATGCCCAAAATATGTGAGATGAAACCTTATCATCTTTGCCTTCAAAGAACACTTTGGCTGCACCTTCTCCAAGACTGCACCTCATAAAGTGTCACAAAACCTAAGCAAATAATCAGCAAGCCAGTACAAATGAATCTTATACTTCAGAAGAAAGAAATGATTTGGTAAGCGACAAGGGCATATGTCCAGGAGATGAGGAGCAGGCCTTTTTTTTTAAAAAAAAAAGAGCAAATTAGGTTGGAGGTAGTAAGAAAATGTGCAACAATGAATGAATGAAAAATCCACATTTTCTGTAAACTTTCATTAAAATGAAGTATATAAAAATACAACAAAAAAGGAAATACTTTCTTCCAGTTCTCTCTCTCTCTCTCTCTCTCTCACACACACACACATGCACACACAGCCTCCTCCTAGAGCTGGTACCCTGTATTTAGACTTTTAGTCTCCTAAACTATAAGAGAATAAATTTCTATTTATTAAACCATCTGCTTGTGGCATCTTTGTTATGATATCATTAAATAACTAAGACAAGTGTTGATTGTGGATACAAGTAAAATTAAATACTTGACAACTTTAATATCTTCTTCCTTTTTTGTAATATTATTAACCTATTGTAAGGAATTTTATTTCTTTTTTACTATTTTTTAATTATTGTCATTATTAATTTTAATGAAAATTTACAGACTTTGAATTTTCATTCATTCATTGTTGCACTTTTCTCCCCGCCCACCACTTCTTCCCCAGTACGCTCTTCTCTTTAAAAAGTAAAAGAAATATTTTTTCATTGTTATACAATCCCTCCTCCCAGGTCCACTCCACTACGCAGCCTTCGTTCTGGACTCCTGTCATGACAATATGTTGAGAGAGAATCCATACCTAAGACTAAATATAGCCTTTGATCTCCATCAGAAATACTTCAGTACACTTCACTTTTGGCAGACAAAGTTCTACATATTCCAGGTAGGTAGGCGTCTTCCAGTCCTGATGACATGTTCTTTGTATATCCCAGCTCTTGAATACATTACCTAGCATTTAAATTAGTGAAATAACAATTTTGCTGGTTATTACAACCTGCCTAAACTAGTCTTCCCTGCTCCAGACTCTGAAAGAACTTTACTCTCTGAATTTTCTGTTTTCACACTTTTACAGCATTTACTTGATCCAAAGGTCAATGACACATATTTTAGATATTAGCTACAGAGCTCCCCATTTCCTGGTAGCAATTTATCTTCCTTTTAGCCTTTGCTGCACAACAAATCTTCCTAAAACTTCATGGCTTAAAACTATAATGATTTAGCATTTCTCCCAATTCTTTAAGTTGTTATGAGTATCTCTTGTGTTGGTTTAGGGAGCTCTGGTGGCATAGTTCATAGGAAAGTGTGCTGCTAACCCAAAACCTATGTGCCTCTTTGGGTTAATATCTGAAAAAAGCTACAAGAGACAAAGATGGGCAATCTCCTTTTATTATGATTTACAGTCTAAGAAATCCCCTTTATTAAAACTGACCTGAAGGGAGTTCATTGGTTTCATGTGTTATCATTCATGAGGCTTAATTCAGCTGGAGAATTATTAGAGCTAGAAGTTCACAATATCCTCATTCACACATGGGAGGGAGGGCAGCGTGTTGCAAGCTTCTGATCAGGTGCTCTGATCTGCTCACCTTCCAGAAGATTCAACGGGTTTTCTTAGATGGCGTCTTACATGCAGTGTTCCAAAAGAGTGAAAGCAGAAGCTAGAAAGCTACCTTGAGGCCCAAATTCTGAAACTTACAAAGCATCACCCTATCACATCCCTTTAGTCAAAGCAAGTTACAAGGCCAGCCTTTATTGAAGAAGGTGAGTAACATTTCTGGATGTAAGTAGCATCTAAAGCACATTAGAAAGGGACGGGTATATTAAAACAGGAATAAATTGTAGCCATTAAATAATTTGCTGAATTTTTTACAATCAACTACCAATCCTGATTAAGTCCAATTAATCAATTTTTTCTTTGTAGTTAGTGCTTTTTGTATTCTATCAATAAAACATTTAGGTATATAAAGCACATTGCTTTAATTTCTGTGTGTTTTGTGAAGTAGAAGTCACAGTTAAACTTTTTTTCTGAGGGAATATCCAATTGATCCAAACACAATTTGTTGAAAAGACTATTCTTTCCTCACTGAATTAACTTGACAAATTTGTCAGAAATCAATTGCCTGTACATGTGTGAACCTGTTTCTACACTTTCTTTTTAGTTCCATTGATTTTGTTTTCTCTCTTTGTGTCAATACCACATAGTCTTGTTACTAAGGCTTTATGAACTCTGGTGGCATAGTCTTAAGGGAGTTGTGCTGCTAATTGAAAGGCAGCACCTATCTGACAGTTTGGATTCACCAGCAGTTCCACAAGAGAAAGAAGGGCAATATCCTCTTGTGTAATTTATAGCCTCTCTAAAACCTGCTGGAAGGTCAGCTATAGTAAGTTTTAAAAGCAACTCATACTCTGCCCTTGAACTTTCCTGGCTGCAATACCTGAAGAAGGTTTGGTGTTTCTTAAACCAAAGTGGAACAAGTGTAGAAGAGCCAAAGTTTCTGGAAAATAATATATTCCTCTGCTTTATGATTCGGGTACTCTGCCCTTGAATTTTCCTGACCGTATCAGGCGGAGAAGACATGAGATTTCTTAAGTCAAAGAGGAACAGGCATGGATCAGCCAGTAATTTCTGGAGAACAACACTTACCCTGCCTTGGACCCACAGGTCAAAAGAGGAGCACTGATTTATAGGTCCTTCACAGAATATCCCCCTCCCCTGGAACATTGGATATTTATAATAGCTTAATATCTACCAAGAAAAAAATTCATATAATGTCAAGAAAGCATCAGGCTGCCTCAAACATCACAAAAAACCAAAATAACCATTCTTATAAAAAAGCAGACCCAGTAAATACCCAGATACAGAGAACGAGAAGAAATATGTTGATAACAGAGTTAATTAGAACAGCTATAGAAGAAGGTGCAAATGATGGAAGAAACAATGGAAGCCATTAAAAAGTGAATACTCCAGGGATAGGGAAACAAGAAATATATTGATGAGGAGCAACTTGAACAACTACAGAAGAAAATGCAAAAGATGGAAGAAAGAATTGAAACTAATAATAAAGATGAAGAGGAGGTACAAGAAATTAAAAAATCATGTACACTCATGTATATTGCTGCATTAATCACAATAACAAAGAGAAGGAAGCAACCCAAGTGCCTAAAAACAAATGAATGTTTAGAAAAACTATGGTATATTCACATAATAGAGTACTACAGAGCTCTGAAAGACAATGAATTCATAAAACATTATACAATATAGGTGACATTGGAGGACTTTATGTTGATTGAAATATCTCTGTCACACCACTGTTATAAAGCAGGACTGACATAGGGGGTTGAGAGAAGAATAGGAAAAGAGTCAATAAATAATGAACATTACACTGGAACAAGTGAAGGAAAGAATTGTTTAAAAGGAATATATGATTAAAGGGAACTCTGGTGACCTAGTGGCAAGAAGTTGTACTGCAATCTCAGAGGCACGTGGTTTGAATCCACCAGATGCTCTGCTGGAGAAGGAGGGGTAATCTCCTCCTGTATCAGTCAGATCTGATTTGATGGTACATGCACAAAAATTAATAAAAAATATTTAAAGAAAAAAGGAATATATGATTAAGCATTATATATATGACAACAGTACAGAATAAGATGTACATTGCAAAGTGGACTGGGAGGTGGGGGGAAGAGAAGAAATTATGCAACAATGAATGAGTACTTAAACATATTAAAATGATCTGGGGAGAGAGACGTGAAGAGGATAGAGGAAAAAATGTACATAAATGAATTAATGAATGAATGAAAAATGAAAATGCAACTATTCTGTAAATTTTCATTAAAATCACAATTAAAATAAAAACATTTATTTCTGAAAAATAGAAGGGAAAAGAATTTATTTAAAGCATCACAAGATAGAGAGAGTAAAGCCAACATAGTACTAAAATTGACAAAAATGCATGAAAATACAATCTAGAATGTTAAGATCAAAATGGCCAAAGTGTCCAACATGCTCCAGGGACAAAAAAGTACAACAGAAGAGATGTTACAGAGAATCAGTGAGCTGGAATACAAGAACCTCAACAGAAACATACAAGAAGAAAAATCAGAGATGAGACATAAAGAAAATGAAGAAAACATTAGAATCATGTGGAATGACATCAAAAGAATAACATAAGTATAACTGGAATTCCAGAACCTGGAGGGACAGGGAAGTCACAGAGGAAATTGTGGAAGAGTTACTAGAAGAAAACTGCCCAGATATTATGAAGAATAAAGAAATCTACATCCAAAAAAGCTCAGCAAACACAAATAGATTAGACCCAAAAAAGAAAAGCATCAAGACATAACATAGTCAAATTCTCCAAATTAAAAGATAAAGATAGAATACTAAAAGTAGCATGAGAAAAAGAGTCACCTACAAAGGGGAAACAATTAGATTAAATTCTGATTTCTCTCCACAGAACCATGTAAGCTAGAAGACAATGGGATGCTGTATACAGAAATCTGAAAGAAACCAATGCTAGCCAGGATCCTGTACTCAGCAAAACTGTCTACCAAATATTAAAGTGAAATCAGGTCATTCACAGAAAAGAAGAAATTTAAGGAATTTGAGAAAGCAAGATCAAAAATACAAGGAATTTTAAGATAAGTCCTTCATACAGAGACATCAAAAGAAAGTAGCTGGATTATAGTAACCAGAAACAACAAAAAAACAAACACAGAAAATGGCAATGATAAAAAAATGGTCAATAATCACATTTAATGAACTAAATGTACTAATTATGAAAAACAGAGTAGTAGATGGATTTTTTTTAAGTCCATCAGTATACTGCCTACAAGAGACAGATCTAAGAAACTAAGAGAAACACAGACTCAGAATCAAAGTCTGGAAAAAGTATACCAAGCAGAGGCATCCACAAAGAAGCAGGAATGGCAATAATAATCTCTGATAAAATAGACTGTAGGGTGAAAACCACAATAAAAGATAAGGAAAGGCACTATATCATGATTAAAGACACACTAGATCAAGAAGACATAACCTTGGTCAACATTTATGGAATAAGAATGACAGAAAAAGAATTGACACCTTTGAGCTGTGGTGTTGGAGAAGAGCACTGGACATCCCAGGTACGACCAAGAAAATGAACAGATATGACTTAGAGAGGGTGTAGCTAGAGTACTCTTTGGAGGCAAGAATGATGAGGCTTCGCCTCACATACTTTGAATATCTGCTAGAAGTTACTATTCCTTGAAGAGGGATGGTGAAGTTTCAATGAAAGAGAGGAAGACCTTCAGCCAGGTGGATTAACACAGTTACTGCCACAGTGGGCTCTTCTGTGTCAGGGAGTGTGAGGATGGTGCAAGAAAGGACTGGGTTCAGATCTTTTTTCCATAGGGTCACTATATTCAATAGGATGGCACCTAACAACAGCAATGGAGGAAATGAACAATTTTCTTGAAACTCATGCCCTACTCAGACTGACACATAGAAGCAGAACATTTCAACAGACCCATCACAAAAGAAGAAATTGAGCAAATCATAAAAAAGATTTCCCACAAAAAAGACCTGGCTTCATGGATTAATTATACCAAACATTAAGAGAAGATCTACCACCAATTCTATTTAAATTATTTTTAAAAAAATGGCAAAGGAAGGAATATCCCCAGAGGCATTCTACAAAGCAAGCATAACCCTAATACAAAAATCAGACAAAGACATTACCAAAAAAGAAAACTACAGACCAGTATCTCTCATGAATAAAGATGCAAAAATCCTTAACAAAATCCTGACCAATAGAATTCAAAAGCACATTGGAAAAAATAAGTAATCATGACCAAGCAGGATTCATAACAGGTATGCAAGGATGGTTCAACATAAGAAAAACAATCAATGTAATTCATCTCATTAACAAAGCAAATAATAAGAACCACATGATCCTAGCAATTGATGCAGAAAAAGTGTTTGGCAAAATACAATCCTCCTTCCTGACTAAAACACTCAGAAAAATGAGGAAAGAAAGGAATTTCTTCAACATAGGGAGAGTGTACATGCAAAATCAAGAGTAATTATTATTCTTAAGGGAGAAAGACTAAAACCATTATTCTTTGGAACAGGGACCAGACAAAGATGCTTACTGTCACCACTCCTATTACAATTGTATACAATATTGTATACTTAATACAATACATAATACAATAATATACCTAGTATACATAATACAATATTGTATTGGAAGTGTTTGCTAGGGTAATATGGCAAAAGTAGGAAATAAGAGGCATCCAGATTGGCAAAGATATGGTGAAACTGTCCCTATATGCAAATTATATGATAGTATACACAGAAAACTCCAAGAAGTTAACAAAAAAGTCGTTAGAGTTTGTAGACCAATTTAGTAGAGCGACAGGATACAAGATAAAAATATAAAAGTCAGTAGAATTCCTGTTCTGTATCAAAGAAAATACAGAGAAGGAAAATAAGAAAGCTGTATCATTTACAAAAGCCAACCACAAATTGAGATACTTAGGTATAAACCTAATTAGAGACGCAAAAACCTTTAGAAAAAAAAGAAAACACAAAACACTTTTGTAAGAAACAATGAAAGACCTGCATATATGAAAAAATGTTTCCTGTTCATGGATAGGAAGACTCAATATAGTGAATATGACAATTCTACCAAAAGCAATCTACATATTTACTGCAATTTCAATACAGGTATCACATTCCTTTTTCAAAAAGATAGAAATCTGGAAAAGAAAGAGACCTCAAATAAGCAAAGCACTTCTGAAAAACAAGAATGAATTGGGAGGCATAGCACTCCCTGATCTCAAAACCTACTGCATAGCTATAATAACCAAAACAGCATGGTATTAGTACAATGACTGGCACATAGACAAATGGAACAGAATCAAGAATCCAGAAATTAACTTATATACCTATGGTAAACTGATATTCTACAAGGAAATAAAACTTATCAAATGGGGAAATGACAACCTCTACAACAAATTGTGCTAGCAAAAATGGATTGCTGCCTGCAGAAAGCTGGAGCAAGATCCATACCTCTCATTCTACAAAATAAATAAATAAATAATAAAATAAAATCAACTCAAGGTGGATCAGAGAACTAGGGGGAAAGTCCAAAATGATATTAAGAGATAAAGTAGGACCAGGCTTAGAAGGCCTTGTCTATGATATACACACATCATACTTGAAAGAGTAGAGGGTTGGCTAAAGAAAGGAAGACATTCAATGAGATGGAGTGACATAGTGACTGCCAACAATGGTTGAACATGACTGAAATTTTGATGATGGTGCAGGATAGGGCAAGGCTCATAGGGTCTATATGAGTAGCAGTCAATGCAGGAGTACCTAAACTGGCTATAGAACAAGTCAATTGATTTGAGCATGTGGAATTTGTACCCTGAAACTTACTTATTTTTATGTTTGTTTTGATGTTGTTTTCTTAGATTTTTCTGTACAATGGATGTTTTCTTCTGTTTAATGCCTTAATATGTTAGCTAGGAACTCCAAGCAATATTGAATAGAAGCAGTGAAATCATACATCCTGCCCCCATTTCCAATTTATGAGTGGAAACATTCAAAATATCATCATTAATTATGATGATAGTAGCAGGTTTCTCATAGCTGTCCTTTACCAAATGCAGGAAATAGTCTTGCTTCTCTAGTTAATCATAAATGAGTGAATGCTTTTCTGTGACAATTGAGACGATTACATATCATTTCTTCAATATTCTGCTAATACGACAATTTGTATATAAATTTTTATAAGCTGAGCCAACATTACATGTCTGGGGTAACTTCTTCAACATATTGCTGTCATTTTTACATATTGATTAATTTAATTTGTTGATAGTTTGTTAAAGATATTTCTACCTTGGAGCCCATTAGTCTATAATATTCCTTTCCTGTGTACTATTAGAATTTGATGTTAGGACAATGCTGAGCTCAGTAGATAAATTGGGAATTCTTTCCTTTGATTTCAGAAAGAGGTTAATAAGAATGGTATTATTTTCCTCAAATATCTGATAGAGTTTATCCATAACATCATCACTCATATATCTATATTAGTGGAAAATTATGTATTTTAGGAAGTTTGCTATTTCATCTCAATTATTGAGTTGTTTGGTTTTGGGTTTTGGTGGTTTGGGGTTGTTTTGGTTTGTATTACACAAAGTTGTATAAAGAATCATGGATTCAGGAAGCATGAAAGGAAGATGGAAGGAGTACACAGAGTGATTGTACAAAAAAGAATTTACTAACACAGAAGAATTTCATGAAACAACATATGATTAAGGGGCAATGGTAATGAAGGAGGAAGCTCAAGCTACTTTGAAAGAGTTGGCAAAGCAACAAGGTCCCAGGAATTGATGGAATAGCAACTGACATATTTCAACAAACAGATGCTGCCCTGGACATGATCATGCAGTTGTACCAAGAAATCTGGAGGACAACTACCTGGCTAACTAGCCAATAGCCATATTCTTCCCTGTTACAAAAAAACAGTGACCCAACAGAGTATGGAAATTATTGAACAATATCACTGATGTCATACACAAGAAAAATCCTGCTGAATATTATAAAAAAAAAAAAAGAAACTGGAAAAGTTCATCAACAGAGAACTACTAGAAATACAGTCTGGGTTAGAAGAGGTGGTTGCACCAGACACATTATCATCAACATCAAATGGATCTTGGCTGAAAACAGAGAGTAGCAAAGGAATGTCATTGACTAGCAAAGGGCATTTAACTGTGTGGATCACAATAAATTGTGGCTAATCTTGAGAAGGATGGTAATCCAAGAACACTTGATTGTGCTCATGTGCACCCTATACTTGGACCAGAAAGCAGTTGTCAGAATCGACCAAGGAAATACTGCACATTTCAAACTCAGAAAAAGAATATCTCAGGGATACATTCTGTCTCCATATCTTTTTAATCTATATGTAAACAGATCATTTGCAATGCTGGACTTTATGAGGAGGAATGTGGCATCAGGATTGGAGGAAGACATATCAACAACTTAGGCTATGCAGATGACATGATCTTGCTTGTCAAAACTGAGAAAGACCTGAAGCATTTGCTGCAGAAGGTCAAAAACTTCAGCATGGATTGAAGCTCAACATCAAGAAGACAAAGATTTTCACACCTAACTGGCAGCACCATGATATATAAAGAAGAGATTGAGGTTGTTAACATATTAAGCTTGCTCAGATCCGCAATCAAAATTCTTGGCACCAGCAGTCAAGAAATCAAAATATTAATTGCTCTAGGAAAAGCTGCTGTCAGACCTCTCAAAAGTGCTGAAGAGCAATGATGTAAGCATGGAGATTAAGGTATTACTGATTCAGGCCATGGTCTTCACAACGAGCATTGCATCAGAGAGCAGGGCAATGACCAAAGATGACAGAAGAAGAACTGATACCTTTAAGTTGTGGTCCTGGAGAACAATATTAAAATACCATAGGCTGCTAAGAGAACAGACGGTTTTATCCTGGAAAGGGTGAATCCAGGCTGTTCCACAGAGACAAGGATTTCAAAGCTCCATCTGAAACACTTCAGGCATGTGTCCATGAGGGACCAGTTCCTGCAAAAAAGCATCAGGCTTGGAAGGGTGGGGGGACAGCACAGGAGAGGAAGGCCCCAGGTAAGATGGATTGACACTGTAACTGAGACAATGAGGGTTAGGTGTGTCAGAAACACGCTCAGGATAGAGCAGAGGTCAGAGCTATTGTATTTGGGTCACTATGAGTCACAGACAACAGCAACAACATGTACTTTAGAAAAGAGTTTGTATTATGTGTATTTGGCACACCAATTTGTTGTCAGGTTCTGTGATTCTGTTCTGAGTGACAATAATATTATGTACAACACGGAAAAACACTGCCCCTCCTGCTCCTGCTCGCCATGTTTGAACACAGTGTTGCAGTCTTTTGTCAGTCCATCTCATTGAGGGTTATGCTCTTTTTCTTTTCTTTTTTTTAAACCAAGCATAATATGTTTTACCAATTATGATTGCCCGCAGTTGATAATATACTCACAGTACCTGAAATGGAAATGGAGTGCTACCATTCTTGCCACTAAAGGTACATTCTAGCTATCTTTTTCCAACACAGGTTTGTTTGTTATCTTGGTGGTTGTTGCTATGTGGCATTGAGTCACTTGCAACTCATAGCATCCGTATGTGCAACAGTTCAGAATCCTACTCTATCTTGAGCCAGTTTCATTGTTTCTAACACACCTATCCTAATTATTCCAGTCACTAAGTCAATCTATCTCATTCAGGATCTTCCTCTCTTGCACTGTCCCTCTACCCTTCCAAGCATGATGTCCTTCTCCAAGGATTGTTCCCTCCTGGCAGCATGCCCAAAGTATGTCAGATGGAGCTTCAAAATCTTTGCCTCCAAGGAGCAGCCTGATATTTCAGCCTCTCTAAGACAGACCTGTTTGTTCTCTTGGCAGTCCATAGTATGTTCAGTACTATTCTCCAGCATCACAACTCAAAGGCACTTTTTTATTCATTATCCAGCTCTCTGATGCATGCAAGTAACTGTGACTATCATGGTGTAGATCAAGGTAATGCATGGTATATTCAATATTCTTTGCCAACAACATCACTCAAAGACATCAACTCTTCATCCATCTTCCTTATTCAGTGTTCAGATTTCCCATGCATATGTTGTTGTTTTTGTTAGGTGCTGTCAAGCTGACTGTGATTTATAGGAAACTCATGAACAGCAACATTAAAATGTTGCCCATACTGTATCTTTTTCCTGCCTCTGCCAGGCTCATGTCCATTGTTATGGTCACTATTGTCAATCTATCATATTGAGGGT
This sequence comes from Elephantulus edwardii, assembly GCF_000299155.1. NCBI lineage: Eukaryota > Metazoa > Chordata > Mammalia > Macroscelidea > Macroscelididae > Elephantulus > Elephantulus edwardii. The sequence continues at coordinate 12,088,492 of NW_006399788.1, read as the reverse complement.
GTTCATTCTTTTGCTAACCCTCTATGTTTCCAAGGACTGGTGTTTCCTGACAGCATGCCTGAGTATACAAAATGAAATTTCACCATCATTGCCTCCAAGGAGCACTCTACTTGCACTTTCTCCAAAACAGGCTCTGTTGGTTCTTTTGGCAGTCCATGGGATATTCCATATGCTTTGATAGCATCAGAATCCAAAGACATTGATTCTCTTTCAGTATTCCTTATTCATTGTCCAACTTTCACAGGCATTGAAAAATATCATGGCTTGGGTCAGATGCATCTCAGTCTTTATTCTGGCATTCATGCTTCTTAGCATTTTAAAAAGGTTTTTAACAGATTTGTCCAAATGAAGTATGTTATGGGTTTTTTAAAAAAAAATTCCACAATGCCTGCTGTTACTAAAGGTAAAACTAAACATTTGATAACTTCTGTTCTTGAGATAGTTTTTATATTAATAAACAAAAAAGAAAATCTTTATGTATATTATCAAACACAATTGAATAGTAAATACTTGTATGTATTAAAATAAAGACTTCTTCAGAAGAGTAGAAAGAGAACCTGCAGATTGGGAGAAAATATTTGATAGTAACATATCCAACAAAAATCCTAGTCTCTAAAATTATTCACAGCAACTCAACAGAAAAGATAAATAAGCCAATTTTAAAAAGTGGAAAAAAACAAGAACAACGCTTCAACAAAGAAACTATTCAGGCATCTAACAAATATATGAAGAAATAATCTTTACTTTTTATTAACAATTATCCAAATTCAATTCACTGCCAACTAGTTAGCATCAACTCAAAACAACCCTTCACTGGATTTCCGAGGCTGTAAGTCACTATGAGAGGACATTGCCCATCTTTCTCTCATGGAGCTGCTAGTGGATTCAAACTACGGAGGCACAAAGCCTTTGGGTTAGGAGTGAAACTTGATCCAGACTAGAGCAGCAACACTTAGGTATCTCACCCCAGCAGCAATAACAAAGTTCAATAATACACAACACTTCAAATGCTGGGAAGAGTGTGGAGAAACTGAAAGTCTACACTCTCGTAGGACAGTAAAGTGTTATAAAGTGTTACAGCACTTCCTTTTAACATTGGAAATATAAATACCGTTTGATCCAACCATCCCACAACCAGGTATATCTTAAAGAAATGTGATCTGGGACAGGAATATATACATTTTTGTACATGTTCGTTACATCATAGTTCACAATAGCAAAAAAGACGTAAGCGACCAAAGTGCCCCTCAACAGATGAATGGAAAACCAACTGAGGTTGTATATTCACCACCACTCATCTGTCAGTTTGCTATACTGTGGTGTTGAAGGCTGTGTCACCAGTATTTCAAATACAAGCTGTTTAATCCATGGTGATCAAGTTTCAACTTAGCATTGTGTTCTATATATAGGTTTCTCTTGAAATTCTGGAAATGACAAATTGAAGAGTAATGATGTCAGATTCCTATTATAACTGAATAATGAAATGTTGTCTATCAGTTTGCTGTACTGGAATAACTTGTACATTGCAGTGATGCAGGAACTGTGCTGCTGATATTTCAAATACCAGTAGGGTCACTCTTTGTGGACAGGTTTCAGTGGCACTTCTAGGCTAAGGCAGACTAAGAAACAGTTTTGCACATCCACTTTTAAAATAACAGACCTGAAAAAAAAACCCCTGTGAATGACAAAGGAACATTGTTACATATCATACCAGAAGTACAGCCCCTCAGATTCAAAAGGCCCTCAAAAGTGAGACTTCAACAAGGTAAATTGCCACAGCAACTATCATGATGGACTCGAGCATATCAGAGATTACAATGATAGGGCAAGATAGGGCAAGGTTCCAATCCATTGTTCATAGGGTCCCTATGAGTCAACTCAGTGGCCCCTAATAACAACAATGGAATATTCTATCTTCTGAACTAAATTATTCGTGATTGTAGTCTTGGTGTATAGAGCTGGAGTAGGGGTTAATAGATGGAGAATAGTATTTGTTGAGAAATGGCTAAAAACTCTGCACTGAGAGAACAATGACTATTTAAATACAACCGTAAGACTTTATTAATTGGTTTATCTCCCTTTGCATTCTTGTAGCCCAGTCAACAACAACAAAAAAAGTAGGAAAAGGAACATACAGGTGCTTTATAAATCTTGAAACAAAACTAAGACAGTTTGGGGGAAAGATACTAATTTTGTTAAGAACATCAATTATTCATAACATTTTTGAAATATAAAATTTAGCTTCTTTACATTTCACCAGTCAAGAACAAAAGTATTCTGAGTTTTTGCTGATGATCATCTGATAGCTCTGGGTGGGCCTTCCCTGCACTCTGAGTTTTCCCACTATATCCCTCATTTTTTTTTTTGTCTAGTGAAATTTGAATTAGTAACATAAAACTCAGGCGAAGGAACTAGTGTTTAATATCCAAACCACCGAGCCTAATCTGGGTTAGTGAGCCTCTGAGGCTTCATAAAAGGGAAGGATAACGTCAGCTTAGGCTTTACCTCGAACCACGAGATGTTTAAATTCTGATTTATGATTTAGGCTGCGTTAGCTCAAGCCATCAAGAAGTCTCAAGTTCCATCACTTTTTTTTTCAATGTAAAAGACTGAACTTACTCTGTTTTTTTTTTTCCCTGTTAGTTAATGGAATCCATTATGAAGCTGGAAAGGCAGGGAAAGGCTAAAGAAAATCTAGAACACCCTGGTTTTCTTCTCATTTTTGCCATCAATTGACCAAATGATCTCAGTCAGTTTCCTTCTACTCTCTGACAGTCACCTTTAGTCCCTGTCAAGAGCACAATAGGAGGTGCTGGCCTGGATTCCACACAATAGGTCTTAAAGAAATGGAATTTAATATTATAGAGCTGTAAATGGGTTGCTGCTCATAGGTTTAATATGCTTCTAATCATGGAATATGGTTCCTCACTCTTAGGACAATAACTCCATAATTTAAAATCACTGAAGAAGGTCATGATACTAAGAAGAAATAGTTGATATAGTAAACTACCGAGTCAATCACTATGTATCCTTCATGGAAACACATTAAACTAGAGAAGTTTAATGAATACACACAGATCCCTGAAGATCTCATGTTAGGAATAAAATCAGACTCATCTTACTCTGATTCTGATATGCTAGAAACAATGTTTGCATAAATTTCCTCCACTAATAAGAATGTTGATGTGTTTCAAAACAAAGAATGTCCATTAGATATACTAAATTATCAATAAAATCTTATTCAGTCTTCAGTAAGTTGAAAGTCGAGGAGATATTTTTGTTGTTGTTTTCAATCATTGCAGTGATAACATCAGTCACTGCTATGTTTTGTGGATAAGAGTTTTCAGATTCTCTATGGTTGTCACAGGAGCCCACAGTTGGGGTTGCATGGTGGAGTGTGCTTGGGGCAGTGGGAGGGGTGAGGGGGGATTGTGTACCAGGGAGGGAGTCTTTCTTTTGCTTTTGAGGGAGAGAAGCAAACTGGGGGGCTGAGGGAGAGGGCTGGGCGGGTGGAGAATTGCAGCAATGGATGAATGGAAATCCAAATTCTCTGTAAATGTTCATTAAAATTATTAAAAAAAATACAACAAAAATTAAAAATAATAAAAAAACCCATAAAAAACCGAATAATGACTTTCCTCTTTCTATGTTCCTCCCCAATAGAGAAGAGGTCATAGAGTTGGGGGACATAGCCCTCTGGAATTCGTGTCCTGTCTGGAGTTCATGTCCTCTCAGACAGGATATGAACTATCCATGGAAGCCTAGAATTCTATCCCAAATGTCCCCTTGATCACTTCCAGGTCTTACACAGGTCTCTAGCCAAAGTCATTCTTCCCAAGAGTTAACTGGGATGCCAGTGTGCTTGGGTCTTGTTTTAGAGTGTCATCAAAGAGCAGCTGCTTCCAAACCTTGGATGGAGCTTGGCCATGTGGCATCATGTCTATGTGCAAAAAAAAAGTGGAGACTAGACAGAGATGTGCTTGAAAGAAACAGGACAAGTGAGTCAAACTGAGGACTGAAGGCATGCTCTTGGGGGGGCTGCTATGGAATTGAAGAATCAATCCTAAATGGACTTTGGCCTGCCAGATCTTGAGGAAATAGTACTTCCTCATTAAAATAGGAGACTAAATTTTATTTACTGCTTTTAGCTTCAGTTATAATTTTTAAATATTTGGAATTTTGACACGTGGACTACCATTTTTCCGGATGGCAAACATGCTGAATTCAACCATCAATGGTCCTTTAAAGGTCAGTAGGAGTCTTAAGATGCTCATAACAGCTTTATCTCTTTCGAGTTTCAAGAATTGTAAGTAGCAGTCCAGCATTTGTCCAGGTTGACAAAAGTCATTCATTATAAAAAATTCTAAAGCTCACAGCAAATTTTGAATTTTTAACAGTAGAGGAACATATTTTTTAAATCCAGCATAACTCTGTTATTAATTTTTCATATATCTATTACATTTTTTCTATATCTATGCTGTCAAAATGTCACAAGTATTTTATTTTTCATTTATTCAACAAAAATCAATTGGATTTCTATAACGAGGCATGTTACACTGTATGCTAAGAATATACGCAACTAAATATGAAACAATTTGGTAAGCGCTGTTGAAGAAATGGGTCTTCAGTGTCCTGGGAGAGTATCATTAAGCTAGCCAGTGAAAAACATGTACCACGAAGAAATTCACTAGATCTCAAGATTAAAGGAAACATCAATGGCCATGTAGTCTAATTATCAGGGAAATCAATAAAAATACAATCAACCATGTGACTAATAACTTTCAGAACACTAGAAGACAGAGGGACTCTTTGAGAGTCTCAAATCCCACACCAAAAAAATTAGGATATATACAAAAAATCAGAATGTCCCAGACATTTTAACAATGATACTAGGGAAAATTTTTTCAAGATTTATAAGAGCAAACTCATTTCTGTTGAAACAACACCAAATCATAGTTGATCCTCTACCAGAGTTTCAGAAGCTGTATGTCACACAGGAGGAGACTGCTCTTCTTTCTCCTGCAGAGCTACTGTTGAATTAGAATCCACAGAGAGGTACTGACTTTAGGTTAGCAGCACAACTTTTAATAAATCAAAATATTAATTAGTATGAAATGCTTAAAGTATATGAGATGAAGTCTTACCATCCTTGCTTCTAAAGAGTTGTTGTTGTTAGGTGTCATTAAGTTGAGCACAACTCATAGCGACCCTATGAACAAGAGATCTGAATCCTGTTCTGTCCTGCACCATCCTCACACTTCCAGACACACAAGAGCCCATTGCAGCAGTCATTATGTCAATCCACCGAGTTGAGGGTCTTCCTCTCCTTCATCAGCCTTCCACCCTTCCCAATATCATGTCCCTCTCCAAGGAATAGCACCTTCTAACAACATGTCCAAAGTATGTAAGGTGAAGACTCATTGTTATTGTCTGCACCCTCTCCAAGACATATCTGTTCATTCTCTTGGCTGTCCATGGGATGTTCAGTGCTCTTCTCCCACACAACAGCTCAAAGGTGTCAGTTCTTTTCTGTTATCCTTATTCATTGTCCAGGTCTCAGATGCATAAGCAATTTATACTTCTTTCAAAACAAATTTGTGTGTTTCTTTGATAGTTTGTGGTATCGTCAGTATTCTTCAACAACACTACAATCCAAAGGCATCAGTTCTTCAGTTTTCCATATTCATTATCCAAATTCATAAGCAGGTAAAAATATTAAAAATACCATGGCTTAGGTCAGGTGTACCTCAGTCCTTAAAGTGACATCCTTGTTCTTCAGCATATTAATGAGTTCTTTGACAGCAGATTTGCTTTGATTTCTGGACTGCTATACTGTGAATTTTCATTGTGAATACAGGTAAAAATCACATCTCTGAAAATGTCAATCTTTTCTCTATTTATCATATTTGTTAGTACATTTATGAAGATTTTCTTTTCTTTATAATGAGATCTACACTGAAGGTTCTTACACATGTACACCCTAACAATTTCTACTGCGGCCTAGTGGGTAAGGAGTTTCACTAATAACCAAAGGCAGACAGAATCTACCAGCTGCTCTATAGGAAAAAGATGGACAGTCTCCTCCAGTGTGATTTCTAGCTTCTTCAACTCTGCTGGAGGGGCAGCTGTGATTCAGTTCTGGCTCATTATCATTGAGTTTTGAGTCAATTACTTACAAATTTAACTTGAACAAATATAACGAGACTTAGGAGTGGAGTTCAGAATGCAAGTGTGGTGTCTTAGGTTTATTATTCAAAATAGGTTTCCTAACCATTGTCTGTGCTTTCACCATATGACTGGGTGGCTGGGTGCTATGAACTAATCATTACGGGGTTGGTCAATTTTCCCCATCCAACCAAATTTAAACTAGGCAGATTTAGCAGTGAAAGTGGGAATCTCGCTATCATCCAGATGTAGCAAGAAATGTAGCTCATATCCTCTGGACCAAGAGATTCCATAACCAGTTAGATATGGACCTATTAAAAGCAGCCTTAGGGGAGAACTAGAAACTGACATGAGACAAAGCTGACTTAGGGCTGCTGCCCCACAGAGTCAAAGCCAAGAGTCTCAACCCAAGCTTACTGCAAGAGTAAGGAAGATGCCATAATTGGTGGGACTAAGAGAGCATTGTAACATTGACCTAAACCAAGAGGCTAAAGCGGTGGTCAGACTCTTGAGAAGCTGTCTTGACTGAGGAATTTTATCCAGCTGCCAGCCTAAACTGTAACCTAAAGCAGAGGGAAGAAATAAAGATATTAAGGCACTGAACAGATTTCAAAGGACAGCATGGGAAGACAAAGTAAAATATTATAATGAAATTTGCAAATAGCTGGAGTCAGAAAATCAAAGGAGCCGAACTAGCTCAGCATTTCTTAAGCTCAAGGAACTGAAGAACAAATTCAAGCCTCGAATTCCAATACGTCAGGATGGTTTGGGCAGAATATTGAATGATTCAGGAAGCATTTAAAAAAGATTGAAAGAGTAAACAGTCATTGTACCAAAATGAATTGGTGGACACAGAAGAATTTCATGAAACAATGTATAAACAAGAGCCTGTAGTGATGAAGAAAAGACATTCATGCTGCTCTGAAAGAATTGGCAAAAAAACGAGGCCCCAGGAATTGACAGTACACCAACTGACGTATTTCAACAAACAGACATTTCCCTGGATGTGCTCACCAAGTTGTGCCAAGAAATCTGGAGAACAATCACCTGGCCAACTGACTGGAAGAGATCTATATTTGTTCCCATTTCAAAGAAAAGTGATCTGAAGGGGTGTGGTAATTATTCAACAATATCATTAATATCACCTGCAAGCAAGATTCTACTAAAGACTATCCAAAAATGACTGGAATAATCACATCAACAGAGAACTGCCAGAAGTTCAGGCTGGGTTTAGAAGAGGTCATGGTACTAGGATATTATAGCTATGCTAGTTGGATCTTGGCTGAAAGCAAGGAGTACCAGAAGAATGTCTATCTGTGTTTTATTGATTATGCAAAGGCGTTTGACTGTGTGGACCACAACAAACTGTGGCTGACTCTGAGAAGAACAGGAATCCCAGAACACTTGATTGTGCTTATGTGAAACCTATGCTTGGACAATGAGGTAGTTGTTGAACACTGGTTCAAAATTGGTAAGGATGTACTCCAGGGATGTGTCCTATCTCTATACCTTTTAAACATATATGCAGAACAGATTATCCGGGAGGCTGGGCTATATGAAGAGAAATGTGGCATCAGGTTTGGAGGAAGATTCATCAACAATCTCCGTTATGCAGATGACACAACCTTGCTTGCTGAAACTGAGGAGGACCTGAAGTGTTTGCTGCAGAAGGTCAAGGGCTGCAGCCTTCATTATGGATTGAAGTTCAGCATCAAGAGAACAAAGATTCTTACCACTGGACTGCTTGGCAGCATCATGATGGATGATGAAGAGATTGAGATTGTAAACAACTTTAGTTTGCTTGGTTCCACAATCAACTCTCTTAGCATCAGTATCCAAGAAATTAAAAGATATATTGGACTGGAAAGTCTGCTGTCAGAGACCTCTCCAAAGTACTGAAGAGCAATGATATCGGTCTGGAGACTAAGGTGCACCTGATACAGGTCATGGTCTTTGCAATCACTTGCTATGCATCTGAGAGCTGGTCAATGGCTAGGGATGATAGAAGGAGAATTGATGCCTTTGAGCTGTGGTGCTGGAGAAGACGGTTGAATATACCATGGACTGCTAAGAAAACAAAAATGTTTAACCTGGAGAAGGTTAAACCAGGCAAGCATTTTGAAGCTTCCTCTGACATGCTTTGGACATGTTGCAAGGCGGGACCAGTGCTTGGAGAGGGATGTCATGCTTGGGAGTGTGGAGGGACAGCACAGGAGAGGGAGATAGTGATTGGAGTAATGGGGGTAGGTGTGTTGGAGACAATGAGATTGGCACAGGATAGAGCAGAGTTTAGAGCTCTTGTGCTAGAATCACTACAAATTTCAGGCAATTCGACAGCACGTGACAACAACAACAACAACAACAACTGTTGTTGTTAGATGCCATTGAGTCAAATATGACTCATAGTGACCCTATGAGCAAAAGATCTGATCCCTGTTCAGTTCTGCACCATCGTCACACTTTCTGACACGCAAAATCCACTGGAGCAGTCACTGTATCAATTCACATGGTCGAGGGTCTTCCTCTCCTTCACTGACCCTCCACCCTTCCAAGCATTGTTTCCTTCTCCAAGGAATAGCCCCTCCTAGCAACATGCCCACAGGATGTGAGATGAAGCCTCATCATTCTTGCCTCAAAGGGCACTCTGGCTGCACCTTCTCCAAGACATACTTGTTTTTTCTCTTGGCCGCCCATGGAATGTTAAGTGCTCTTCTCCAACACTACAGCTCAAAGGCATCCTTATTCACTGTCCAGCTCTCAGATGCATAGCAAGTGATCAGAAAGTCTATGGCCTGAATCAGATGCACCTTAGTCCTCAAACTGACATCATTACTCCTTAATAATTTGAAGAGGTCCCTAACTGCAGATTTTCCTGACTGCTGGTACTAAGGGTGTTTATTGTGCATCCAAGCAAGATGAAGTTGTTGAAAGCTTTTATCTCTTCTCCATCCATCATGATGTTATAACCTATTAAGTAATAACCCCCACAGCCATGAATAAGGTTCTATGAGATTTGTGTGGTCATTGCAACAGATTTCAAACCCAGTAGTAGAATTGTAGGGACTTTGGTGGCCAAGTGATAAGAAGTTGTGCTGTAATCTCAAAGGCATGTGTTTCGAATCCACCAGTTTCTTCATGCGAGAAAGATGGGCAATCTTCTCTTGTGTGATTACTGCCTCTGAAAACCCACTGGAGGGTCAACTATGAGTTGGTTCCGACTCAACAGTACACAGCAACAAGCAAAGTCATCCAGGTGGTGTGGGCATTAATTAGGTATGAGAGCACAGAACGCATATCTGACCTAGTGGGAATTAGAATTGTACTGTGGTTGTTGCTGATGGGGACTGTTCCCATTTGTGCCACCTCCCATGCCACCTCCATTGTTTTACCACAGGAACTACTTGTAAATGCAGTGGGGTCTTTGCATGATAATTTCATTTTAATTTTGGAATGAAGAATTCCATTGAAAGAAAATCCTTATCAAACTTTAAAATTTTCTCACCATCAAAACAGTCTCACAGATTTGCTTCCAAAGTGTTTACAATGTGATGATCTGGAAACTTTCAGAAATGACCATGTAAAACAGTCCAGCAAAACCTCCACATGTGGAACTGACTGAGGAAAGCTCGTTTTCCTGGTGGGGCACACTAATGTACAAACAAGTAAAGGTTTCTTTAAGCTATTTGAATGTATATTCAATAATATCAGATAGGAGACATGATGACTAGGAATATAACTTATTGATCATGTTTTGGTTATACTGAAAAGAGGCTCTCCTGCCCGAGTTTGATTAAATATCATTTCCAAATCTAAACTTCAAAACTGTCACATTATTTTCCTTTCTCTTCATCCTCCTTTTTCCTCCCCTGCTAACCATCTCTCTGAGTTTGAAGACTAGGTGTTCTACTAAAGACATTCTAGTAGTGTGTGTTTTCAGATGCCCATTATTTAGTTGAAAAACAGACTGACACAGGAGTAGGTTAAAGCAGCAGAGAAGAAAGTCATGATTATTTTCTTTATCAAACTAAGTAGAAAGCTGAGGAAATGGATGTAACACTTCATTTGCTTGTATAATCAAGGGATACGTTCTCTAGTCTAAGTGTATTTCTAGGGTGCTGGAAATAGGCAAACACTGACTGTAGTTCTTCCCTTAGACAAGCTACTTAACCTTTGGAAGTTTCCATTTTCCATTATGAAGATAATATTTCTCTCACCCGTTGTGAGTTCTTTAATGAAAGGATTTTATGCACCAAGCTCCTGCCAGATTGTACCTACATTTTGAATGCTAGTTCAATTTTCCTTAAAAGTTTCAAGACTCCAAAAGAAAAACACAGAGACCAGAGGAACCCCAAGAAAATGGCCCTTTGCCACCCTTCCAGCCTGGAACTAGACTCAACCATGGAAGTTTATTTCAGCTGAGCATTAGATAGGCTTAAAGGTGGACAGAAACACGAGAGAGGTATTCGCTCTTAAGATTAACCATGCATTCAAGATCAAAATGGCAAGGCTTGCCCAAGGAGAAAGCTCATATAGTAGTGTGGGTGGAGATGAGAATCATAGCAGGGTAGATGGAGATGAGAATCATAGGGATAAAGTGGAAAGAGTGCTATTACATGATGGCAACTGTAATTAATGTCATAAAATAAAATGTGCTTGAATCATGGAATGGAATGCCAATTTGCTCAGTAGACTTTCACTTAAAACACAATAAAAAGTTCTTTTAAAAAATGCAATATTTCACAGGGAAAAGAAGCAAAATTAATCATCTACTTCCCTGATTTACTAATATTTACACCATCTTGATTCCTCCATTGTGGCCTCATATTCTAGAAAGACAGTATCTTGCAACCAGTGGTAGAATGCAACCTACTATTGTTCAGTTGATTCTGGCTCATGGTGTCCCTTCAAGACAGAGTAAAGCCATCCCACAGGGTTTCCAAGACTGTAATCCTTAGAGAAGCAGACTGTTGGCTTTGAACTGCCAACCTTTCACTTAGTAGTTAACTATTGCTCCATGAAGGCTCTTACTTATCCATTGTTATTGTTATTGATGTTGTTACTATGTGGTGTCAAGTCAAAGCCTATGTATAAACGACCCTCCAAGCAGATTTTTAGAAGCAGTAAATTGCCAGGGAGGAGTTGACAGTTGGTAGATTTGAACTGCATGTCTTTGGAATTACAGTACAGCTTCTTACCTCTAGGCCACCAGTGCTCCCTATTTATTCATAAGAAACCTGGTAAGATGTGCTGCTGCCTGAGTTGCAATAGAGCCAAGTATGACTAATAGTAACCCTGTGAGCCACAGATTAGAACCTTGCGCTGCCCTGTGCGATCCTCATAATCTTCACCATGTTCAGGTCTATTGTTGCCATGACTGTGCTAGTCCCTCCTGTTAAGGGTCTTCCTCTCTTTCACTAACCTTCTACCTCTCCCAGCATGTTTTCTTCCAAGGACTGACCCCTGATGGCAACATGTCCAAAATATGTGAGATAAATCGTCATCCGCCTTGCTACTAAGGAGCACGCTGATTGGACTTTTTTTTCCTTAACAGTGCACACGCTTACATTTATTTGCAGCATAATTCACAGTAGCAATGAAATGCAAGCACCCCACATGACAGTGAACACAGGAATAGATAGGGAAACCATGGTACATTCATACAATGGACTATTAGACAGCATTGAAAACCAATGAACTTGGGAAACACTACACAACATGGGTGATTCTAGAAGACGTTATGCTGAGTGAAATATCTCAGACACAAAAAGGCAAATATGGCATAAGATGAATATTATAAAAACAGGATAAATATAGGGGATGGGGAAATTAGGAAAAGAATGATAGATAATGAACACTACATTAGACTAGGTAAAGAGAAAGACAATCTGAAAGGAATAGTCAATTAGACATAGGTATATGACAGCAATGTGGAACATGGGCATGCATTATACATGTGAGTTCTTAGAAAAGAACAGATGAAAATATTTACCAATGAATAAATGAATGAATGAAAATCTAGCCATTACCTAAACCTTTAAGTAAAATAAAAAATTAAAATTACAATAAAAAATATCTGAATGCAATATTTATAAGGAATAATCTACCTTCCCTGACTCCAAGAAGTTCATGAAAATGTGAAGTTCTGTCTTAATAGAATCTCCTTCTTCTTACCATTATTATTTTAGTAATTTTGCTGCTTTGGTGAAAATGTTCAATTATGGAAACCAGGCACTATCCTGTTCTTCCAGTGTCATGGCAAATAGCCCCACAGAGAAAGACTGTTGTGCTTTGGAAGGCCAGCGAGCAGCGTGAATTGAATGGTTTGTGGTGGGTTTATGCTGAGCTGCTACATGCATTTTTGTTATCATTGTACACAGAGGGATTTCCTTGATTAAGACTACTTTGTTGCAGTTAACCCCTCAGCTCATAATTGATTATCAAAGTATGTTGTTGTTGTTGTTGTTGTTGTCATGTGCCATCGAGTTGCTTGCGACTTACAGTGACCCTATGTACAACAGCCCTAAACCCTGCTCTATCCTGTGCCAATCGCACTGCCTCTGACACACCCATCCCGATTACCCCAGTCACTGAAACAATCCACCTCATAGAGGGTCTTCCCCTCCTACACTGTCCCTGCACCCTCCCGAATGTAATGTCCCTCTCCAAGGACCTGTCCCTCCTTACAACATGTCCAAAGTATGTCAGACGAAGCCCCGGAATCCTTGCCTCCAAGGAGTAGCCTGGTTTAACCCTCTCCAGGATGAATCTGTTTGCTTTCTTGGCAGAAATATCAAAGTATACATATGATATTTCCAAGCAGTAGCCAAATTCTTCTGAGATAGAGAAACCAGAATTACAGAATGGTAAGAACATGTGAGAGCCATGTCTCAGTCTGCCTCTTTTGTTTTGTGACTGGTTCACCGTAGCCATGTAACCTAAACTTTATGACCCTAAATTTGTCTTGTCAATAAAGCAGGGATGTCACCTGAAATCTAGGGTTACAAAACATCAGCATGTGCTTGCAATCAGTTTATTCATGTTTATATTTACTTACATATCTTTTTCCAGTTCCTGCTTTGCCTCCACTTGGAAAAACGGGCCTGCTTAATTCAGTGTGGAACTTTATTAAGAATGTATTATACCACCATGTGTCATCAAATATTTAGTCTATTTAATCATTAATTAAATATGACAAATATGATACTTTATGTTTAAGACACTTTTTCTAAGAATTAACTTTTCAAATATATTAAACTGAGTGACTTTATAGCACATTTTCATCAATTTATAATTTCCATTCTAAAAAGCTTATACTCTGCTTTATTTGTAGATGATATGCTCTCTTTTCTTAAACTTTATATTGCAATGGCATTTTTACACAGAGCATGGTTTATCACTGCAATGTTTAATCTCCTAAGAATACCTTTTTTAAAAGGAACAAACTTCACTGTAAAGCAAAGTTTCTTCTTAAATTAAGCTACTAAAATATTTATTATTCTACTAGGTAAAGACCTTTGAGAGACAACTGTTTCAAAGTTCATAAGATCATAAGGAAAAGAATTCAACTTGTATACCCTCATTTAATATCAAGCATAAGGGACATTACTTTTAAGAGGAAAAAATCCAATTAATAAACAGAGCATTTCTAACCATGTAATGTAAGATTAAGGTATTTTTTTTAAGAAAAAATAAGAATCACTTTTATTCCTTCAATGACACTTTGCTAGAAAAGAGATTTGAGTTTTATTTTAGACAGCATAATCCATGCCCATTTTGTTTTTATCCCATTTCTTCTGTGATTCTTTTTTTTTTTTTAATTGTGAAGAACATATATGAGGATACAAGGGTGTGAGGGTTTGGAACAGAAGAGTGAGGATGGGCAGGGATGAAATCACAGGGCTGAACAATTTGGTGGGTGGGGTGGGGAAGTAGGCAAAGGAAATGAGGACGATCCAGTGGGGACCAGAAGAGACAGGGTAATGGTGAGCATAGTCCAATGGTGATTCTTTTTTTTTTTAAAAAAAACAACAACAACAAAGAAATTGTCTTATTCACTTGCGAGTTTCTCATTTGGGAATAGGACGCAGACTCTCTGGCTCCTTCATGTTGAACAGGGGTGTTGATGTGAAGAGGGAAGGAGAGCCAACTTTAACACCTCACTGGTGGTCCTGGGTTGATGCTGCATGCCTTCTTGTTCTGTTAGAAGATATTTTTCTGATGTTTTCTGCCCTCTGGACTGCCAAGTGTTTGCCAAGGTAGGTCCAGTGGGGATGGCTGGCTGAGCCCTGAGGCTCCATCCTCCTTCACTTCCTTAGCTGGGAGTTATATTTCCCTTTTGTCTCTGGAACTGGTTTTAGGATTCAGGTCTGGAGTAAAACTCGGTGTTAAGGTTACCTATAGGAAAGAGAGCAAATCTAGAGAGAAAAACTTGTGAATTACAAAGAGGGCATTGGACGTGTTACTTACAAATGTCCTGAGGGAGGAGGTGGAGAAAAGTGGCCTAGATAAAATTCTTTGTATACCCTAGGCAGTTCTCTCCAGCAACCTGAAGGCTCTCCTGAGGGACCAGGCAGCTGGGGGTGAGTAGGGCATCACACCATAGGGGCCAGATGGTGCCATGAACAGCACACCCTGACACCCCGAGGGTCACATTGCTCTCCCTGAGGGTCAGATGACACACACAGGTGACTGGACGGCACACCCCAGGGGCTGGGCAGCTCTCCCTAGGAGCCAGACAGCTCTCCCCAGGGGTCGGTCAACATACCCCAGGGGCTGGGTAGTATACCCCAGGAGCCAGATGGCACACTCCCCCACCAGAGCCCCTCCCCCAGGTCTCGTGCCTGTGCCTCACTGAAGGCTATGGCGAGGGACAGCACCCCTGGTTCCAGCATTGCCACCATTGCCCTCCTCCCCTCCACCAAGTGGTCAGATTGCAATTCAAAGTAGGCATCACTACCCTCCCCTTTTATAAAAGGAGAAGGGACTAAGGGACTTTGAGAGTGGTGAATAGACTCTCCCTAGGTCTAAACAGTTCTTGGTAGCAGTAATCAAGAAATCAAAACATGTGGTGTATTAAGGAGATCTGGTGTCTCAGAACTGTTGTTGTTAAGTGTCATCGAGTTGTAGATGACTCATAGTAACCTTATGAATAAAAGATCTGAACACTTGTATAACTTTCATTGTTTCTCTAAGTTCATAGAATTTCTGGAGGCAAACTATTTTGGAAGTGGATGCCACTCCTACTTCCAAGCTTGTTTTAATCGGGGAGCTCCACCAAACACTGTCCACCATGTGTAACCTTTATTGCATTTGACACATTAGTGTCACAGTGTTTAGCCTCATAGCAGCCATGAATTATCTCTGTACAGCCAATTGACAGAGCAGTGATATATTACTTAGAAGAGTGTTTGACCAAAAACAATCAAAACCAGGCCTGAGGGCTGCAGATTAAAATCCCTGACCTTTGATTTGTTAGCATAGCTTTCTATCCACTAGGCCCATGGAGATCTCTCTGTGACTCACAGCAATTTTATGAAGAACAGATTTAGTCCTTGCCCTATCCTATGCCATCTCCACAATGTGAGGCACGCTGGAGCCCATTGCTACAGACACCTCATCAATCCATTGTGTTGAGTATCTTCTTTTCTTCCCTGACCTATGCAAGGAAATCTTCACTGACAGAGAGATGTCTTCCTGTACCAAGTACTTCACCTCCCGGCTACATGGTGCCACCACAGCCACCATCCCCCTACCCCAGTCTCCTCCTGCACTGGCGGGGGTTGGTCCACGACTGTTGGCATCCCCTCCGTGGGCCATGCAGGGGCTCTGTCATACCTGCTGAGGGGCCGGTTCCCCCCAGCTAGTCCAGGTTAGGGGAACGATGGGCTCCAGCCATGGTGGCTCCATGGGATTGCAGTAGCAGGAGCTTGGTGGTGGGTAGTGGGCAGAAGCGGGGCTCACCCATGTTCTTTCAAGAATCTTTATCCTCTTGATGTTGATTGAACCTCAGTCCACATTGATGACTGGCAGTCAACTGTTGACCGTTTAGGTATATATACTTTGCGTGGCCTGTTTCATTGTGGCTTGCTGGGCCTCCTGCTCCTCACACTGCATCTCTTGCCCGCAACATGTTGATTCCAAGAATTTATTTTAGAATAGTTTATTCTGTGGCAGTGTGGAGGCTCTGTCATACCAGTTGTGGGGCCTGGCACCTGTTGTTCATCCCAGGTGAGGAGATCCTTGGGGTCCCTGAGAGGCCCCAATGGAGCTGTGGTAGCAGCGTGAGCTCAGCAGTGGGGGTCTGGGAGCTGTAGGACTCACCCGTTCTTTTTTGAGAATCTTTGTTCTCTTGATGTTAAGCCTCAGTTCATATTGAAGATCAGTGATCAACTGTTCAAAGTTCAGTTATAGACGGACTGAGGGTTGCGGAGGGCCATGGTGGCTCGTTTCTATGCTGTTTCCTCCACCACCACCATCTTGGTTCCTCAAGATTAAGTCTTAAAGTCACGAGTTTTGAATGTCTTCAAGGATGCTGGGTTAGGGTCACATTTGAGGTCAACAATCAATGGATGAACAACAGGGTGGTACTGCTTCAGAATTCCTTGCTTTGGCTTTTAGGGTTTTGATGACACATTCAAGGATGTTTCTGGGATACTGCTTCTGGTTTGTGGTTGTATCTACAATGACTTCATCAAACTGATCTTCAGGTTTTTTGATGTCAGACTCTGTTGTGCTATTTGCCTCAGATTATTAATTACTTCAACAGCCCTCCAGATTGACAGCTAATTTTTTTCAAAGACATGACTTTAAAAATCAGACCACTGTGCATCCCACAGGGAAGGTTCCCGAATCTCCTTTGGCAGTGAATCCCCGAGCTTCTGCACAAGCAACCACACAGCGCCAGCATTTCTAACACAGCCCATTTTGAGGTGCAGAGCTCAAGGAAGTCCTCTTGGAGAGGGTCGGTGACTGAGGCCTGGTCGGTTGCCTCGCTGCCAATTCCTCGTCTGCTGTAGCAGCCAAGACTGGCAGCTCAGACTTTCTCGCCATTTTCCCAGTTTGAACCTGATTGGATTTCTTCTGAGAGAGATTGTCATTGTTGTATCGCTGTCAAGTGAACTATGACACATAGCAACCCTGTGAACGACAGAGCTGAACTTGGCCCTGTCTTTTGCCATCCTCCTTATCTCTGATATATTTGAGCCTGTTACAGCCACAATGTCAACCCATCTTATAGCACGTCTTCCTCTCCTAAGCTGACCCTCCACCTTTCCAAGCATGATGTCCTCCAAGGACTGGTCTCTCCTAGTAACATTTCCAGAGTATATAAGATGAACTTCTCTATCTAAGGAGCACAGATCAATCATACCAAAATCGTAAAAAAAAAAAAATTGAAATATACTTAGATTGCTGATTCCCCTGCCCCACCCCCCTAAACTGTATAAAAACCATTCCAGCACCCAGGAAATAAGGAGACACAATGCACTGGGGACATCTTCAGTTAGGAACCTCTCCAAATTATTGGAGTAATGATGTCAGTTTGAGGACTAAGGTGTGTCTGATTTAGGCTGTAGTCTTTCTGATCACTTGCTGTTTATCTGAGAGCTGGACAATAAATAAAGATGACAGAAGAAAAATTGTCGCCTTTGAGCTGTGCTGTTGGAAAAGAGCAAGAACAAACAGGTATGTCTCAGAAAGGGTGCAGCCAGAGAGCTCTTTGAAGACAGGAATGATGAGTCACACTCAACTCGACAACACTCACCAACAGAAATAATATAAAAGCATTAATTGAAAACAATAATTATGGGTTTAGTTGTACTGTGAACCAGACCATGTGTCATTTTGTTGCAATGATCTGACTCTGTCACTGTACAATACAAAGCCTCAAATATGGGAAAGGAACACCTAGTTCAAATCTTGGTTCTTCGTATCTTGTGGATTCTGACCCTTAGTTTCATTACCTGTAAGGTGTGAATAATGCCTTTCTTGCAGGGAAACACAACTAAATCACGAATGGTCATAGTTATTACGAATAATAACGTAATTACCAGAAACATGGGAGTCCTGGTGTCACTGGGTAAACACTCAGATGTTAACAAAAAAGTTCAGCTGCTCAACCTGAGGAGAGACATGGCCATGCTTCTGTAAATCCTACAGGGTTACTTTTACTTATATCAACTTGATGGCAGTGGGTTTAGTTTTGGGTAATCACAACACAGAATGTTTATTCTGCTCATCAAAATTAAAATCAAGATATACAATGTATTAAATCAATGTGGTAGTTTCTGCATTTCTTAAGAGCAAATGCTTTTTCAAATTGATTTCTACTAGTGAAAATGAGATTAATTCCACTGATACATTCTTCCAACATGTTCCATTGTTTACTTTATTGATCATCGCAATTACTGAGTTCACACTATTAGATTGACCTATAGGAAAAAGAGAAAGCTTTCTATAATTTATAATCTATGCTTTACAAGGCACTGTGCTAATTGCTTTAGAATATATCAATTATGTGTTTTGATGTCACTTTGAAGACTACAGTACACCTGCCCCATGCCATGGTATTTTTAATAGCTTCATATGCATTTAAAACTTAGACTGAATAAGAAAAGCTAAAGAATAATTGATGTCTTTGAATTATGCTATTGGCAAAGAATATTGAATACAACAAGAAGTATAAAAACAAAACAAAACAGAAAACCAAAAGTCTGTCTTGGAAGAAGTCGACTAGAATATTCCTTAGAAGCAATGATGGCAAGAGTTCATTTCCTATACTTTGGACACATTGTCAGAAGGAACTAGTCCCTGGAGAAGGACAGCATGTTTGGTAAAGTGAAATGTCAGTTGAAAAAGGGAAGACTCTTAACAAAAAGCATTTACAGCAGCTGCTGTAAATTGCCAAACATGGCAATGACCGTGAACATGGCCCAGGAGCAGACAGTGCTTCCTTTTGTCATACACAAGGTCTCTGCAAATCAGAATCACCTTGATAACACTTAACCACAACAGCTGAAAACTCTGTAAGAGAAATTCTGTGCTGCTCACCTCCCTTCCTCTTTTTTTTTTTTTAACAACTAAGAAAACAGAGGCATGTACAGGTTAAACACATTGCAAATGACAAATGGCAGAGCTGAGATTAAAATCAGGACCTACAGAATTTTGAAGTGGACAGTCTCAAATTCTTCAGAGATGTAGGAATTGCTGTGAGATGACGGGGGGGGGGGAGACAATCAGCATTTTAAGAGCATTGCTTCAGGGCTCAGAAAGAATGAGAAGGGTCTTTGATTGCATACAGTTCTGGTGACCTGGTGGGTCAAGACTTGTGCCACCAACATGAAGCCACGTGGTTCAAATCCACGAGCTGCTCCATGGAAGACAGATGGGCAGCTTCATCCCATGTAATTTAGGGCTCTGAAAACCCAGTGAAGGGTCAGCTAAAAGTCCCTTCCAATCAATAGCAAAACGTTTTTGGGTTTTTCTTTTTCTAAAAAAAAAATATTTTCCAAATGCTTAAAATAAAATAAATAAGGATCATTTTTTTCCTGTGTAACGGCAAAATAAACGTCATCAAAATACATAAACATTCCTTGATTACAACAGATATTCAAGAACTGTTTTGTTTTACATGCATTGGTTGTTATGTACCATCAAGTCAGAACTGATTCAATGCTGACCTTCCAGAGGGTTTTTAGAGGCAGTAAATCACACTGCAAGAGATTGCCTTCTTCCACCTCTGGGGTCGCTGGTGGATTCGAACCACCTGCCTTTGAGCTGGCAACACAGTTCCTCTCAACTAGTCTTCAAGAGCTCCCACTGGTTTTACATACTGAAAATGGCATCTTCAATGAGCGGTCCTTCTTCCTTCTCTTTCACTTATTTCTTTTTTTCTGTTCAAGTGATACCTTGGGAATAAAGGATATACACACTCCTGCAGAGAATTTATTTCCATTGAATTTAAAAGGAGGAAATGGATGCTGCTCTTCCAGGGTATCAAAACAAAACACTATACCATGCTCAAGTGAGCAGAAGCTTTGAACCACTCTAATCTCTATCTTAAGTTTGCATTGAAAACTACACATCAGACAAAGTGGGGTACAATATTGTCCAGAAAATAGAAGCATAGGAATATTTATTTAGAGTGTGGACTATATTTTTTTCATTTTGTTATTTTTTTATATGTGTACCGTCAAATCAAATCTGACTGGTACAGGAAGAGATTGCCTCTCCTTCTCTAGCAGTGTCTGGTGGATTTGAACTACATACCTCCGGGATTGCAGTGCAGCTTATTGTCACTAGGTCACCAGAGCTCCCTGGGACTATATGATTTATGTCATGCTAATCCCCCAAAGACCTGTAAAACAGGTGCCTTTGTACCCATTTTACAGACAAGGAGATTAAAAATAATTTTCCTAAAGAAAAGTCCTAATAAGTGAAAGATGTGGATTTTAAATCCAGTATTGACTGACTCTAAATAGAAGTAATTTTTATTGAATGCATGGCTATTAGATTCCATATTATTTCTTTATACGTATTGTATTTAATCCTTTAATTGGACCAATCTCAGTTTTATAAGGTAAATGTTGGGCATTTTATACATCAAATGACTGTGGCTTGGACACACTAGGAAATGTTCTCAAAGTTGCACAGTATTTAGTTGTTGTCAAGCAGAATCCAGCTCATGTTGTTGTGTACCATTGAGTTGCAACCAACCCATAGATGACCAACCAGCAGGTTTTCAGAGGCAGTTAATCACAGGAGGTTGCCCATCCCTCTCCCGTGGAGCAGATGGTGGGATTCGAACCACGTGCCTTTGGGACTGCAGCACAGCTTCTTGCTGCTAAACCACCAGATATGTAGAATAAAACTGTTCCTTGGAGTTTTCAAGGCTGTGAACTTTTGGAAACAATCACCAGGCTTGACTTTTCAGGTACCTCTGTGTGGGTTGAACCCACAACTCCTTCATTTAGTCATGCAGCACTTAACCATTTCCACCACCAGGTAAAAAGTGGAAATAAGATTTCAGGCTTGGTCTATCTTCTCCAAAGGCACCACTTTCCACTGTTCTATACTGTCCTCTGACAGCTAATTAATATGACTGTATTGTGTTGTTGTGGTTGTGTACCATCCAGTAGGAACTGACCCATAACTGACCCTCTCGCGGATTTTCAGAGGCAGTGGATCGCACGGGAGATTGCCCATCCTTCCCCCACAGAGCAGCTGGTGGATTTGAACCATGTGCCTTGGGGATTGCAGCACAGCTTCTTACCACAAGGAATTGGATAGGAATATGAGGAGAAAATGCAGAAGGAATAACGCTAACTTCTTGGAATTCTTGTCAGAAAGAGAATGAAGGGCTCCGCTAGTTGGCGCCCTGTAATTTACAAAACAGATTTTTTAAAAATGAAAAAAAGATAAGAAAACATGTGAGCTCATGGACACAAAGAAGCAGCTGAGGCAGCCAAAGTCAAGTCGTGAGAAAGCAGTCAGAAACTAATGTCAGACAGAAAGGTGCTTGCACATGTGAAGAAATCAGTGACCCAGGATCAAACAAGCCTCAGAGAATAACGCCACTGAGGCCACGCTAGAGCATGCTGCCACCGATTTTTTTTCACCAGTCTGCTCTTCGTTATTATCTTTGCTGACACTTAAGAGGCCAGGCACGAACTTTCCTGCATCTCAGCACAGAAAGAGGCCTCCTCTGGTCCAAGGTTGAAGGATATGGAGCACTGGTGCTTTTCCTGTAGGAAGCAGGCTTGGGTTCGCCACTGATTATTTTTAAAAGTGTCGAAGACCACAGAAAGTCCTTCCTAACATTAACTTTGGGAAAAGATAGGGAAAAAAAAATAGGAAAGTTAAATAACAATATTATAGCAGAATCAGTAGGCCACCACAGCACCTGCCTGGTTGCGTTTGTACCTGCATATCGTCATACTGCAAAGAAAAGGTTGCTGAATCTTAATTTAAACTCTACAGAGCGGTTTTTAGGGTCCCACCGGGTAGTAGAGAAGAATATGTAAAACTCTAAAAGCTCAGCCTTGACACCCCAAGTTAAGAGTGAAAATATTTTGTGTAAGGAAATGGGTGAAGCAATTAAAAAGGACACAGGAACGAGTGGCCAGTAGAACGAGTGGCAAGAGAATTTAGAGAGGATCAAGGAAGAGGACGAGGAAGGCAAAGTAAACTGCATCTGTATATACATATGGCTGAAATGGGAGTTAGATTAGGAATTACTCAGAGGCTAATTAATGCTCAGAGAGGATCCCTTTGTCATTGGCTTGATCTAAGTACTTTGTTATCTCTGTGAACAATGGGGGACGGCTGTGCTGCCTTAGGGTGTGACTAATGGCCTGCACCATCTGTGACTCTGCTTCTGCACCTGAACCCTATCAGGAAGCATCTCATTGAGAAGCACCAGACTCAGGGCCTGGGAAGAATAGTACGAGACCCAGATCTTGTGAAAAGAAAGAAAGGTATTCCTGGGAAGGTTCTGAATTTGACATGTGGAAAAGTTTACCTTTTCTTTGTTTTCTTTTTGCTTCTCTTCTTCATTCTTTTCTCTTTAAAAAAACTGGAAGAAAGTGGGCACTCATTGTCTATGAAGAAAAAAAATTATAAAGAAATTCAGAACAGCACTGCCCCTGATAGAGTTAAAATAAGAGAAAATAAGTTGTAAGATGTAAAATAAGAGCTTTAAGATAGATGATAGAGATGATGATGACGATGATGATGATGATGATGATAATAATAGATAGAGATAATAGATTGATAATAGATGATAGATAGATAGATAGATAGATAGATAGATAGATAGATAAGGTGGGAGGGAGAGAGAAAATTAGATTCAGGGGGAAAGTAAGACAGAATGATTTTGAAAGCTTTAATAGAACTATGAGATTTGATGTATTACTGTTATGCAGTGGTGTCTTAAGAAACTCCTTTTCTCGTCTTTAAAAGGACATAATTATGCATGCCTCATAAAGTTTTTTTTTAGGATACTAGCACCAACTACTTCATAAAGTACTGTAAGAATTAAATAAGTAAATGCATGTGAAGTGCTTAAAATATGCTTAGATTTAGAAAATGCTCTCTATTGTTCACTATGGTGGTGGTTGGTACTGTTAGTAATATTAAGTACTATCTATTGGGATAGATAGTCCCAACATGTGAAGTTCTTCATACGTTTTTAGATGAATGAAAGTTTTCAATAGATGACTGTGAGAGTAATATCATTATCACTAAGGAGTTGCTTTGCCAATCCAAAAACTGTCGATTCAAATCTACCACTGTTCCTCAAAAGAAAGATGAACAATCTCCTCACAAGTGGTTTATAGCCTCTGAAAACCTTGCTTGATGGTAGCTATTAGTCAATTCTGACTCAAAAGCAATGAGTAAGTGATCATTATTATTCGTATTATTACAATTTGAAGAAAATGGAACAGAAACTTATTTTTAAAAAATGAAAGAATAATCTTTTAGAAATTTAACCATCTCTAGAAACCAGAAAACAAAAGAAGAAGGAAACATAAAGTAGCATATAAGGAGAACAAAATAAGGAGCATTCTGAATAGAACTGGCATGCACCAATTTTCAACTTTTATTTAATGTAGATAGATATCACAAAATAAAAAGAAAGCAAGGAAAGGAAAATTTAACACCTTCAGTATTGGAAAGGAAAAGAAAAAATGATCATACTTTTTAGATATTGGGATTGTATAGTTGAAAAATATGAAAGTAAAGAGCACTGGTGGCATAATCCTGGAGCTTCAAACCACAAGGTGCTGCAAGGGAGAAATACGGTCAGTCTTGCTCTATGTAGACTAACAGCTTTGGAAACCTGAGGGAAGATTGATTGCCAGGAGTCAGAATCAATTCAACAGCAGTGAGTTAATAAGAAAGGTAGTTTAAAAAAATAAGATCAAAAAAAGCGGTATTGTTCATATGTGCAAATATGGGAGCTCTGGTGGCCTAGTGGCAAGAAGCTGCGCTTCAATCACAAAAGGATGTGGTTCAAATCCATGAGCTGCTCCTTGGGAGAAGGATAGGCAATCTCCCCCTCTGTGATTAACTGCCTCTGAAAACCCACTGGAGGGTCAGGTTAGTTCCAACTGGAAGGTACACAACAACATACAAATACATTTAAAGAAAACAGAACAAAAAGATAAGATGTCACACACAATGTTGTTGCAGCCCTGTGTGAATCCACACCGTTGAGGGTCTGTCTCATTTTGCTGACCTGCCTGGGGGTTAGCAGTGCACATCCCTCCAGACTGCGCTACCAGAGCTCTTTTTCCTGTACCAAGAATGATGTCCTTCTCCAGCGTCTCGCCCTCCTGATAATGTGACTTGGTAATGTGAGTATAGTAAGAACAAAATATGAACAGAGGGCAAGGCCCTCTAGGAGGTGGATTGATTCAGTGACTGGGGTAATCGGGATGGGAGTGTCAGAGACAGTGCGATTGGCACAGGACAGAGCAGGGTTTAGGGCTATTGTACATAGGGTCGCTATGAGTCGCAAGCGACTTGACGGCACATAACAACAACAACAACATAAAAGCAGAGCTAAAACAGATTCCAGATGGAAAGGTACAATGATTCTCAAACACATAGACAATAATAAATTAGTTTAACTCAGCATGAAAAGAATTGAAAGCGGAAGACGAATGAGAAAACATATTCCCAGTACTAAACACAACAGTAACTAAACACTGCACTAATTGACACAACAAAATCAAAATGCCACATCCGTACTGCTAGAGGAAGATGAGGGTAGACAGTATTTTAAGTGTTTGGGTGGTGCAAACTGATTAAAGGTTATCACACTTAGCTGTCAACTGAAGGAACCTCAGCTAGCTAGTACTGTGTGCTGTCCCTTTGCTATTTGGTGCCCTCGTTCCATGGACTAGATGTTATGCATATCCTATATAACTGCTGCTATAACTGAGGTTTACACCAAACCACTGGTTGCTCTCTACAGACTTCCGTACATTTTATGAAGAGTGAGGGCAGGATAAGAGATTGGGGAGAGCGGGAGCCTCTCTCAGTGGTAAAATTCTTAAAGAAAGTATATACTACTACAAGAAAGGCATTAAGACTTAATGAACGTGTAAGTTCTGAGGAGTGTAAAAGAAAACAACAACGACCCTACCCCCGCCCACTATCTTTGTGGAAGAAGCAGGAAACTATTCTGGACATTACTGAAGATCTCCTACCATTGAAGGAGCATCTTGATTCCCAAGAAAGTCTCATTCTGAAGCTAAATCAAGAAAACCGTCCCCTAATCTTACCAGGCTAAACAACACCAAGTAAGGAACCACAGAATATTGCCCTGGCAAGAAGAAAGACCCAGGAAGACTTCCTTTGGGATTCTGGACCATGAAGGAGGTTTAGACCATTAAGTTTAGAGTGCAGCAGGAGTATTGAGGAAAGCCCCTTCAACAAACCAACCTATACCCTAAACACAAGGTAAGACGTTGTCTCTTTGTCTCATTGCCTTCCAATTGGTTCTGGCTTATTGCTGATCTTCCCGAGGGGTTCTGAGGCTGTAATTGGAATGAGAGTAAGTAACATAACTTTCTCCTGTGGAGCAGCCAGTGTACTGGAACCATGGAGCAGCAGCCAATAGAGAGGCCTTTGGGTTAACGGCGGCTCTTGACTAACCAGGCCCACCGAGCAAGAAGACGTTAAAGATTTTGGTACCCTAAAGGACACAAGTGGAACAGCAAACACAAAACTAGCTCAATCTTTGACTAAATTAATACAATTCCCACACTTAGGACTGAGAAGTTACATACCAGTTCCCAGACATAATACATTTTCCTTCAGAGTCCACCATTAAATACACAGAGTCCACACATTAAATACAGAACCATTAAATACACAACAAAGTATGAAAAAAAACCCCACCAACACTCTGTAAAAAGAAAACAGCTCCACAGCGTTAGACTCAAATATAACCAGATATTAGAAATAACAGAGAGTTAAAAACAATTTGTATACTACAAAGACTAAAAATCACTAGTATTCTAGGGAGCTCAAGCGGCCTAGTGTTTAGAAGCTGCACTGCATTCCCAAAGGCACATGGTTTGATTCCACCAGCTGAAGGGAAGAAGGATTTCCTCCCATGCAATTTACTGCCTCTGAACATACACTAAAGGGTCCCAATTTGGTGATATGCAACAGCAGTAGAAAAGATTCACAACATGCATTAACATAATTTTTTTTCTTTTAAACTTGGAATTGTAACACAGAAATGCAAACCATAAGAAAAAAAAATAAAACATGGTAGCAGAAAGTAGCAAAATACTTGATAGGTTTATCAGTTGTTGTTGTTGTTGTTGTTGTTATGTGCCATCGAGTCGCTTGTGACTCATAGCAACCCTATGTACAAGAGCTCTAAATGCTGTTCTATCCTGTGCCAACCTCGCCATCTCAAATGCACTTATTGCCACTGCTCCAGTCACAGAATC